>NC_082693.1:94415260-94733177 GCF_949987515.2 Delphinus delphis | reverse complement strand
TATCGTTAACAGTAGAGGAAAGCGGAAACTGGAGCTTTCCAGTTTCACACATTTCAACAAAAGAAACAAAATTACCAGGCTTTGGGGGAGGGAAGGAAGCTGAGGCAGGACCCCACAGTGACAGAAACTGTTAGCATAAGTTGAAATGGCGGTTAATTAGGAATTCAGTTGAAACATCTTATTAAACACAGGTTGCTAAGCAACAGTGGCCACCTGAAACAGTGTGGCTGTTCCTTCTGCAGTGGAGCTCCTGGGCCTTGGGTCTGAGCTGTTGCAAAGTTACGCTTTTTGGCTGGTCTGAGCCATGCCTTTACACACAACCTCATATACTCCCTTCTTTTGGGGGGGCGTCCCTCTGTGAGTCACTGTCCCTGTCTCTCTGGGATCATTAATCTCTGTCAGATCCCAGTTAACAGCACAAATGTGCTCATATGTCACCCATTCTATACAAATAAATCCCTTGAAATCACCTCCTCTGTCCCTGGCCACGGTGCTATTCCACCCCCCAATGTCTTGAAAGAATTGTCTGCACACACTACCTCCACTTCGTCTTCTCCTCACTTCGACACCTGTCCCCACACTCCACCAAAAGCACTCTGGCAAGTTCAAGTACAGCTTCTCTGATGTACAGCCACATCTTTCTTCTTTCAGTGGCATTTGACATAACCGATGACTCCATGCTTCCTGAAACACTGTCCTTTCTGGGTCCCTCTTGGTTTTCCTCCTGCCCCTCTGGCCAATCCTCTCTCCTTTGCAGGGCCTTCCTCTTCTACCTCAACCCTAAGGAATGGTGATCTCCAGGGCTCTGTCCTGGACCTGCTGCTTTTCTCTTTACTTCTCACTGAAGGTGATGTCTTTCATTCTTTTTTAAATTTATTTAATTTATTTTTGGCTGCATTGGGTCTTCCTTGCTGCGTGCGGGTTTTCTCTAGCTGCGGAGAGTGGGCGCCACTCTTTGTTGTCGTGCCCGGGCCTCTCATTGCGGTGGCTTCTCTTGTTGTGGAGCACGGGCTCTAAGTGTGTGGGCTTCAGTAGTTGTGGCACACGAGCTCAGTAGCTGTGGCTCGTGGGTTCTAGAGCGCAGGCTCTGTAGTTGTGGTGCATGGGCTTAGTTGCTCTGCGGCACGTGGGATCTGCCAGGACCAGGGCTCGAACCCATCTCCCCTGCATTGGCAGGCGGATGCTTAACAACTGCGCCACCAGGGAAGCCTGATGTCTTTCATTCTTAATGCTGTAAATGCCATTCATATGCACCGGATTCCAATCTTCAGCCTGTGTGTTTGTCCTCTGAGTTGCAGACTCATATCCATCTGTAGAGATAACTTACATCGTAAACTGCAAAACAGAACACTTTATTCCCTTACCCCAAACCTATTTCTCTTCTAGTTTTCCCCATTTCAGTACTCAGCACCATCAGCCACTCAGGAACTTCCTCTTGATTCCCCCATCTTTATCGCTTACTTTCAATCCGTCAGCAAATCCCTATAATTCTCCAAAACCTATCTCAGATATTTCCTCTTCTTTCTATCCCTACTGCCACCCCTTAAACCCAGACCACTATCATCCCTGCTCTGGATTTCACTGAAGCCTCCTAGCTGGTCTCTCTTAACCTATCCTGTAAATTGGATTAACTCCTCTGCACCAGTGCTGTGCAGGCTGGGTGCTCGTTTCCATATCATACCACACCTGTCGGGCCTTCCCCCAGTTATTTCATAAGATCTTTGGGGAGAGGGCAGGACGACTCATGTTGAGGTTAGAGAGATAGGGAAGAGCCAGAGTAAGAGTTATTTATCTTTTTTTTTTTTTTTTTTTTCCTTGCGGTACGCGGGCCTCTCACTGCTGTGGCCTCTCCCGTCGCGGAGCACAGGCTCCGGACGCACAAGCTCAGCGGCCACGGCTCACAGGCCCAGCCGCTCCGCGGCATATGGGATCTTCCAGGACCGGGGCACAAACCCGTGTCCCCTGCATCGGCAGGCGGACTCTCAACCACTGCGCCACCAGGGAAGCCCTATTTATCTTTTCTTAATAGAGAAAAATGTTTTCTTCTTTCTTCCTTTTTTTTTTTAAAATTTATTTATTTTTGGCTGCGTTAGGTCTTCGTTGCTGCTCGTGGGCTTTCTCTAGTTGCGGCGAGCAGGGGCTACTCTTCGTTGCGGTGCGCGGGCTTCTCATTGCAGTGGCTTGTCTTGTTGCCGAGCACGGGCTCTAGTTGCGTGGGCTTGTGGCACACGGGCTCTACAGCGCAGGCTCAGTAGTTGTGGCGCACGGGCTTAGTTGCTCCAGGCATGTGGGCTCTTCCCTGACCAGGGCTCAAACCCGAGTCCCCTGCATTGGCACCAGGGAAGCCCCCAGAGTTAAGAGTTATTTGTTCAAATGATTTACTGCGTGCCTACTGTGCTCTGGACACAACAGCAAACGGGAGGACGGCACAGTTCCTGCCCTCTTGGAGCTTCCATTCCAACATAATCCAAAGGAAAGGAGACCAACGCTTTCCGGCCCCGACAAGCGGGGGGCATGGTGCTAACCGCTTTGACACCCGGTCGGCCACCTATGACTCGGGGAAGGCCTCAGCTCTTCGCTTCATCTGCAAAATGGGATGATAACGGTTAGCTCCTGACTCTCTGGTGCTCCCCCGGTGGTAGGGGGTGGGGATACCGCCTAAGTGAAAGGGGATCGCAATAACTGCCCCGCCTCCATCCCCAGAGGGGCAGGGCGGGCCAGTGGGTCACGTGGCCGGGCGGCGCTCGCCGGTTCCCAGCGCCAACCGCTGGCCACCCCGCCCCGCCCCGCCCCGGGGCACGCCCCCCACGCCCGGCGCGCGGCCCCCGCCTCCATCACCCCGCCCCCGCCGCCCGTCGGCTGGAATCCTGCAGCTCGTACCCGTGCAAGCCCGGCTGGTGCGGGGAGCAGCGGCGCGGGCTCGCTGGGACCGCTGAACAGCGGGGTCCAGTCTGGGGGCGTCAGTGACCGCCGTGTAGGGTGGGGGCGCTGGGGTCGACGGGAGAACTACTGAGTTGGGGGCTACAGAGCTGGGATGTCCGCCCCCGGGCTGCGCCCAGCGTGGGGGGAGGGGGCGGCGCGACTCCCCCCCTCCCCCCTTTGTCTTGGGCTGAGGGGAGGGGCTGCGCTCGGCCAGAGCAATGAGCACAGTGCCTGGCGCGCAGGGAGCCCTCAAACTATCCCGGCCTTGATTGCAACCCCAGCGCGGGGAGAAAACAGGAAAGGGAGTGATAACTGGGCTGACAGAGGCTAACTGCCATTATTAAGCACCCAGGCTGGCCAGGCGCCGTCACCACCCTTTCCTTCCCGCGGTGGCAGCCTTGGCACACAGGGCGCACGTGTGTCCTAGGATTGTGAAAGAGGCAGAGCTGGGATGCGAACCTGGGCCATTTGGCTCTTGCCGGCTGCGCTAGGCTGAGGAAAACGCGTTCTTGAACCAGCCTTTGAAGATTGAGAAGGTTTGATGGGTGGAGATAACTGAGCGAGCTCTGCCCCAGTTCGCTGTAAGACCTTGGGAAGTCGTTTGATCTTTGAGGGCCATACTTTCCTCCGACGTGAAAATAGCTGGACTTAGGAAGACTGAGAACTAATATGTGAGTAGTGCTTTGCAAAGTGTAGAGCACTTTCAAATACGTTGTCATAGATAACGCCTCACAATTAACCCACCAAGGGAGTGTTTTTATTAGCCTCCCTTTATCAATAGATGGAGAAATTGTGTCCTAGAGAAGTTTATAAGATCAAGGAGCAGGGGCAGAGCATTAATGTTGAATAAATCAAAGGCTTGTAGGATAACTGCCTTGGATGAGCATAAAACTCTGAAACATCCTGTGAGCTCACCGGAGCTCCTAGCTGTTAGTTTAAAACAATACTTTGGCTGGGTCTGCTTGCCCCTTCCCAACTCCCAACAACTGTGTCCCAGCAACCCAGATCACCAGGCCGCAGCAGTTTTAACTCTTATTAATTTTTAAATGGTTCCTGGTTTGGGTTGGACCAGCTACGAGGAGTCCTTTAGGCAAAGTCAAAACTGGGAAGTAGTCAGATAGGGGGTTGCCTGAATTCTGAAAATGCCAACTGAATGTTTTGGGTTTTCTGAGCAACAATTATTTTGAGGGCATTGGTGATACATAATAATTTGTGTCCTTCCTATTGACAGGTTCACCTTCTAGCAAATTACTGGAAGGAACATGAGAAATGTAAGTAGGGGTTTTGAAATCTCAGTTAAAGGAACTGAAACTGTTTATTTGTAGAATAATGGCAGTTAATTTGGTGATACCATTTCTAGGGGTACAGTAAATTGGCAGGCGCTTATCAAATGCCCATTTTTGAGGGGTGTATTTACTAATACATGCAGTGAGGTCTAGGCAGGTGGCAGTCGGTCACCACAGACACTGACAGGTACCCTGAGAGATGCTATTTTTGTTCAGTCCCCATTGGCGTGTGAAAGGGAAGAGGGGCCAGGTGTTTTCTACTTCTGTGATGTGTGTCAGGTGTTTTCTGGGCTAGGTCTTATCACCTATCATATAACCTTGTTTTTCCTCACAACAAACTTAAAAGGCAGGAGGGTTTTTTTTTATCCTTTTAGAAATGAGAGTGAAGCTTAGGAAAGTTAAGTAAACCAGCCCTCTTGGTGCCGAAAAAACTTTTCACTAAACCACACTTTTCCCATTGTTGATCGATCCAGGTTCAGAGTCTGTGAATATTTAATGAGAAGCTACTTTTGTCAGGTGCCTTTGAGTATTTTATTGAATCCTCATGACAACCCACCATGCTTTTTGCTGTTTCAGCTGATCACCTTAAAATCAACTAGGAAGCCTTAAAAAAAAAAAAAAAGCCCAACCACTCCTACAGGGCAGGAGATAAGCATTTATAAATCCATGGTGATGTTGTAGTCCCTCTTTCTAAATATAATGTGGTGCTCTGGAGACGCCAACAGCAGTAATTCCTTTAATACAATCCTGACATCTCAAAAGGGGTGGTGCAAAACAAAGTGAATTGCAAGAGCACATTCTTCCACTGACAACAATTAAATCTGAAAATGTCACTGGTTTCCTGTGATAAGTGCACTCGATATTGATTAGTGGGACTAACCACTGATCTGACACTTGGACCAATTAGGTGTTACTTATGAAAAAACATCTGGTGGAGATTCCAGCATGTCCAGTAAGAAAGGTGATTGGTAGTTTGTTAAAAGGCCTTTGCCTTCAGGTGCTTAAATCTGAGCATTGAGGGAAATAGTGACAGAGGCAGCCTTCAGTCCTTTTTTTTAATTTTTGGCTGTGTTGGGTCTTCGTTGCTGTGCGCAGGCTTTCTCTAGTTGAGGTGAGCAGGGGCTACTCTTTGTTGCAGTGCACGGGCTTCTCATTGCGGTGGCTTCTCTTGTTGCAGAGCATGGTCTCTAGGTGCGCAGGCTTCAGGAGTTGTGGCTCGCAGGCTCTAGCGCGCAGGCTCAGTAGTTGTGGCGCATGGGCTTAGTTGCTCCGCGGCATGTGGGATCTTCCCGGCCCAGGGCTCAAACCCGTGTCCCCTGCGTTGGCAGGCGGATTCTTAACCACTGGGCCACCAGGGAAGTCCCAGCCTTCAGTCTTAACCCTCCTCGAACCAACCTCCACAACTCAGAGGTTGTTTTAAAAATATAAATCTGATCAGGTCATTTTTTTTTCTGCCTTTACTGGAAAGGCACATATTTTTGTTGTTGTTGTTTTTATTCATCCCAGACTTAAAAAAAATTTTTTTAATTGAAATATAATTGATTTACAATGTTGTGTTAGTTTCAGGTGTACAGCAGAGTGATTCAGTTATACACATGTATATCTATTCTTTTTTAGATTCTTTTCCGTTATAGATTATTACAAGATATTGAGTATAGTTCCCTGTGCTATACAGTAGGACCTTGTTGTTTATTGGACATTTGTACAGCCAAGAAGTAGATCAGTGGTTGCCTGGGGTGGAAGTGGGAACAGGCATTGACTGCAAACAGACAGGAGGGGTCTTTTGGGGTAATTGAGATCTAAAACTGGATTGTGGGGATGGTTATACAACTCTTTAAATTTACTAAAAATCATTGAATTGTACACATAAAAGAGATGAATTTTTATAGCATGCAAATCATACTTCAATAAAACTGTTAAAAAAATAGAACCCCTTTTTTGTTCCCCATCTCTTACCCAGTCAAGGCCCTGAATGCTTGGAAGATGTCCACCCTCCAGCCTCTCCCAATGTGCCCACCATGTTCCTTGCATGTGAGCCATTCTGGGCTGATTGCAGGTCTTTGGATAAAGATTTGGTCATCTCGAGGCCTTTGCACATGCTGCCCCTCAGCTGGCCTCTCCTTTCTGTCCTTATCTGCCTGGGAAACACTTTACTCTCTTCCTTCAAGACTCAGCTTGGGGCTTCCCTGGTGGCGCAGTGGTTGAGAGTCCGCCTGCTAATGCAGGGGACATGGGTTCGTGCCCCGGTCCGGGAAGATCCCACATGCCGCGGAGCAGCTGGGCCCGTGAGCTATGGCCGCTGAGCCTGCGCGTCCGGAGCCTGTGCTCCGCAACGGGAGAGGCCACAACAGTGAGAGGCCCGCGTACAGCAAAAAAAAAAAAAAAAAAAAAAAAAAAAGACTCAGCTTGAGCATTTCCTCTGCCAGGAAGCTTTCCCTGATTTTTGCAAGCCAAACCAAGTGACACTGCTATTATTTTAAATTAAAAATTTACACGCCTGGTACCCTCACCAAACAGCCCTCTAACCATGATCTGTTCATGTCTAGAGCCCAACAGGTGTGACTCACAGGAAGATTGTTGAAGAAATACCTGTGTTGTCAAGATCACCCTTTAGAGCCTACCGTATCCACACATACAGGTGGGGAGTGATCCATTTGTCTGTTCATTCGTGAACATTTAGTGCCAAAGTACTTATCCCTCTGGATTCAAAAATGATTAAGATGAGACACTAGTCCTCAAGGAGTTCCCCATCCAAGTCCTGACCCTGCTCTGTCTAAACGGAGTGGTCTCAGGCAGGTTACTTAATCTTATGTAAAATGGGTGTGGAGTAGTACCTGCAGTCACAGGTATGTTGAGAGGATTAGATGGGTTTTTACTGGTAAAGATCTTCAGGCAGGACCTGGCACAGTAAGTGCTCAGGGAATGTTAGGTAGTCCTACAGGGCGTGGTGGGCTAAGGGATCAGGGGACAGATTCCCGGGGAAGGTATCACCTGAGCTGGGTTGTGAAGAATAAGTAGAAATTACTTTTTTCTCTTTACCCTGAAGCATGTTGAGTGAAGTTTTAGATACTTTGTTAAAAAAAAAAAAAGACTCTCAGCTTTATTGTTAACTGAGAAAGACATGGGGACAGACAGGCTTAAGTCATTTGTACACACACAGGCAAAGATGAAGGACCCTGACCTTGGTGGAGGTACCCATTCCCACGGTTTGCCCCAGCCTCAATTTCCTAAGAAATCCTGTAGAAAAGTGTGGTGCAAACTGGAACTTATGTGCTGAATTCAGCCTGCAAAAGTGTTTTGTTTGGCTGGTACTGTGGTTATAAAATTTTTTGAAGTAATATTTAAATGTTACAAAAAATAATCTGGATTTCCAACTTTTCTTTTTTAAAAAATTAGAATATGTGGGGACACTGGTGCCTACACGGTGGGCAGCACTTGGCTGGGGCTGCTAGTTTTGTTTCCTTTAGACGGCATTTGTCCTCTCCGGCTTGCCAGTCCCCACTGTTTACAGCATGCATGCATCTGTGCTGGCATCTGGCCACTGAAAGCATGTAAGTCTGTGACTGCTGCTGGCTTGGAAGAAACTCTTGTTATCTATATAGTGTTCATCACCGAACAGAGCTACTGCCCCGGATACCTGTCTCCTTACTTTGTGGTTTAGAATGGACAGTCTAGGGCAAAGGATTCCTAAGAAATCATTTTCTTCTCCCAGTGCCAGCCCCCTGCTGACCAAAGCCATACTTCTTCTTCTTCTTCTTCTTTTTTTTTTTTTTTTTTAACCACCTTTGCTTTATTGCTAAGCACTTCAGACAGACTTACTGATTTTGGCGGTGCCTTTTGTCTTTTTGCTCACGTTTTATTTATTTATTTTTTTATTGGCGTATAGTTGATTTTCAATGTTGTGTTAGGCCATACTTACTCTTAAACATGACCCATCTTTCCAGGGTTTGGGAGCATGTAAAAAACAATGGATATGGAGTAGAAGGCTTGGATCTGTTTTTTTGTTTGTATTTTTAAAAATTTATTTATTTATGGTTGAGTTGGGTCTTCGTTGCTGCATGCAGGCTTTCTCTAGCTGCGGCGAGTGGGGGCTACTCTTCGTTGTGGTGAGCGGGCTTCTCATTGCGGTGGCTTCTTGTTGCGGAGCATAAGAAGCTCTAGGCGCGTGGGCTTCAGTAGCTCTGGCATGTGGGCTCAGTAGTTGTGGCTCGTGGGCTCTAGAGCGCAGGCTTAGTAGTTGTGGCACATGAGCTTAGTTGCTCCGAGGCATGTGTGATCTTCTGGGCCCAGGGATCGAACCCGTGTCCCCTGCATTGGCAGGCGGATTCTCAACTACTGTGCCACCAGGGAAGTCCCTAATTTTTAAAATTTTTAAAATTCTTCTCCCGTGCCAGCGTGGCTTGCAGGATCTTAGTTCCCCGACCAGGGATTGAACCTGAGTCCCCGGCAGTGGAAGCGTTGGAGTCTTAACCACTGGATCACCAGGGAAATCCCCCTGTTTAAAATTTTTATTATTAATTTTGCTATCTCTTTATTTTTCTGATTTTCAAACAATACATAAAAATACATAAAATGGAAATTTAGCCCCCCTCAAAATCTGTCCCCCCACACCCCATAATCACTATTAGCGGTCTGCTATATTTTTTGCACTTTTTAAAAGCTACTCTGCACTGCTTGCTCGATGGATGCCAGGCTCTTGACTGAGCTCATTACGTACGTCTCTTTTGCTCTTTGCAGCAACCCTGTGAGGTTATTATCATTCCATTTTACAGATGAAGACACAGATGAAGACCTAAGATGAGTCTTAGGTTAAGTAATGTATTCAGGGTCGCACAGTGAGGGTGCAGTGGGAGCATCCTCACTGTGTGTGTTCCAACACATTTCTTTCCAATTCCAGAGCCGTTTTTCCTAACCATCTCAGGGTGAAGCCTCCCTAAGAAGACCACCAACTAGGAACTAAACATACTCCCCTGGAGAAGTGTATTCATAAAAGTCTCCTCCTTCTGCATTGTTCTCCATTCATTAGATGTTTCCTGAATGGTGCTGTGCAGGGGTTTCAGAGGTGCTCTCGGTGCCTGCCCTCTGTGACTTCACAGGTGAAGGTTATAGATCAATCAGTGAAGTATTGGAATTATGTGCAATTTACAGTAGTAATAGAGAGGAGAGAGCAGTTCTTGGTGGTTGGGAAGGGAGGTGTCAGGATAAGTGATACTTAAGCTGTGTCTTGACAGATGAGTTATTGTTTAACAGGTACATGGGGGTAAGAATACTTTGGCATAGACAAAAGCATGATAAGTTGGAACAGTGGTTTATTTGGTGAACTGGAATGATATAGCATGGCTGTAGGTTAGGTCATGGGGAGGCAGGCAGGGTGCCAAGTGCGCAGGGCCTTTGGGTGTTGTTCTAGGACTTTGGGATTTTGTCTGTAGGCAGGGGAGCCGTTGCAGTGATTCTGAAAGGGGAGTGACATGACTGGTTTATGTCCGAGGTAAAGTCCTACAGCAGAGTGAGGATGGATTGGAGGCAGGGAGGCCAGGCAAAGAACAGTTACAGTTGGTTCATCGGAATGAGTGTGGAGATGTCCAGTAACTGAGCGCAGTGATAACCGCTGACATTCACTGAGCTCTTCCTGTGTGGTCAGATTCTGTGCGAAGTGCTCTGACTGGGTTCTCTCATTTAACTTCCACAGCTCCGCCTAAGCCCAAGTGTTGTTGTCCGTCCCCCTTCTACAGGGGAGGAAGCTGTGAAGATGGCTTGTATAAGGTCACACAGTGGCTGAGTGGTGGAGCCAGAATTCAAATCCACGACTGTCAGAATCTAAAGCCCTAAGGCTGCACATCTGAACCTAAGCTGCAAATGTCAACACCTGTGACTAGTACGAGGCCGACTGTCCTGAGCTTCGTAGCAGGACCTTTGTATGAAGTGCAGGTCTAGTTGATTCTACATCTAAGACACATCCCAGATCTGTCCTCTTACGTCTGTCCCTCCCCTCAGATGAAGTCACCCTCATTTCTTGCCTGAAGTCCTATAGTAGACTCTTGTCCCTAAAACCTATTCTTACAACTGCCAGACAGATCTCTTTAAAAAGTAAGTCGGAAAAAAAAAAAAAAGTCGAACCACGCCGCCTTCCTCATTTAATCACACCCTTGCTCCTCATCAGTCTTTTTTAAAAAAAATATTTATTTATTTATGTATTTTGTCTGTGCTGGGTCTTAGTTGCGGCATGCGGGATCTTTGCTGTGGCATGCAGACGTCTTGGTTGCAGCATGCAAACTCTTTTTTTTATTTTTATTTATTTAATTGTTTTTGCGGTACGCGGGCCTCTCACTGCTGTGGCCTCTGCCGTTGTGGAGCACAGGCTCCGGACGCGCAGGCTCAGTGGCCATGGCTCACGGGCCCAGCCGCTCCGCGGCATGTGGGATCTTCCCAGACCGGGGCACGAACCCGTGTCCCCTGCATCGGCAGGCGGACCCTCAACCACTGCGCCACCAGGGAAGCCCAGCATGCAAACTCTTAGTTGCGGTATGCACGCGGGATCTAGTTCCCTGACCTGGGATGGAACCAGGGCCCCCTGCCTTGGGAGCGTGGTGTCTTAACCACTGGACCACTGGAGCAGTCCCTCTCATTACTCTGAAATAAACTCTGATTCCCTGCTGACCTGTAAGGGCCTCTCCGTGATCTGTCAGCTGCCTGCCTTGCCAGCTTCACTCTGCATCATTCTCTCCCTCTCTCACTGAATTCCAGCCCTACTGACCTTCTTTCTGTCGCTGGAACATGCCAGATCTGTTCCTTGGGGAATTTGCTTTTGTTCTTTCTTTCTAGAATGTTCTTTTCCAGGATATTCTCATGTCTGGCTCCTTCTTACCATTTAGGTCTTAGTTTATTTCTTAAAGCAAATTTATTTTCACTACTGGCTTGTTTATTTTTTATTTTAATTAGTTAATTAATTTTGGCCACACTGCAGGGCTTGTGGGATCTTAGTTCCCTGACCAGGGATTGAACCTGGGCCCCTGGCAGTGAGAGTGCACAGTCCTAACCACTAGATCACCAGGGAATTCCCCTAGGTCTCAGTTTAAATGTTATCTCCTCAGAAGGGCCTTTCCTGAGCCCCCAGGGTAAAGTAGTTCATGAAGCTCTCTATCACATCCCCCTTTTTGACTTTCTTCATTGAACTTACCACAATGTAATATTCAGTGTTTGTTTTCTGTCTCCTTCCACTAGGATAAAAGTTCCCTGAGGTGTAATAGCTAAAACTTACAGACTACTTACTCTTGTTAGGCACTGTTATAAGGGCTGTAATATATTAAGTTTTTAAATCCTTATAGCAGTTCTAAGAGGTGGATACCTTTATTATCCCCATTGTGCAGATAAGGAAACTGAGTCTTAGGTAGGGTAAGTAACTTGCCCAAAGTCACACAGCTACTAAGTGACAGAGCTGGAATTTGAACCCAGGCAGTCTAGCTTTAGCATCCACTCTCCTAATCGAGTGAAAGCAGGGACGTTGTCTTTCCCACTTCTGTATCCCAACACCTTGGACATAGTGTGGCTTTTAGCAGGCTCTCACTAAAAATTGTGGAATGAAAGATTGTAGTCACAATAGAAATGTAATTAATTATAAACAAAAACCTAGGAATTATCCTTGATTCTGCTCTCTCCCACTCACAGATCCATCTACAAGTTCTGACTGAACTACTTCTCACCACAAAACATATCCCGATATGTCCACTTTTCTGCATTCCCACTGCTACCATCCCAGTCCAGTTCACGACTGGCTTTCTCCCAGACTACTCCAAAGACCTCCTAAATCACTGGTCTAGGGTGACTCTTCAACCAAATGATGGATGTCTACTGAAGCAAAGAGCCAGGTGTGTGATTAGGGCAGAAATGTTTATATATGCTGAGTGAAATTTTGCTAGCTGACTTATACCCTAGCAATTACTGATTTGAGTGGGGAATATTTAAGACCCTCTGTGGTTCTGCAGCTATGTGTTGAGGTGCTCTGAGGCATGGCAGGGACCTCTCGGGGGTGCTGAGGGATATTTTAAAATCTTAGAGGAAACCTAGTGTGTTGGTTTGCCGGGCTCCCCTAACAAATTACCAAGACTGGATGGCTTCAACAACACAGTCCTGGGAGGCTAGCAGTCCAAGATCAAGGTGTCAGCAAGTTTCATTTCTTCCAAAGCCTCTCTCTTTGGCTTGCAGATGGCTGTCTTCTTGCTGTACCTGAAGTGGTCTTTCTTTTGTGTGGGCATATCCGTGTTCTAATCTCCTCTTATAAGGGCACCAGTCATATTGGATTAGGACCCACCCATATGACCTCATTTTACCGTAATTACCTCCTTAATAGCTCTGTCTCCAAATACAGTCATAGTCGGAGGTCCTGGGGGTTAGGACTTCAACATGAATGAATTTGAAGAGGGGACACCATTCAGCCTGTAACACAGTGCCGCCTGATGCTGCAGACTGCTGGCTTGAGGCAGTTTCAGCGTTGGCTTACACTGCATTCCTTCTGATAATGTCTTATATTTGCCAAGCCGAGGTTTTGGAGGTTGTTGTGATAAAAAGCAAGTACTGTGTGTAAGTCAATGTGGAAGAGGAAAAGAGAGTGGGGTGTCCAGTCTGATTTCGAGGTTTGAGACAGTGTGCGGCGCCCAAAAGGCACTAAATTGTTAGGACATAAACACTTACTGAGTTTGGGGCTTCCCTGGTGGCGCATTGGTTAAGAATCTGCCTGCCTATGCAAGGGACATGGGTTGGAGCCCTGGTCCAGAAAGATCCCATATGCCGTGGAGCAACTACACCCGTGCGCCACAACTACTGAGCCTGAGCTCTAGAGCCCGCAAGCCACAACTACTGAGCCCACGTGCCACAACTACTGAAGCCTGCGCACCTAGAGCCCGTGCTCCGCAACAAGAGAAACCACGACAATGAGAAGTCCGCGCACCGCAACGAAGAGTAGCCCCCCACTCACCACAACTAAAGAAAGCTCGTGCGCAGCAATGAAGACCCAACACAGCCATAAATAAATAAATACATTTATTTTTAAAAAAAATAATGAGTTTTTTTGGGCTTATCTACTTAATGACAGAACTATTAGGTATTTCTTTAGGCCTAGGGGCATCATGAAGCAATTATTGAATCACTAAAGGCGCGTGAGTGGCGGAAATTTGGGAACCTTTACTCCAAATGAGTCAGTGGATCCCTGAGATCAAAAACACCAGCGTTAAGTTTTTAATTATACAGACTTCTCCAGGTGCTCCCCAAACCTACTGAAAAAGCATTTGGGAGTTGAGCCCAGGATCCACTGGTTTAGCCTAACCCCCTCATTAAGGCCCAGAAGGGGAAATCTCTTGCCAGAGGTCATACAGCAAGTTAGTGGTCGAGCTGGGATTAGAATCCAAATTCTAATGGAATCTGTCAGATTCTCCTCCCCTTCATCAGCATTTCTGATGTCCATACCTACAAATGTTGTCACACCATCTGCTACTTAAGCAGACATGGCCCTGACCTCAAAGGCAGATGGCAATTACATGGACAAACTCCATATTGAATACATGAGTGTGCGTATTAAAAGTTTATATCATACAAGACCTACATGAGGAAAACTACAAAACTCTGATGAAAGATACCAAAGAAGGATTAAATAGTTATTTCCTGTTTATGGATAGGAAGACTCACTGATATCACGTCATGATATCAGTTCTTCCTAACGTGATCTATAGATTCAATTCAATCCCAGTCAAAATCCCACTAAGTTATTTTGTGGATATTGACAAACTCAGTCTAAAGTTTGTAGGGAGAGGCAAAAGATCCAGAATTAGCCAACTCAAAATTAAAGAACAAAGTTGGAGGACTGACACTACCCAACTTCAAGACTTCCTATAAAGCTACAGTAAATCGAGACAGCGTAGTGTTGGTTCAAGAATAGACAGATCAATGAAACAGAATGGAGAGCCCAGAAATAGACCCATATAAAAATAGTCAAATGATACTTGGCCCAAGGAGCAAAGGCAATACAATGGAGCAAAGATAGTCTTTTCAACAAATGATACTGGAACATCTGGACATCACATGCAAAAAAAAAAAAAAAAGAATCTAGACAGACCATACACAGTTTGGAAAGATGAGCTCAAAATGGATCATAGACCTAAATGTAAAACAGAAAACTATAAAACTCCTGGAAGGGACTTCCCTGGTGGTTCAGTGGTTAAGAATCCGCCTTCCAATGCAGGGGACGTGGGTTCTATCCCTGGTCAGGGAACTAAGATCACGCGTGCCACGGGGCAACTAAGCCCATGTGCCACAACTAGAGAGGAGCCCACGCGCCGCAACGAAGAGCCCGTGCGCTGCAACGAAAGATCCCGCGTGCCACAACTAAGACTCCATGCAGCCAAAAGTAAATAAAAACAAACAAAAAAAACTCCTAGAAGATAACATAGGAGAAAATCTAGATGATCTTGGGCTTGGCAATGACTTCCAAGATATAACACCAGGGCTTCCCTGGTGGCGCAGTGGTTGAGAGTCCGCCTGCCGATGCAGGGGACACGGGTTTGTGCCCCGGTCCGGGAAGGTCCCACATGCTGCGGAGCGGCTGGGCCCATGAGCCATGGCCGCTGAGCCTGCGCTTCCGAAGCCTGTGCTCCGTGACGGGAGAGGCCCCAATAGTGAGAGGCCTGTGTACCGCAAAAAAAAAAAAAAAAAAGATATAACACCAAAAGCATGATCCTTGAAAGAAATAACTGGTAAGCTGGGCTTCTTTAAAATTAAAAACTTCTGCGCTGTCAGGAGAATGAAAAGATAAGCCACAGGCTGGGAGAAAATATTTGTAGAAGACATATTTGATAAAGGACTGTTATCCAAATTATACAAAGGACTCTTAAAATGCAATAATAAGGAAATAACCTGATTATAAAATGAGCCAAAGATCTTAACAGACATCTCTCCAAAGAACATATACAGATAGCAAGTAAGCATATGAAGAGATGTTCCACAGCTTGTGTCACCAGGAAAATGCAAATTAAAACAATGAGATACCACTGCACACCTATTGGAATGGCTAAAATCTGGAACACTGACAACACCAAATGCTGACAAGGCTGTAGGGCAACAGGAACTTTGCTGATGGGAATGCAAAATGGTACAGCCACTTTGGAAGACGGATTGGCGGTTTCTCATAAAACTAAGCATAATCTCACCATATGATCCAGCAATTTCACTCCTTGGTATTTATACAAAGGAGTTGAAAACTTATGTTCACACACAAACCTGCATACGATGTTTATAGCAACTTTATTCATAATTGCCTAAACTTAGAAGCAACCAAGATTCCTTCAGTAGGTGAATGAATAAACAAACTGTGGTCCATCCGGACAATGGAGTAGTATTCAGTGCTAAAAATAAATGAGCTATCAAGCCATGAAAAGACATGGAGGAATCTTAAAAGCATTTTACCTAGTGAAAGAAACCGATCTGAAAAGTCTCCGTACTGTGTGATTCCACCTACATGACATTCTGGAAAAGGCAAAGCTATGGAGACAATAAAAGGGTCAGTGGTTGCCAGGGGTTGGGGGGAGCGAGGGATGAGTAGACAGAGCACAGAGGATTTTTAGGGCAGTGAAAATACTCTGTATGTTACTGTAATGGTTTGGTTTTCTTTGTTTTTTTTTTTTTTTAATTTTGGCCATGCCGCATGGCTTGCGAGATCTCAGTTCCCCAACCAGGGATTGAACCTGGGCTTCTTTCACTCAGCATAACGCTTTTGAGGTTCAGCCATGTCATATTTATCATAGTTTGTTCTTTCTGATTGCTGAGTAGTGATGCACTGAATGGATGGATCTCAGATTGGCTATATACTCACCATCTGTTGGGCTGTTTCCATGGTTTGGCTATTACGAATAACGCTATCAACATTCACATGAAGGTCTAAAACTAAAAAATAAATTAAAAAATAAATAAATAAAAGGGAATCCCTTGGCAGTCCAGTAGTTAGGACTTGGCGCTTTCACTGCCGAAGGCCTGGGTTCGATCCCTGGTCAGAGAACTAAGATCCCACAAACGTGCAGCGCAGCCAAGAA
The DNA here is from genome assembly GCF_949987515.2 of Delphinus delphis. NCBI lineage: Eukaryota > Metazoa > Chordata > Mammalia > Artiodactyla > Delphinidae > Delphinus > Delphinus delphis. The sequence goes on along the minus strand of NC_082693.1, from coordinate 94,716,895 downwards.
ATGAAAAACAAACCAAAAAACCCCAACATTCACATGAAGGTCTTTGTGTGGACAGAGGTTTTTCTGTCTGTTGGGTAAATATCTAGAAGTGGGAGTCCTGAGTGGTGTGGTAAGTGTCTTTTAGAAAGAAAGAAACTGCCGAAGTGTTTATAGCATTTTACATTCCCACTAGCCATGTGTGAGCGTTCCTGTTGCTCCATGTCCTTGACAGTACTTGATCTTCTCAGTCCTTTTATTTTATTATTATTTTTTTGCGGTACACGGGCCTGTCACTGCTGTGGCCTCTCCCGTTGCGGAGCACAGGCTCCGGACGCGCAGGCCCAGCGGCCATGGCTCACGGGCCCAGCTGCTCCGCGGCATGTGGGATCTTCCCGGACCGGGGCACGAACCCATGTCCCCTCTATCGGCAGGCAGACTCTCAACCACTGCGCCACCAGGGAAGCCCCTCTTCTACTTTTGAAGGAGTTTATGTAACATTGGTGTTTTATCTTCCTTAAATATTTGGTGTGGCTCTATATGCTGCGCGGAGACCCTCTGCACCCCTGCGAACATGGCGCTGCGAGTGGCGTGGCGCGGAGCGTGAGGGCCGCGGTCTGCAGCCTGCGCGCCATCTCTGCGCCCAACGCGCCCTGCCGCCTCGGCCCTGGGGACTGCGGGTGGGCGCCGTCCGGGCGCTGCGCACCGGCCCCGCACTGCTGTCGGGTCGTAAATTCACAGACAAACATGAATGGGTAACAACAGAAAACGGTGTTGGAACAGTGGTAATCAGCAATTTTGCACAGGAAGCTTTGGGAGATGTTGTTCACCGTAGTCTGCCTGAAGTTGGGACAAAATTGAACAAACAAGACGAATTTGGTGCTTTGGAAAGTGTGAAAGCTGCTAGTGAACTCTATTCTCCTCTCTCAGGAGAAGTAACTGAAATTAATGAAGCTCTAGCAGAAAATCCAGGACTTGTCAACAAATCTTGTTATGAAGATGGTTGGCCGATCAAGATGACACTCAGTAACCCTTCAGAACTAGATGAACTAATGAGTGAAGAAGCATATGAGACATACATAAAATCTATTGAGGAGTGAACATGGAACCCCTAAATAAACTAGTTTGAAACAACTTAACCTAGCATAGTTGTCTTAAATTAGTGGTGGATTTTTAAAAAGCAACTTTTAGCAAAAGAAACTGCTTGCAACAATGTTGCCTGAAAAAAATACCCCTTAACTTCCTAATGATTTCAGATAAACACTATACATCTTTTTCACAACACCCTGTGATTTTTAGGCTAGTCTCCAGTTATAATACTCAGAATTCCTGAAATTATCTGTGGTAAAACTAGTTACAAAAATTATGTAATTCAAGGATAACATTGTTATCTTAACCTTATATAATATTGTGACTTGCTTACAGCCGTCCCTGGATTTGGGTCAAAATACTCAATGAACTTGCCACTGGAAATAAATGACAGTGGAGAAAAGTTTGTTAGTTGTATAGTGTCCAGTGAAGAACATTACTGTCTTAATTTTGCAATATACTGTGTTTGCTGGTGCTATTTTTATACAGTGAAGCAACAGCCTTGCAGGAAAATAAGAAACAGTTTAATAATAAAATATTCAACTTCTTAAAAAAAAATTGGTGTAATCACCAATGAAGCATCTGGGCCTGGAGTTTTCGAGTGGGAAGGTTATTAATTATAAATTCAATTTCTTTATTATAGATCTTGAACTATTCATATATTTTATGTTTTTGTATGTTTTGGTAAATTATATTTTTCAAGAAATTTATCCATTACATTTAAGTTGTTAAACATATTGGCGTAAGGTTGTTCATAATTTCATCTTATTCTGTAGATTTTGTAGAGATGTCCTGTTTTTCATTACTGTTGTTGGTGATTTATGTTTTCTCTCTTTAATGAATCAAGAGATTCATCAGTTTTATTGGATGCTTATTCCATTTACCTTTAATGTAATCACTCATATGATTGGATTCCAGTCTGTCATCTTGATATTTGTTTTCTTTTTGTCCCCTCTGTTTTTTGTTCTTTTATTTCTCCATTCCTGGATTGTTTGGGTTAGTTATTTTTAAGTAATTCATTCTTTTTCTTCTATTGACTTTTTAGCCAGTTCTTTGATCATTTTTTAAGTGGTTACTTTAGGGATTACAGTATCCGTCCTTAATTCATCACAGCTGATTCACGTTTAACGAAACCTTTACAACAGTATCATTGTATTTACACCTTTATTGTCCTTTGTACTGTTGTCATTTATTTTACTTCTATAAATGATATAAACTTAGTGATCCACTACTATTTTTACTTTAAAAAGGCAATTGATTTTTTTTTAAACTTTTTTTTTTTAAATTAATTTATTTTGGCTGCATTGGGTCTTCATTGCTGTGCATGGGGCTTTCTCTAGTTGTGGTGTGCGGGGGCTACTCTTCGTTGTGTTGCGCGGGCTTCTCATTGCAGGGGCTTCTCTCGTTGCGTGCAGAGCATAGGCTCTAGGTGTGCGGGCTTCAGTAGTTGTGGCATGCGGGCTCAGTAGTTGTGGCTCGCGGCCTCAGTAGTTGTGGCTCGTGGGCTCTAGAGCACAGTCTCAGTAGTTGTGGCGCACGGGCTTAGTTGCTCTGAGGCATGTGCGATCTTCCCGGACCAGGGCTTGAACCCGTGTTCCCTGCATTGGCAGGCGGATTCTTAACCACTGTGCCAGCAGGGAAGCCCGGCAATTGATTTTTTAAAAAAATTTAAGTAAAGAAAGAACAGTAGTATTTTTATTTACCCACATTTTGCCATTTTCAATGTGCTTCTTTCCTTTTTGTGGACCTGAATTGTTATCTCTCCCTCCAGCCTGAAGAATTTTCTGTAGCATTTCTTGGAGTAAGGGTCTCTTGGTTACAAATTATCCCAGCTTTTGCTTTTCTGAAAATGTCTTTGTTTCATTAAAATTTTTGAAAATTGTGGCAAAAATACACATAAAATTTACCATTTAAAAAAGTTACCATTTTATTTTTTTAAATTAATTTATGTTTTGGCTGCATTGGGTCTTCATTGCTGTGAGTGAACTTTCTCTAGTTGCGGTGAGCGGGGGCTACTCTTCCTTGCGGTGCACGGGCTTCTCATTGCAGTGGCTTCTCTTTGTTGCGGAGCACGGGCTCTAGGCACGCAGGCTTCAGTAGTTGTGGCACGTGGGTTCAGTAGTTGTGGCTCGCGGGCTCTAGAGCGCAGGCTCAGTAGCTGTGGCGCACGGGCTTGGTTCCTCTGCGGCATGTGGGATCTTCCTGGTCCAGGGCTTGAACCCATGTCCCCTGCATTGGCAGGTGGATTCTTAACCACTAAGCCACCAGGGAAACCCCAGATTTACTATTTTAAAGTGTACAGTTCTGTGCCATTAAGTACCTTCATATTATTGTGCAACCATCACCACCATCTATCTCCAGAACTTCTTCATCTTCCCAAACTGAAACTCCATCCTCATTAGACACTCCCCAATAGAATAGAGGGCAGACTAGAGCCCAGAAGTAAACCCATGCATGTATTGAATATGATCATATGAGTTTCAACAAGGATGCTAAGACCATTTTATGGGGAAAGAAGGTTTTTCAACAAATAGTGCTGGAACACAGTATTGTAAATTAACTATACTCCAATAAAAATTAATTTAAATAAATAAAATTAAAAGAAAAAACAAGTAGTGCTGGGAAAACTGGATCTCTACATACCAAAAAAAAAAAAAAAAAGGAAGTTGGACCCTTACCTTTACATATACAAAATTTAACTCAAAATGGACGAAAGAACTAAGAGACCTCAGAGATGTAACTATAAATACCTAAGTGATCTAATTATAAAGACCTAACAACTAAAACTGTAAAACTCTTAGAAGAAAACAGGAGAAAACTTCATGACATTGATTCAGCAGTGATTTCTTGGATATAACACCAAAGCACAGGCAACAAAAGTAAAAATCCATTAACTGGACTACATCAAAATTAAAAACTTCTTTTCATCAAAGGACACAACCAACAGGGTGAAAAGGCAACCTATGGAATGGGAGAAAATATTTTCAAATCATGTATCTGATAAGGGATTAATATTTCAGAATATGTAAAGAACTCCTACAACTCAACAAAAAAACCCCAATTAGCCTGATTAAAAAATGAGCAAAGGAGGGACTTACTTCCCTGACGGTCCAGTAGTTAAGACTCCACACGTCCACTGCAGGGGGCACAGTTACGATCCCTGGTCGGGGAACTAAGATCCCTAGCAAGCCGCGTGGTGCGGCCAAGAAATAAAAAAATTTAAAAAGTTAAAAAAAAAAATGGGCAGAAGACTTGAATAGATATTTCTCCAAAGAAGATATACAAATGGCCACAAGCACATGAAAGAGTGCTCAACACCATCCTTAGGGGAAATGCAAATCACAACCGCCAAGAGGAAATAACAAGTGTTTTTTGAATGTGAAGAAAAGCAGTATGTTACTGGTTGGTAGTGTCTTTTATAGTGCAAAATAAAAATAGTAAAAAGAAAAAAAAGGAAAATAACAAGTGTTGACGAGACTATGGAGAAATTAGAATGCTTTTGCTGCTACTAGGAATGTGAAACGGGGGAACAGCCACTGTGGAAAACAGTATCCAGTATTTCGAAAAACTAAAAGTTTCAGGGCACTTCCCTGGTGGTCCAGTGGTTAGGACTCTGCGCTTCCAATGCAGGGGGCTCGGGTTCGATCCCTGGTCGGGGAACTAAGATTCCACATGCTGCATGCTGTGGCAAAAAAACCCCAAAGATGAAAACCCTAGAAGTTTCAGATTTGCGAGATGAAGCGTGTTCTGGGCGTTGGGTGCACAACCGTGTGAAAATGGTTAAGATGGTTAATTCTATGTTGTGCATATTTTACCACATTCAAAAAATATTTGAGAGAGAAAAAAGTACACGAATTCCAATTTCCAGTTTTTGGTGACAATGAATAATGCTGCTGCTGCAGACATTCTCATCCAGGTTTTTGTGTGAACATAAGTCTTCCTCTCTCTAGGGTAAGTATCTAGAAGTAGGATTGCTGAGTCATAAGATAAGTGTATGTTTAACCTTACAAGAAACTTGACGAACTGATTTTTGTAGTGGTTGTACATTTTGTCACACCAATGTGTGAAAGTTCCAATTGTTCCACATTGTCACCAGCACTTAGTATTACCGTTTTTTCCGCTCCGTTCTAATGGGTGTGTAGTGATGATCTCATTGTGGTTTTAATTTGCATTTCTTAATGTCTAGTGATGTTGAATCTCTTTTCCTATGCTTATTTGCCATTTGTATGTCTTTTTCGATGAAGGGTCCAGATCTTTTACTCATTTTGAAAAATTGAGTTGTTTGCCTTGTTTCATTGAGTTTTTTTTTTTTTTTTTGCGGTACGCGGGCCTCTCACTGTTGTGGCCTCTCCCGTTGCAGAGCACAGGCTCCGGACGCGCAGGCTCAGCGGCCATGGCTTACGGGCCCAGCCGCTCCGCGGCATGTGGGATCTTCTCAGACCGGGGCATGAACCCGTGTCCCCTGCGTCGGCAGGCGGACTCTCAACCACTGCGCCACCAGGGAAGCCCTCCACTTAAGTCTTGAACCCTCAAAGTCATCCACGAGGGTTGGAATCAGTTTCTTCCAAACTCCTGTTAATGTTGATATTGTGACCTTTTGCCATGAATCTTATTGGCAGCTAGAGTGGAGAATCCTTTCCAGAAGGTTTTCAGTTTACCTTGCCTGGATCCATCAAAGGAATCACTGTCTATGGAAGCTACAACCTTATGAAATGTAGTTCCTAAAAATCAGACTTGAAAGTAGAAATTACTTCGTGATCCACAGGCTGCAGAACGGGTGTTAGCAGGCATGAGGATGTTAATCTCATTACATCTCCATCAGAGCTCCTGGGTGACCAGGTGCATGGTCAATGAGCAGTACTATTTTGAAAGGGTTCTTTTTTCTGAGCAGTATGTCTCAACTGTGGGCTTAAAATATTCAGTAAACTATGTTGTATACAGATGTGCTATCACCCAGGCTTTGTTTTTCCATGTATAGAGCACAGGCAGAGTAGATTTAGCCTAATTCTTAAGGGCCCTAGAAAATCCAGAATGGTAAAAGAGCATTGGCTTCAACTTCAAGTCATCAGCTGCGTTATTCCCTGACAAGGGAGTCGGCTTGACCTTTGAAGATGTGAAGCCAGGCATTGCTGACTTCTCCTCTTTAGTTATGAAAATCCTAGATGGTGTCTTCATCCAATATAAGACTGTTTTATCTGCATTGAAAGTGTTGGGTGTAGCCATTTTCATTAATCATCTTAGCTAGGTCTTCTGGGCAACTTGCTGCAGCTTCTACATCAGCTTGGTGTTTCACCTTGTACTTTTATGCCATGGAGGTGGCTTCTTTTCATTAAACCTCATGAACCAACCTCTGCCAGCTTCGGACTTTTCTTCTGCCGCTTTCACACCTCTCTCATCCTTCCTAGAATTAAAGAGCATTAGGATCTTGCTCTGGATTAGACTTTGGCTTGAGGGAATGTTGTGGCTGATTTGATCTTCTTTCCAGATCACTAACTTTTTTTTTCAAACCAGTAATAAGGCTGTTTCGCTTTCTTATCATTTGTGTGTTCATTGGAGTAGAACTTAAAAAAATTTTATTTATTTGGCTGCGTCAGGTCTTAGTTGCGGCATGCATGTGGGATCTAGCTCCCTGACTGGGGATTGAATCCAGGCCCCCTGCATTGGGAGTGCAGAGTCTTATCCACTGGACCACCAGGGAAGTCCTTGGAGTAGCACTTTTTAATTTCCTTCAAGTATTTTTCCTTTGCATTCACAACTTGTCTGTTTGGTGCAAGAGGCCAGCTTTCAGCCTAATCTTAGTTTTTGGCATGTCTTCCTCACTAAGCTTAATCATTTCTAGCTTTTGATTTAAAGTGAGAGATGTGCGACTCTTCCTTTCACTTGAACACTCAGAGGCCATCGTAGGGTTATTAATTGGCCTGATTTCAATATTGTTGTGTCTCAAGGAATAGGGAGGCCTGAGGAGAGGGAGAGAGACGGGGGAACGGCCAGTCTGTGGAGCAGTCAGATCACATACATTTATTGATCAAGTTTGCCATCTTAGATGGGCGCAGTTCGTGGTTTCCCAAGACAGTTACAATAGTAACATCAAAGATCACTGATCACCATAGAAAAAATAATACTGAAAAAGTTTGAAATATTGGGAGAATTACGAATATGTGACACACAGAAATTAAGTAAGCAAATGCTGTTGGAAAAATGGTGCTGGTAGACTTGCTTGATGCATGGTTGCCACAAACCTTCAGTTTGTGAAAAAACGTCAGGGACTTCCCTGGTTGTCCAGTGGTTCAGACTCAGTGCTTCCAATGCAGCGGGCCTGGGTTTGATCCCACATGCCACACTAAGACCCCGTGTCAGTGTGGCAAAAAAAAAAACCCCAAACCACCAGTATCTGCAAAGTGCAATAAAGTGAAGCAAAATAAAACAAGGCAGGGGACTTCCCTGGCGGTCCAGCAGTTAAGACTCCGTGCTTCCAATGCCAGGGACTCAGGTCCGATCGCTGGTCAGGGAACTAAGATCCCACGTGCCACATGGTGCAGCAAAAAAAACCAAAAAACAAAAAAACAAAGCATGCCTGTACTTTCTTAACAGTGTTAGATCTTCCCAGTCTTCTTTTTTTAAAAATAAACTTATTTATTTTTGGCTGCGTTGGGTCTTCGTTGCTGCACACGCGCTTTCTCTAGTTGTGGCGAGTGGGGGCTACTCTTCATTGCGGTGCGCGGGCTTCTCATTGCGGTGACTTCTCTTGTTGTGGAGCACAGGCCCTAGGCGTGCAGGCTTCAGTAGTTCTGGCACACAGGTTCAGTAGTTGTGGCGCACGGGCTTGGTTGCTCTATGGCATGTGGGATCTTCCCAGACCAGGGATCGAACCGGTGTCCCCTGCATTGGCAGGCGGATTCTTAACCACTGTGCCACCAGGGAAGTCCCTTCCCAGTCTTCTGATCTGTGAACAAGGATGTCTTTTTGTTTATTTAGGTGTTTAATTTCTTTCAATTATGTTCTATAGTTTTCAACGTACAAGTCTTGTACTTCTTTTGTTAAATTTATTCCTAAACATTTTATTCTTTTTGATGCTGGCCTGTGTGCTGTTTAAGCAGGGTGACTTCATCATGAACATAACATTTTGGAAAACCATCTGTCTAGAGATTAGGTTCTTTGGTTGGAAAAGAAGCCTGGAACATACCTTTATGATTCCTGTTTTTTCCCCCTTTCAGTTTTTAGTCTGTATTTTGAATTTGGTTGGAATAGGGCCCTGTGTCACAAGGGCTTCTGTACAGTGAGAGAGAGCCAGGATACGGGGAAGGCAGGCTTTGGAATCCAGCAGAACTTTGGCTTTCTCTGGCTGTGTGACCTTGAGTACACATCTGAGCTGCCCTTTTCTCATTTGTCAGTCTTTGGAGCTGTTTTTGAGGATTCAGTGAGCTAAGTAAATGAAAAAGCACCTGGCTGCTGCTTGGCCCCCATTGGGCTCATTTCCTAGACTGATGTCTCAGAAACAGCCCAACTGGAAACTTGGGGCTCCTTTTAGCGCTTCTGAACTTTTCATTGTGATAATTTTCAAATACACATAAACATCGAAATCACCTTCCTGTATTCCTGACTGTGGATTAATTCACATCTTCCCCCTCCTTAGCACTGCCTCTGGCCTGGCGAGGACAGCCTGTTTCCCCTCCCCGTTTAATTTCTGCCCCCACTTTCTCCTTGCCACACTGGGGTGAAAACGTTAACACTTCAGTCCAGCTGTCTTTAGCCAAAGAGCCTAGGACTATGAACGCTGGGAATTTACTGCTTGGAAATGGGTTAGAATCCTAACTATTTCCCTTTTGAGGGCTCAGATCAACCCTGGGCCCCTAGTTGTGGGGACCATTATGGGGCCCTTTCTGTAACAGGCACTCAGCATCTTCTCTCTGGTCTCAGTCAAGTGGACCTGAAGCTGGTTTTCCCACTAGGATCTGATTCTTCACTCCTCTGGGCAGGGTCCCTCCTCACCCCTCTCCACCGCTTCCCATTCATCTCCCCCACAAGGTCCAGTTTCATGCTACCCTTCCCGGAAACCTTCCCGATTCCCACCAGCCAGAAGCTTTTACCCCTGCTGCCTGTGTCCCCTGCGTAGACCACTGAACACTTTTCTGTTTTATCTTGTTTAAGCATCATTCTGTCTTTTCTTCTAGATCTCGAGCTGGCTAGCCTGAGGGAAGGGCTGCACCCTGTCCACGCGTGTTGTCTGGCCTGGCACAGGACACAGGTGCTGCACGTACATCTGCTGGACCACTGACCTGAGGCAGGTGGACACCTGTTAACATTTTCTGGGGTGGGCGCCGATTAATGCTTAGTGTGCGGGTTCACCGCACATGGAGGTACTGGTTATTTTTCCTGAGACAATGTAAAATAGTGGAAAGGACAAACAGGAGTCTGAATTATGGTACTTGAAGAGAGTCTTCTTTAGCCCTCAGCAGATGATCGAACATAGTCAGTGTAGAAGCTCCGTGACAGTAACAAGGAAGACCTGCTGAACGATGCCAGAGCAGCTCACTCTCAGTATTCTTCTGAGTTTTCAAACTTGTTCAAAGCCGATGTAATGTTCAGTTCGAGGGAGGACTGGTAACCTCTCTTCAGTGCCCAGCACAGTATCAGACTCTGCGTTGTCATCTCTCTCGGCCTCCTGGGTTTATTTCCACACGGTTTCCTTTCCTACAGCCTCATTCCCCTGACGATTTCCTGACTGGCAGGTAGCAAAAACAAAGTGTAACAGAGAATAGGGATGTACTGTCAGCCCAGCTCCAAGTGCTTTTTCAAGGAGTTACTTGTGACTTAGGCAGATATGACCCCTCTTAGGTGCTCATTCTTAGCCCTGTAAGATGAGGGTGATTGGAAGACCATGAGGTTATCCACAGGGGACCACAGAAGAAGGACCTGTATCAAGCTGATAAAGGCTAATTAGTATCAATTCCAATTGATAACATTTAGCTGGTATTTGTGTTTTCCCCTGAACTTTGGACAAATTTACCAAAATCTGTTTTTTAAAATCTATTTTATCACAAAATCACGTAACAGTTAGGGAGGGCTGTAAGCTAGTGCTTGCACCCCCCTCACCAACCTGAATCCTACACATCAAGCATGCAAACTGAGGCATTCTAAGATAAAGATGCAAGAAGTGAAACAAAGTCAGGTGTCTGTCTCACACAGTTTATTTAACAATAGGTAATAAGAAATCAAATTTAACAGTCTATACAGTGATCCAAAGTTCATATTTATAAGTAATCAACTTTAATCTCATGATTTACAAGTTGAGGGTTTTTGCTTTCTATTTTCAAGTTTTACAGAAAGTGTGTGTGTGTGTGTGTGTGTGTGTGTGTGTGTGTGTGTGTTTTGGGGGTGGACAGGGTAAGGAGGAAGAAAGCAAGCAAAGAAGAAACCCCAGGGACATTTTGCATGTTAAAATCATCCCACTGGAATTGTTTCTTACCCTCTTTTTAATTTTTTCCTTTGTTAGATGTAAAAATAACGAAAAAAATTCTTTCAAGAAACAGAACCACAATATATAATACATCAATTTGGCAGCTGCCCCTGTATATTTTGAAAAAGTCATTTTCTCTCTACATGTACAAATTACTTTAATACTTGAAGTTTTTACGATCAGACTTACGGAATAGAAAATTTTCTGGAGCACAAAAGTTGACTTGAGGGGACTTTTTTTCCTTTTTTTTTTTTTAAACATTTTTAAAAGAATGAACATCTTTGCACCCAGAGAAAAAAATTGGTATTTTAATATATATTTATATATATTTATATATATATAGAATGTAATTTTAAAGTAACATTAACCCCTTTTGTCCTCTGGTTTTAGAAATGTTCTTTTTTAACTCTTCCATAAAGTGAGGAAAATAGGGAAGAATGTCAACCATCTGCACCAGTAAATAATAACTATTAATATTACATATTTTCATTAATTTAAAAAAAATAATAAAACCTATTGGAGGTGCAAGGCGGGAGCATGTGGTTGGCTTCACAGACCTCAGCCTCCTCCCAGTGCACACTTGAACCAAACACACAAGGAAAAAAAAAACCAGGCTGGTGGGGACCAGCCATAACAAAAATAGATTCTTTGTGTTCTATCAATCACCCCTCAGGTTCATTTCGCATGTTTGCTTTAAACCACAAACAGCTACCACGCAGTTCTTGTGTGTTCCAAGGAAAATTGTCTTTTCGGCTAAGAAAGATTCAAAAAAATTGTTTTCAGTACAAAAAGTCTTAAGAGAAAATAATTTTTTTGCTCCCAAAATACTACAAGGTGTCTCTAGTGTATGTCTAGTGTACTCTGTGAGAGGTTTGAATTCAAGTCTGAGTTGTCGGTGCTGAGTCCCAGGTCCGTGGCGCTGGCACCATGGAGGTTTGCCATGCCTGGATTGCTAGTCAGCTGAGAGAGCATCGAATTCTGGTCCGGGCTGGCAAAATGCCCTTGTTCCATGGGGTTGCCCTGGGCAGCGACCAGTCCAGGATGTGGAGAACTGGTCTGTGGGGAAACGTGGTGTGGAGAAGGCTGAGGCTGCATCCGTGGGGAAGGACTGGAGTGGGGGGGCTGGGACTGTGGCCGCGGAGAAGGAACAGGCTGGGGAGACCGCACTTGATTGGAGAGAGATGGGATCTGCTGGCCTGGAAGGTGCGGGGACTGAGCCTGACTCGGGAGCATATGCTGCTGGGGGCTCATGGGGTTGGGCTGAGCGGGTGACCCCATCTGTTGCTGAAGGAGTCGCTGCTGATAGGCCTGCAGGCCAGCTCCTGCCTCTGCCCCCAGGGCCTGGGGGAGCTGGCCCAGCTGGCCCCCGCTCCCTTGCTGCAGGTGCTGCATGTGCTGCTGCATCCGGGGCGGCGGCGGCGGCGGCTGGGGGGCAGGGTAGCCCAGGCCCTGGGGTGGCTGAAACTGGCTGTGGCTGGCCAGCCCAGGCCCGACTCCTGGCCCCGCTCCCTGCTGCTGCTGCTGCTGCTGCTGCTGCTGCATCATCTGCTGCCGCCTCAGAATGTCTCGGAACTGCGCCGGCATGGTGCTGTGATTCATGCTCATCTGCTGAGCCTGGGGGCTCATCCCCCCCATGGGCGGCGGGAGCTGCTGCTGTGGCGCTTGCTGCTGTGGCAGGCCGGCCCTCTGGACGCCCGCCTGCATGGGATTCAAGTTCGGCATGGCGGGGCTGGAGTGGACCCCCTGCTGGCCCGGCATGGCGGGGGGCTGCAGCCCTGGCTGGCCCTGGGGCACGCCGGGCTGCCCGGGGAGGGGCTGCGGATTGGAGTTGGCGTACTTGGCAGCCCGCTGCTTGATGAACGCAGCCAACAGCTGGGGGTTGGCGTGAAGGATACTAAGCACCTGTTGCTGCTGCAGGGGGGAGCTGGGAGACCTGAGAGTCCGCAGAAGGTTTTGTAAGGCTTGTTGAGACACAGTGCCCGGTTTGAGAGGGCTCACACCTACCTGGCCCAATCCCGGTTGGGGAGCCATGTTCAGGGGCTGACCATGCTGTGACACTGACATCATGGCTGGCCTGGGCATCCCGGGCTGCAGGTGCTGGGGCTGAGGCAATCCTCCTTGGGCCCATGGTGGTGGCTGCTGCATCCCTGTGGGCCCCACCCCTGGCTCCAAATGCCCGCCGGGACCTCTGGCCATGGGGGGTGCGTTCATACCCATGGGGGCCATCGGCGTCATCTGGGGCATCTGGTGCTGGATCGGCCTTTGAAAAATTTGCACATGGGCCATCTGGCGCTGCGTCTCGGCTGCCCTCTGAATCTGCATCGCCATTTCCACCGCTGCAGGAGGGGGTCCTGGGAGGGGTGGCTGAGTAGTCTGCGGAGGGGTCGGGGGGGTGACCTGGCCGGCTGCCTTGCCCTGGGACACCGGGCCAGCAGCCTGAGTCCTGGGCAAGTAGGGCGGCATGCTGGCGGGAGGGGTGGGCTGGGGCTGGGAGGGGGGCTGGGGTGTCTGCGGGGTGGTCGGCTGCTGGCCGGTGGGCGTGGTCGGGGTCGCAGGCGTCGGGGAGGGCAGGCCCTGCTGCTGCCCCACCACGCCAGCCCGCTGCATGCTGGCCATCCTCCTGCGGAGCATCTGGGCTTGCTGGAGCCGGTGCTGTAGCTGCTGCTGCCGGAGCTTCTGCTTGATGTTGAGGCAGAAGGGCACGGGGCACTTGTTCTCCTGGCAGTGCTTGGCGTGGTAGCAGCAGAGGGCGATGAGCTGCTTGCAGATGGGGCACCCTCCGTTGGTCTTCCGCTTGCAGCCCTTGGTGTGCTGCACAACCCGCTTCATCTTCTGGCAGGAGGGCAGGGAGCAGTTGGCATTTCGGCACTGGCAGGCGTGGACCAGAGACTGGATGCACCGCTGGATGCTCAGGCGGCGGGAATCTCCCGGGCTCTGGGTGGCCGCGGCCTGCTGGTTGTTGCTCTCGTCATCTAACCCGAGACCGAGTTTCTCCATTTTGTGGTCATGGTTTTTAGTGTTATAGCAGGTGATACACAAATCATAATCCTGGGGGAAGACATAGGTGCAGGTCAACTCTCCAGGATTAAAGTCATTCAAAAGCAGTTACATACTCTGCGTGGGCTAAAAAGCCCCGTTTTAGAGAAAGCCTCTAATCAACTACTCAGATTTGAGACCAGGCCCCACCCACCCCGTCCTGTTACTCACCAGTGGCCCCGGAGCCCAGGAAGGCCCTCCAGGCCTGCATAACCTCTGTCTGAATCGCATCTCAGGCACCTGGAAGCCCCCCCGCCCCTCCCCTGCCAGGGGCCTACCTCGCACACGGTGCAGTGCCAGCGCGTCTCCACGTGGTGCTTGCACTCGTTGCAGGTGTAGACGAAGCGGTCCTGGCTCTGGGTGTGCAGCTCCACCAGCATGCACATGGTGGACCACTGGGCTCTTCGGAGTGAGGAGAACTCCAGGTGCTTGTCCCTTGCGAGGGTGAGAAAGGCATCCCGCCCGTCCATCAGGTCGCAGGGGATGAGGGGGTCGGGATCAACGATGGGAGGCAGGGAGTTGGCGGCGGGGCCGGCGATGAGACGGATCACAAAGAAGACCTGCAAAACAGACAGGCTCATCCTGACTCTGGCACTAGAGCACCACGGGGCACTGGACCAGATGCCGCGGACGGGTGGGCCAGGCTGTGCACCTGGGGGGCCAGGACACCTGGCTTAGTTTTATGACCACCTCGCAAGGTTACACGACATGGCCCTCTTTCTCCTGCTTCACTACCTCTGTGCTCTTCTCTGGGACTTGTCTACGATGGGCCTAAAGAATCTACATCTTATGTTTTCTACCTCATTCAATAATTTTTTCAAAAGAAGACTGGTCGGGTACAGCACCGTACAGTGGACATTCTGCCTCAAAGTGGTCTACTTTAAGATACAATCCATGATTTAACCTGACTCTAATCATAAGGAAACAGAAAAATCCAAATTGAGGGACATTCTATAAACAATTGGGCTGGAGTCTTCCATGTCATGTTAAGAAAGTAAGGCCAGGAACCAAAACATGGCGACTCGGCATGGAGCAGGAGAAGCAGGCCCGAGACGGCAGCAGCGGGCGAGGTTCCTGAGCGTGAAGCCACAGCGCGCTCACACAGAAAACGCCCTCCTTCCTAGAGGGACTTGCTGCAATAAAGATAAAGAAAATGTAGCAGAATGTTAACAGCTGGTGAATCTAAGTGAAGGCTATGGGAGGGCACCTTCTATATAACTTTCCTGTAAGTTTGGAGGAAAAAAAAAGTTGGTAGGGGTGGGAAAATTAAAAAAGCAAAACCTCCTTCATCCTTGCTACAGAAACAGCAAAAGTTGAAGTTTGTTCACTGAAGTTTAAAGACACACAACCACCATTAATTCCCATAACCACTGGTGTAAAGGCTGCAAGAGGAAGCTCGGATTATATATGTAATAATAAAATGTAAAATGGAACCTTCAAGAGATCAAGAACTTGTAACTGCTGTATTGCCCACTATATTCTACCAGTTTTTCAGAGGCTGAAAATCTGTGCAAACTGGCAGTAACATTTGTTATATACTTGGGCAGCAATGCTGGCATAAAACAAGAGTCTAGAAAAAGAACACAGGGACTTGCCTGGCAGTCCAGTGCTTAAGACTCCGTGCTTCCACTGCAGGGGGCGTGGGTTCGATCCCTGGTCGGGGAGCTATTAAGACCCTGCATGCCACACAGTGTGGCCAAAAACAAAAACTTGAAAAAAACAAAAAAAAGAAAACATAGGACAAGAGTGCACACACTGACTAAAGACATATAAAAACAGATGCCGAAAGTTAAAAACATCAAGGGAGGACCGTGATGTGTGTGTGACCTTGTAATACTGGGTGTGACATTGTGGCTCAAAGAAAGCACTCATAAAGCAAGGAAGAGCATTTTGAAAATGCCTGATCTAACAAGTAGGGAATGTCTGCAGCAACCCATTCAAAAGAGGGGCAGATAAAACCATCTGGTGACTCCCTAGGAAATCTTCACTATGGCCAACCATCCAATAACAACCATTATGACTGATTCCACTGTATGTCACCCTAGAGCTAAGACAATACTTGAATTTAACCTAAATTGACAACCTTAGATTCTAACTCCTAACAGGTGACTACTACCCACATCTTCTTCAGATGATGTATCCACAACTTAAGTCACACCTATTATGACATACTCTAAGGGCTTTCCCCAACTGCTGTTATGATAGAATTCTGTGACACTATATATTGCTCAAAACAGCTGACAATCATTATCTAAGTGAGGCATCCACACCTTAAACCAAGACTTCAAGTCCCCTCTCCACATAATGGCCTCTTCCTATAAGAACTTGACTATGATGTCTGAACAGAGTCATACATGTTAAAAAACAACAACAACAACAAACTGACATGAATTACCCTTCAAGACTCCTCATCTTAGCAATGATGACGTTGGGGAGAAAAAGTCCAACACACCCAGTTTTACTCCCAAGCTACCTACAACAATAAAGCAATTTAAATAATGAAATAATTCAAAGTTTTAACTTTGCTGAGAAGGTGTTACAGGTGCATATATGAAAGTTTAACTTTTCTTCAATTCTCTACACTTCCCAGTTCCCTTTCAGGAAGGCAAATATTCATTCATTTTGCCAAAGTTCCATTACAGACAAAGTGGAGTGGCCAAATGGAGTTCTAAGGAGCTTGGTCTAAAACAAAACAGTAAAGATACCCAACAAGCCAATCTCCTGAACAACGGACAGAAATACAAACATAAAAGGATCACAAACAACAGGGTCAGACAAACTATGCTTACACTTTCCCAGCACCATCTAGCTTTATAACAGCTACAAATCAAAGACGGCTTACGTTTCCTATTCTCAGCACCCACTCTAGCCATCCTCTTTTTGCCTTCTTTCCCCTCAAATGATTTTCTTCCTTCTGAATTTCAAATGGTCTGGTGCTCACGTCATAAATACCAACCACGGTGGGGAGCTTTTGAGAAATCCTGCCCTGTTCTTTTCCATGCTTGGTGGCTATATCTTACCTCTTTATGCTTCTCCATGGTGGCATACAGTTTTTGCGAGAGGTCATTGGATACATTGGGCATGCCTGGCTTCTTCTTATTGCCCCTACTCAGGCTGCTCTTGTTTTTGCTAGTTTTCTTATTATTCTTCTTTTTAGCATTTTTGCTGTCTCCCTTTGTCACCTGCAGGTTAGCACAAGAGGACGAGAAAATGTTAACTATTTGTTAAGAGATTTAAGAAAAAATAATGGTAAAAAGACTCCATTTTTTTCTTTTTTAAGACTCCATTTTTGAAACTAGAGATCATAACCTTCCACCTTACACCATCTGCTCTCTTCATTCCTCCTCTCTTTTTTAAAGCTGTTATTTACAGTAAACTAAAGTTCACTAACGTTTTTGCACTTATTTTCTCCCAGTGAAGAATGTCTCCACTAATGTCTCTTCGTTAAGACAATAGCTTTTTGGCCAGAAGAACCCCGCAGACCAAGGAGACACCTCAGGTGGACCCAGGCTATCCCAGATTTGAGGACAAGAACAAGGAGTGAGTGGCAGTGTGGGGTAGTGAAGTGCACACAGGAGCAGGGAGCCAAAGGCCTTGGCTACATTTCCTTCTGCTCACTTTCTAGAATTTTATGGGCCTACTATTAAAAAAAAAAACTTGAAAAACGTTCAATCGAGGAGTTTAAACTGCAGGCTGTAAAGGGTTTTTATTAGACTATTTAAGGGTGACTTTAATAGTTCAGACTCAGCAAGGGCAATTTCCCCATAAACTATGGGGAAATAAATGACAAGGAAAAGCTCCTCAGATGATCCTTCTACAACATAGGTTCTGTTTGGGGACTGGCAAACTCTGGCCCAGACCTGTTTTTTTTTTTTTTTTCCCCAGACCTGTTTTTGTATGGCTAAGAATGATGGTTTTTATATCTATAAAGTGTTGTTTAAAGAAAAAAAGAAAAAACAGAAAAAAAAGAATGTGCTGGAGACAATATATGACCTGCAAGGCCAAAATATTCATAATCTAGACCTCTGCAGAAAAAGTTTACCAACCCCATGCTCTAGATGGGTAATTTTCTCAGTCTTCCATTACTAGAAATCCAAGATTCCATTTAAAAATGAGGTCTGGTACTTCCCCGGTGGTCCAATGGCTAAGATTCCGTGCTCCCAATGCAGGGGGCCCGGGTTCGATCCCTGGTCAGGGAAGTAGGTCCCGCATGCCATAACTAAGACTCTACGGAGCCAAATAAATAAATATTTTTAAAAAATGAGGTCTGGGACTTCCCTGGTGGCACAGTGGTTGAGAATCCGCCTGCCAGTGCAGGGGACAAGTGTTCGAGCCCTGGTCTGGGAGGATTGCACATGCCGCGGAGCAACTAAGCCCGTGCGCCACAACTACTGAACCTGTGCTCTAGAGCCTGCGAGCCACAATTACTGAGCCTGCGAGCCACAACTACTGCAGCCCACGTGCCTAGAGCCTGTGCTCTGCAACAAAGAGAAGCCACCGCAATGAGAAGCCCATGCACCGTAACAAAGAGTAGCCCCTGCTCGCCACAACTAGAGAAAGTCCGTGCACAGCAACGAAGACCCAAAATCAGCCAATCAATCAATTTATATATTAAAAGAAAGAGGTCTGATGCTAAAAAAGGCTTAAAACCACTCAACTAGAACCACAGTAACTTATCTACGCCAATATTTCTTGCCCAACTTGAAGAGCTGAGAGCTTTAAGACCATGTTGAAAACTTAAGCTCACTTCTGGGTTATACATGAGAATAGGTAGAGGCTGGAAAGGGAAATGCAAAGCCCTCACATCTGTGCTTTCGTTGCTCGTGTTCTCCTCTCGCTTTCTCTCTTCCTCCTCCTGTTCCAGTTCCTTAATGCTCTCTTCCAGTACATTGGGCCAGAAATCACCTTCAAAGTAAGGCAATTCCTTCGCGCTTGTTAATCGATCTTCAGTAGCTTGTTTAAAAATATCCTGTGAAAATATCCGTGTACAAATAGGAATTTATATATTAAAAAAAAACACGTTTATTATACAGAAGCAGTCATAGCTAACGGATGCAAGAAACATGAAGAATCAGATGTGTCTTCTGGAAGATGGCAGAGATTTTATACCCAAGTCTGATGTCCGGGGAGACATTTAGTGTCACAAACAGTGAAAGGTCTGGTCTGAAATCAGTATTTCTGGTTCCTCTTTCCTCTACCCATGAGGACAGGGAAATTATCTGCCTTTACATAACCAAGTGGCAAACTATCCTGTCAGGAACAATGGCAAAGGCAGCATCATTCACACCGTGGCTTCTACCACTCTTGAGACAGAACGCAGTGCGACAGGAGGCACGCCCGCCTTGCACACACCCTTGAAGTATCAGCAGTTCCTACTGAGAAATATGTTCAAAACAACCCCAATTACAATTACTGGAAACCACATCGTTAAAGAATGATTTGCTGGGCTGCTTAGGAAAACACCCATTTCATGTTTTCCTCCCCATGAGTAAAAACAGATAAGATATTTAGTAGTTCAAGTTTCTTAACATGGGATACCCTACAATCACAAATGGCTATTAAATATTTTGCCAGATCCACTCATCTTAGTAATTCAGGAAAGAAAACACCCGCTATCAAATTAGCTTAATTTTACAAATTACATGGAAGAGGGAGAACAAACAGGAGATTTCTGTTAAGATAGTAAAAAGAGCAGAATACAGAGCAGCAGGATTAGTCAAGCCACAGTTCTATCATCCCCCCCACCTCCTGACCTTGTAGTCGTGGACAATTCGCTCGGATACAGCCTTGTCGAGCATCTTTTTGTACCACTCCTGCAGTCGCTTGGGCTTGGGTATCTTCTGGTCGGGGGGGTGGCAATGGAAGATGTAGTCGTCTCCTTCACTTGGGGGGCATGCCCAAATATGCCCTGTTGTATACCTAACAACACAAAGAGAAGGAACATTCAAGAGAAAGATCACCCATCCTAGAAAGAATGTTATACTTTAAACTACAAAATGGAGTCAGTACAGAAACCAATAATTTCCCCGAGATAACATGAAGTGTGCAATCCACATCAGACCAAAAGTCTTAGGCCAGGGACTTCTCTGGTGGCACAGTGGTTAAGAATCCGCCTGCAAATGCAGGGGACGCGGGTTCGAACCCTGGTCCTAAAAGATCCCACACGCCGTGGAGCCACTAAGCCCATGAGCCACAACTACTGAGCCTGCGCATAGCAACAAGAGAAGCCACCGTAATGAGAAGTCTAGACACCGCAACGCAAGAGTAGCCCCCGGTCGCAGCAACGAAGACCCAACGCAGCCAAAAAAAAAAAAAAAAAAAAGTCTTCCAGGCCAGAACTAGGCATAACCCTGGATCAAAAAATTCCCAAATTTGCATTTAAAGACCAAACAAAAGCTACAATGCAAAGGAAAATGAATCCATGTCAGCAGGAGGGCTAAATGAAATGCAAACTGTTAAAAGGAATAACCTGCAAGGTGAGGTGGTGAGGTGCTAAATATTCTCAAGTACGTATATACCTTGAAGGTAAGGAACCAGTCTGATGAATTTTTTTTTATCCCCAGACCTTAGTGTGATTTTGGTTTTGATACTCAGGTGCAAAAGGACCAAGTGCAGGTTAAGGTTCTGGCCCTTCAAATCAAACTGTACCTAATAGCTTAACTGAACAAAATAAATCTGGGATGGGTGCAACTACGGTCAAAATATCCATTTCTTTCCCACTGGCAAAATTAACCAAGGGTCTCCAAATTATAGTTCCATTAGATGAAAGCCAAAGTTGAGGAAAAAAGACCAAAAGTCACATATCTGCATGTATATCTCACCATAATATCAGTGGTGATTAGTTTAAAACTAATTAAACAAGTTGTTTTGCATTTGTTTTTATGCTTACCCTAATTTCTTGACGTATTCCAAATACCCAATTAGAATTTCATGATAGACTGCAGTCCTCAAGCATTTAGGACGGAAGAAATGAACACTGTCCAGGTATGATATGTAAACTCTCCTATACCAAACGAGGAGAAAGAAGCCAGGTCAAGTCACGCAACGAGTTCCTACTGATGTGGCTAAAAACACCTTCTCTCTTTTCTGTGCCGTTTGCTGACCTTGTCATTTTTAATGCTTATGACACAATATTACAGTTATTTAGGTAAATGACTAGATTGTGAACCCGTCGGGGGGTTTTGTGGGCCTGTGGCTCTATTACAGTCTCAGCACCTAGCAGGGCCTGAGACACAGTATAATCAGTCAGTATTGAGCAATCCAAACATTCTGGCAGCACTCTTATTCTGGCCTTTATACTATTTTGGAAATGGAGAATTCTAAACCATATTCTACCTCATTTGTATGACATTCTTTCACGTACATCTCAGCAAGGTACTTGAAACAACCTAAACTTAATTACATTTTCTGAAAAGTCGTCATTTTGTGTTTTAAGCTGCTGTTCACATCCCTTTCCCTATTACTATGACCACACAAGAGCAGTATTTTCTAGTTTTGTTTTACTTCAATACTACACACTTGAAAACTTGCATTTCCAAAACAAGCACATCAAATATTTTCTTGTCCATTATGCTTGTTTACCTTACTATAACTTCAAACTCCCACGCAAATTAGAAAGTAGCCATAGTAAAGTCTTACCTCTGGTTCGGCGGGGGGCAGTCAGAACCATACTCTTGAACATGCATGCCAAAGAAACACAAGTCAACACCATCAATCTCCTCAAAGGCAAAGAGGGCTTTCGTTCGATATGGAAAGGATTCTGCCATCTCTCCACTGTCTACAAACCTATACAATTCATGTTGGAGGGAAAGACCACAACGTTTCATTCAGATTAGATTCATCAACAGTAACTGTGTAGGAGCAACTGTGGATCCACAAAGAAAAGGGGAAATTATGAGGTACCTTGCTTTCATGCCTGGTTTGACTTCCACAGTTTTGTCAGAAGCATGAACTACTCTAACGGTGACCTCTCCTGACTCAGGGTGATTTTGTCGCCTCAGAAAGTCATTCACACGATTCTCCAGAAAGGTGCCAAGCCTGGTAGATGGCAACCCTAAGAATTTAAAAGTTAAAAGTTCAGTAGTATCTAAGGTGCAAATTTATTACTATCAGTCTTAAGTTTCAATACCAAATCTCATTTCTGCTTTTTCAATACTAACAAGATTACTTGCTAGATTTTGTTAAGTTAGCAATCTAGTTAATACTTAAAAAAAAGATTTAATGTGGAACCCTTTACGAGTCTATCATCCTTACAGAGCGCCATGCTAATCATCTCTATATCATTCTGATTTCAGTATATGTGCAGTTAAAGCAAGCAGGGTAGTTAATACTTTTTAAATGTTATTTTCCCCAACTTTTTATTTTGAAAAATTTTCCTTTTCAGAAGAGTCAAAAAACAGAACAAACACTCATATGCACTTTGCCTCAATTGCAGTAATATTAAACAACTGTCAGGTGCTTTGATAAGCTTTACAGAGGATTAAAAGCAACCTGTAGATCAGCAAAAAACTGCAAAGGCATCATTCTACAAAACTAAAACTGACGGCCATCCCCACCCAACTGAAAAGATCAGACAGGTCTAAATGCAGTCCCGACTAAGGGTATACACAAAACTGAGGGAATCAGTTTGAGGGAATTCATGAGATGGCAATTCTGGGAAAGTATTTCCACATCTGGCCTCCATCAGGATACGTGCAGGAACAAGAAAAACATATATCCTCCTTCCTATAAATAACTAGGTCTAATGATTTTCACACCAAAAACTACATTACAGTTCAACTTTAAGTACATCATGGAAAAATTATTTGGTTTTAACTTTGGTTAAATATTTCAAACAGGGGCTTCCCTGGTGGCGCAGTGGATGGGAATCTGCCTGCCAATGCAGGGGACACGGGTTTGATCCCTGGTCGGGAAGATCCCCCATGCCGTGGAGCAACTAAGCCCGTGCACCACAACTGCTGAGCCTGCGCTCTAGAGCCTGTGAACCACAACTACTGAAGCCCGCGCGCCTGGAGAGGCCACTGCAATGAGAAGCCTGCGCACCACAATGAAGAATGGCCCCCACTCAGAAGCGAAGACCCAATGCAGCCAAAAAATAAATTAATTAAAAAAATTTTTTAAAATTTCAAATAATGTTGAAACAAAATAATTCATTCTGGATGTTTATTTTTAACTATGCTTCAGTGAAGCTTTGCCAAATTTTACCTGTAAGAATGAAACTTACTTTTAGCAGAAAACTTATTTTCTTTTCTAGTTCGTGCAGTCTTCTTTAAACAGCCATCACAGACAAATCTAAAATGTAAACCAAGACTTTGCTTAAACAACTTAGAGAAACACTTGAAGTAACGTATGCTATAGAATCTATCTTATGTATGTGTAAGGTTGAAATTTAAAAGACAACCTGGGAGCAATATTTCTAAATACACAACAAAAAGTTAATGTAACCAATATACACAGAGCTTTTAGAAAACATTAAGAGAAAAAGGATAAAAAACCTAATTGCGGGCTTCCCTGGTGGTGCAGTGGTTAAGAATCTGCCTGCCAATGCAGGGGACACAGGTTTGAGACCTGGTCCGGGAAGATCCCACATGCCGCAGAACAACTAAGCCCGTGCGCCACAACTACTGAAGCCCGCATGCCTAGAGCCTGTGCTCTGCAACAAGAGAAGCCACTGCAATGAGAAGCCTGCGCACCGCAGAGTAGTCCCCCAGCTGCCACAGCTAGAGAAAGCCCGCGCGCAGCAATGAAGACCCAACACAGCCAAAAATAAAAAAAAAAAAAGAAATAAAAAACCTAACTGAGAAATAGATAAAAGACATGAAGAAATGTGAAGGGCATATAAATTGGCATACACGCACAAAGATGCTGAAGAATCACAGATTAAAGCAGAAAATTTGTGTCATGGCCAATCACATTGGCAAAAGTCTACATGCTACCGGTGGGAATGTAAATAAGTACGTTTTGAAAGCAGCACTAATATTTTTTTAAAAAAATATTTTTTGACTACGCTGTGGGATCTTAGTTCCCTGACCAGGGATTGAACCTGTGCCCCCTGCATTGGAAGCCCAGAGTCTTAACCACTGGACTGCCAGGGAAGTCCAGCAGTAATAGATTTTAAATGTACATTCTCTTTGTTTTTGCAATTACATAAGGATATGTGCATAAGTAGAATTTAAGTACTCATCAACGCCTGGCTGACCTTCAGTTGCAAGGATCATTGCAACTCCCTTAATTATCCTTACCCACTCTTAATTAAGGAAAGCACTAAAAAGGCCTATCTAAAGACAAGCCATATAAACATCAACTACTGTGCTTTTCCTTAGTGTTTTTTTCTGGAAATTTGTTAATTAGCCTCTTCTTTCCTGTGACCTCTGAACTAGCATCAACAGTCAGTCCAGGGGACTTTCCTGGTGGTCCAGTGGCTGAGACTCCACGATCCCAATGCAGAGGGCCCGTGTTCGATCCCTAGTCAGGGAATTAGATCCCACATGCTGAAACTAAAGACCCTGCAGCCAAAGTTCTTGCGTGCCGCTACAAAGATCCCACATGCCACAACTAAGACCCGGCGTAGCCAAATAAAGAAATGAATGAATGAATGAATATTAAAAAAAAAAAAGTCACTGGAGGGAAAGCAACCTAGAAAATAAAGCTCTTAAAACAACAACAACAACAGTCCAGGAAAAGAGCAGAGAGTAGATATCCATTCAAATGAGTCATTTAATACACAGATACTCCCCCAACCCTTCCCTTGGAACAGAGCTGGGATCAGCCCCATTCCTGGACAAAGAGAGGTAGCCCATAGCAGTAAACACATAAGTGTCACAATGGACAAAAATCCACTCACTGCCCATGAAAGGCATTGATGATGTGCACCCTGGGTAAATATGTGGAGAATATTCAGAAACAGAACATGAGGCCCAAGAATACCTAGTTCATTGAAGTCTGTATCTAGTCATTTTCATGCAACTTTGCCTTTCACTGGACAACACCTAGTTAACTATTAACCAACTCCCCAAAGGATTTTATGTTTGCTTGCTTGCCTGTTTATTTATTTATTTATGGCTGCGTTCGGTCTTCGTTGCTGTGTGTGGGCTTTCTCTAGTTGTGGCGAGCAGGGGCTGCTCTTCGTTGTGGTGCATGGGCTTCTCATTGCGGTGGCTTCTCTTGTTGCGGAGCATGGGCTCTAGGCGTGCGGGCTTCAGTAGTTGTGGCGTGTGGGCTCAGTAGTTGTGGTGCATGGGCTTAGTTGCTCCACGGCATGTGGGATCTTTCAGGACCAGGGCTTGAACACATGTCCCCTGCACTGGTGGGCAGATTCTTAACCACTGTGCCACCAGAGAAGTCCCCTGGTTAGGATTTGATTTAAAATCTTTTGGGGGACTCTCCTGGTGGCACAGTGGTTAAGAATCTGTCTGCCAACACAGGGGACACAGCTTCGATCCCTGGTCTGGGAAGATCCCATATGCCTCAGAGCAACTAAGCCCGTGCGACAAAACTACTGAGCCTGCAAGCC
This sequence comes from Delphinus delphis, assembly GCF_949987515.2. Taxonomy (NCBI): domain Eukaryota; kingdom Metazoa; phylum Chordata; class Mammalia; order Artiodactyla; family Delphinidae; genus Delphinus; species Delphinus delphis. The sequence continues at coordinate 94,691,825 of NC_082693.1, read as the reverse complement.
ACAACTGAGCCCATGTGCCACAAGTACTGAAGCCCGCGTACCTAGAGTCTGTGCTCCGCAACAAAAGAAGCCCCTGCCTCGCCACAACTAGAGAAAGCCCGCGCACGGCAACAAAGACCCAACGCAGCCAAAAAAAAAAAAAAAACCTAACCATGGTCACCATTCAGTATGCTGTTCAGTGCGATGTTCTCTCAGAGGCAGAAACTGAGGTGGCTCCTTGGCAACCTGCATTATCCATACCGTCTAGTTTTTCTACTACAATGTAAGTAATGTTCAAAATCTAGCAGGTTTAACTGTGTCTAACATCTCCTTGCTGGTTTCCAGGTGCTACAGACTTCCTGTTACCCTCTACTGATAAATCTTTTGTATTTACTTTTGATGCACAATGACCACTAAAGAATTTAAAACAGAATAAAGTATTTGTATATGGATTAAAACAATGCAAATAAGAGAAATATCTATATTTTTGGATTCTAGGTTATTTAATATTTTAAAACTGGATTTTAATGATCTTTTCCCAAACCAGAATAATTCTAGGGACTTCCCTGGTGGCGCAGTGGTTAAGAATCCGCCTGCCAATGCAGGGGACACGGGTTCGAGCCCTGGTCCAGGAAGATCCCACGTGCCGCAGAGCAACTAAGCCCGCACGCCACAACTACTGAGCCCGCTCACCTAGAGCCCATGCTCTGCAACAAGAGAAGCCACCGCAATGAGAACCCCATGCACCACAACCGAGAGTAAACCCCGCTTACCGCAACCAAGAGTAGCCCCCGCTTACCGCAACTAGAGAAAGCCCGCTCGTAGCAATGAAGACCCAACACAGCCATAAATAAATAAATAAAATAAATAAATATTAAAAAAAAAAAAAAAAAGAATCTGCCTTCCAACACAGGGGACATGGGCTTGATCCCTGGTTGGGGAACTAAGATCCCACGTGCTGCGGGGCAACTAAGCCTGCGCGCCACAACTAGAGAGCTTGTGCACTGCAACTACTAAGCCACAACTAGAGAGAAGCCTGCACGCCACAGCAAAGAGCCCGCCCACCGCTACTAATACCCAACACGGCCAAAAATAAATAAACAAAAAAAAGAATAATTCCAAGAGACAGTAACTTTGAAGATAAAACATAATCATTGCAGAGAAGACAAACTTCCTAAAATTCACAACAAAGAAAAAGTCTAGGGAAAATACTGATGTCTCACCCAGATGGCCAGATGATCTCATGATGAAGGACACAGATCTGATGCATCTTTCTTCCACACTCCGTACATTCAACAAACCTGGAAAGGAAAAGTCAAAATGTCAAGATTAAATCCAAAAATTCAACCAAATCAAAACTTCCAATATTTCCCAATTTCTGACAATTCAAAAGATAGCCAAAATCACGTCCAAAGAATTGAAGAATAGGTTTTAAAAGCTCTTTAGTGTAAAAGGTAGAGCAAATCTCAAAAGCAGTTTAGTCATTAAATATGAACTGTGACTATGGAATAAAAAGTGAAAGATCAAGATGACTGCTGGTTAAACTTCCAAGTGAGTCTGACACCATCATATCCATTCCAGGAATACCTAGAATACCAGTACATCTCTGTACCTCTGAATACTTCTGAAAGGCCTCACTATAAAGAAGGGGATTATGAACTGGTTTGAAAATACAGAGGACAACAGGGCTGGAATAATGGCACTGAGCAGAGGTAGCTTTGTGCTTCACTCAAGCCTATAAAACACCAAAATATTAGGTAGATTTAGTGAAATGTAAATGAATACTAACCATATGTAAATTTTAGCACTTCTACCATCTCTGTTAGATGTATGTTATAGATTTAGTCCAAGAATATAGAATCATCTCACTAGCTGTGCAAACCAAGAGAATGAAAGGAAGAAGGAAAATCAAAGTGTACTGACTACTCAAGGGGAACTACTTACAGTTCAGGATCCAGAGTGTCATTTTTTCTCTTCGAAAATTGTTCTTTATTTATTGTACTAAGGAAAAGAAGAGGGACACAATGAGAACAAGCAACACAGAAAGATTAGCAGTCTGACTACTGTTCTAATTACCAAAGGGCAAAAACCCCACCCTGTAAGTGGATTATTTAAATCTAAGAATATACCAAGGATACAACAGTACCTTCTTGGCTCCCACAAAATGCACATTTACATGCCTATGTTTTTGGAAAGGACTTTATAGTAAATCTGTTCCCATTTACAGGAAGAGAACCCAGTAAGAACTAAAAACATGAATTTGTTCTTCTTTTCCTTTTAAAATCTTGCCTACTACTCTTAGTGTTAGGTATTTACACCTTCTAATAGTTTAATGTTCCTAGACTGAGCTACGTATGAAAGATACTGTGTATAGAGGGAGCTAAACCACTATTTATAAAAAATACTAAAATTTCAGGAGTCTAGTCAAATTCTTTATATTAATAAAAAATTTCAATGTTAAGAATACATATTTCAGGTTATTCATTAAAAAATTTCCACATGGCCTCCTACTCTGAAATCTAGCCTACCACACTGCTCATAGCCTCACAAATACAGGAGCTAACAGCCTTATTCTCCACCTAGAACAAACTGCAGGGGGCCCAACTTCGACTACTGTGACTCTACCTCACAAAAATGAGGAATGAGGACATTTCCCCATTTAAACTGTTTTCTATTAGTTACAGGCTAGAGATTCATCGCTACCTGGCCTAAGGTCTTGCTACCCGAAGTGTGTTCTAAAGACCAGCAGTCTAGAAGGACCTGGGAACTTGTTAGTACCGCATACTCCCAGGCTCACTGCTGACCTGAGGAACTGCAAGAGGGGTTTCTACACTCTTCACAGTCAGAGTGGTGCTGTCCTAAGGTACAGAACATGTGGTAAGCCACTCAGTAGTACCCATGGTAAGGCTGCCTCCCTTTGCTGCATCAGACCTGACTTCCCTGGTTTACCCAAGGTCAGAAAAATCTCTTAAGGTTCAAGGGGACCCAGTATCTACCCCAAGACCAGTACCAGACCCCACTATATTATATGTCAATGGTGACTGAAGAAAAAGTACAACTTGAAAACCCAATTTGAAAACACTAACCAGTTTTTCTCAGAAGCCCTGTTTTTACTAGTAACATAACAATTCCATACTTTTTGGGGAAATGTTCTGAATTGACTGTTTATTATAGGTTAAACCGGAAAAGAAGCTGAAGAATATTAAAAGGACACCAAATAGTTCTTTCTTCCTAAAACAGTCCAAATTTGTGTGTGTAAACTAAATCTTAGAGATCAGAAGTACTATGAGGCAGTTTAGGCTATGTTTAAAAATTTTTCTTGGCATTTACCAAACCACAAGAGCATGCGAGATTGTGAATGTCCAACCAAGTCTCTTTCTAATAAATCACTCTCACAAACTCCTAAACCCCTAATGATGTTAAATGACACTGACGATTATAATGACTTTGGTATCGTTAACCTTTATGAGAAGGCTGTAAGGTGGTTATATTTGTTCAATTCCTCTCAAACTCAAAACAGTTAACAATGAAGTTCCCTTGCACTACAGCCTTTCACTTTTTAGGAGAAGCTGATTATTTCCCTATAGAAGAAATATATCTGAAATGACCATCCAATATTGATGTATTCCCTAGATCAGTACCGACACAACTCACTGCTGTGATGGAAATATTCTCTATCTGTGCTGACCAATATGGCAGCCACTAGCCACAGATTGTCTACTGAGTAACTGAAATTGGGAATTTTAAATTTTATTTACTTTGAATTAATTTGAATCTAAATAGCTACCTGTGGCTATACGATACTGGACAGCATAACCCAAGACCACTTAGAAGCCTGAGCATAATCACCTGACAACAAACTGAGAAATAAGAGAATACTTTCCAAAATAATATAGTTACTTACGTTTGAGGCTGGGAAGGGTCATCCCCCAAAGAAACGCTCTCCCCTTGGATTTCATTGAAACACTTCTCACAGAAATGATACCTGTCGGCAAGAAGGCCATACTGGGGTGAACTGTTCCGTTCACACAACACAGCCCAAGCCAAGCAACGAAGCCACCAATCACAGCAGGCCAAGAGGGGGACGGGAGCAGAGAGCAGGTCATCAACGGCGACAAGGACATTCAATGATGCAGATTTATGGGCACCACAGTTTGGGTTTTGTTTTTGGTTTTTGTTTTTTGCAATCAAAGCCAAGTGCAGACAACGACAAGCATGAGGGAGAAAAAAAAAAACACAAAACAAACGAAGAAATGAGGGATTGCAGGACAACAAAAAACATAAAAGCAAGACAAGACAACACAAAGCAGAAAGCCAAGGCAAAGCACAGATTAGCATTAAATATCTCAATGGGATCACAAGTAGCAAATGATTACAGCAAATAAAACAAACAAGTCTCACACAGACCTACAGCCTTTCATTTTAGTAATTTATGCTACTTGATGCAAATAATCGAAAGTAGGATAAATATACTGTGGAGAGAAGAACTACTACTCTATTACCTAAACATAGCAAAGAAAAAACCTTCCCCACTTCCAAAGAAAAAAATCCACTATGGATACAGTACCAGGAAACAATCATCTAGAAACAACTGTGGTTTGAAAAAACACCCCAAATTTCCTTTTGATCCCAAGGAAGCCACATAAGTACAATAAAAAGTCTGCACAAGCAGTTAAACACTGATTGTAGCCACCAACTGACATAGTTTAAGAGGGAAAAGGCAGTGGTGTATGCAGATACATGATTATATATTCCTGGGCGCTGTAGATTGGTGCTTAAAATCCAAAAAAGGTACATAAATGCCAAGATTATAGCATGAGATTACAGCATGCCAGCTGTCACTTGCTTTTTTTTTTTTTTTTTGGCGGTACACGGGCCTCTCACTGTTCTGGCCTCTCCCGTTGCGGAGCACAGGCTCCGGACGCACAGGCTCCGCGGCCATGGCTCACGGGCCCAGCCGCTCCGTGGCATGTGGGATCTTCCCAGACCGGAGCACGAACCCGTGTCCCCTGCTTCGGCAGGCGGACTCTCAACCACTGTGCCACCAGGGAAGCCCAGTCACTTGCTTTCTTGAACAACTTGAACCCCCACTTTTCCTAGGTTTTAAGGAGTAAAACACTATAGATTCTTATGACTACAAAGCATTAGGGGAGTGCACCTAACTTTTTGTAAATAAAACAAAAAGCTTAAGTGACTTTTTCAAAGCTAGAAATACATCTGTAGCACACAAGTTCAGCAAAAAACGACCACCATGGGTTTGGGTCATCAAAGTATTGACTGTCCAGCCTTGCTTTTTTATTTACATCCCATGCCAGCTATACTGCTGGCTGATTACACAAAATAAGAGACAAATCATGATTAAGATAGATTAGCAAATCCAATTTGTGTGATTACAGCCCTTATTTGAGCAGGAGAAAATAAGGCAGAAGTGTCTAATTTATTAGAAGCCTACCGTCCATGGTCATATGCAAATTTTTGTAAGGAACAGTCTGGTACAGAGGTCTCTTTAATGTGCCCAACAGAGGCAAAGCAAATACCCTGGGATCCTTTGTTTTTACATACTCCAAGAAAAACTTAGGTATCAGCTGCACACAAAAAGGAAACATTTCCTAAAAGATACAGCTGGCTAGGAAACTTTTGGTTAAAGTTTTCTGGGTGGTTTTGGGAATGGCAATAGATGGCAGCAATTTCACAGGGAAGTAGATCAATCAGTTTGAAACTTTTTTGTTTTTGCCTGAGGCTGTGGTGAGCTATACAAGGACAGTGGGAAAAAAATATGGGGCCTGGGACGTAATCCCAGGTATGCCACCAACTCATAAAGTTGCTTAACTTCTTAATGCCTTGGGTTCCTGCCTTATAAAAATAAGGGCCCAGAAAACTGATACCAGAACTTGTGCTGTACAGTTGTTTTCAAGCAAGTTACACATGAACCATGACTGTATGTGTGCTGGTCCATCCGCATGCACTCCCTGGACACGCGGACACTCTGACCATGGTCCACACAGGTCGAGCTTACCTGTTCTGGTAACTGTAGTAAGTGGCATCACGAGGGATTGTGCATAACTGTTTGCCATAGCAACAGAGTGTCTGTGGAGAGAACTCCAACTGCAAAAGAAACCATTTGTTAAATATGGTTTGAAGGGCAAGCTAAAATATTTACACTGGCAAGTAAATCAGAAACAGAAGTTAGTGAAGCCTTACTTCTCATTATGTCTCTTATAATGGGTTATTTCAGTTTCCAAGACAGTTCACTGAACTAAAACTAATCTTGTTTGCTACTGTTTTATTCCACCACTCTGAGGTAAGCTTAACAGTCATATCCTTCCACCATTTACCAAAGAACTGAAGAGGACAAGAGGAGCTCAATGTGAATTGCCATGTACAGAAAAACTAGTATATGCCACGCCCCGTGCACCACAGGTAAATACGACCAAGTCCCTATCCAAGATGAACTTACAATCTGATGACTCAGGATTCTAACTGGCAAGTTTTCCATGCAGTTCTTATCTGTGCAAACATTTCTTACCTTTCTGCCACAGCAGTATCCAAGGCTTTGCATGACTGGGTCAATTTCTTGTTCAAAGACCTCAGACAGCTTGGAGCAGTATTTGTACACCCGTGATGTTTTCCGATTATATAACCAAGCATTGTTGAACATAAGCCAAATGTCATCCACATACTGCCAGGGCTCCTGATACTGTCCAGTGTCTAACTTCCTTTTGATAGTAGAAAGATCCATGGGGCTCTTCACAATATCAAAGTAATCCTAGAAGGACAAAGTGACACCAAACAACATTATCCAAAAGTCTCACTATATTCAAGGTCCACAGCATATCTTGCTATAATCATTATAAATTTTCTGGATAATGTTGAGTCTCTGATGTGTCTGTATTTCCAAAGAAATGATCGATACCCATCACTATTTTAAATCATTAGTCTACAGAGATATGAAGCAGCCAGGGGCAGAGAGAATAACAACTACTCTGGATTTTGTAGGAGCAAGCTGATCGTCTACAGGAGCGATTCTAGATACTTTACCATAGTACATGTGTGATCAACTTAAAAGACCAAGAAATCAAAGACCCTTCACATTTTAGTACTAGATGCAGCCTACAGATGAAACTAAGCCCAGAAAATATTGGTGATCTGTCTAAGGCCACAGAAAAATATAGGGGAAAAAAAAAAGATTCTAACAGATTTTTGCCCCTCGAAGCACTCCAATGACTTATCCAATACAACTTAAAATACTCAAATGAAACCTCCCAGCAGCCTGGTGTATAAAGGCAACTTTAAAAGCAGATGAAGCTAATTTGGATCTATCTTTCCTATCATGAACTACTGCTACTCAAGTGATAAAAATAAATAAACCATATGATCCAGCAATCTCACTCTTAGATATATACCCCAGAGAAATAAAAAGATACACACACCAATTTGTATGTAAACATTCACAGGTGTGCTATCCCCAACAGCCAAAAAGTATAAACAACCCACATGTCTATCAACTAATAAATGGATAAAGAGAATGTATGCACATCCATATGATGAAATATTGCTGGGCTGTAAGAAGGAATGAAGTATTGATTTGTGCTACAATATGGACAAACTTTGAAAACATTACGCTAAGTGAAAGAATCCAGTCACAAAGAACCACATACTGTAAGACTCTCTTTGATGAAATGTCCAGAAGAGACAAATCCACAGAGGCAGAAGGCAGACCAGCAGTTGGTTGGTAGTAGGGGCTGTAGGTGGAAATGGGGAGTGACTGCTTATGGAAATGGGGTTTCTTTTTTGGGGTGATGAAAATCATCCAAAACTGACTGTGGTGATAACTGCACAATTCTGTTAATACACAAAAACCATTAAACTGTGCACTTTAAATGGGTGATTTGTACAATATGTGAACTGTATCCGAATAAAGCTGTTAACAAATTTTAAAAGAAAAGAGAAGTACCACCACATACTTACAGGGATTCCTAGAAGCTGGGGGTCCACAGGTTGACGAAAGGGAAGGGATTCTGGATCCTGTCGGTAAAGTGCCTCCAATGTTGGCATCAATGCCTGTCGTAACTCTTCAGGTTTGAAAACTTAAGAAGAGTATATTTGAAATTAGTTACCAATTAAGCAAAAGAGGAAAAAAGGTTCAAGTCAAAACTATAAAATATATCTCAAGGCTCAGAAAACACAAAATTCTCTACATTATCCCCATGAAATATCACTAAGGGTGTTTCTATTTCCTGGTTCAGAGAGATCCTTTATAACACCTTGTCGAGGGGCTTCCCTGGTGGCGCAGTGGTTGAGAGTCCGCCTGCCGATGCAGGGGACACGGGTTCGTGCCCCGGTCCGGGAAGACCCCACATGCCGTGGAGTGGCTAGGCCCGTGAGCCATGGCCGCTGAGCCTGCCCATCTGGAGCCTGTGCTCTGCAACGGGAGAGGCCACAATAGTGAGAGGCCCGCGTACCGCAAAAAAAAAAAAAAAAAAAAAAAAAAAAAAAAATCCATCTTGTCTAGTCACCTTTAAATACCCTTCATGGCTCAGATAATTTCTCAGTCAGAAACCCAGTTAAGATAGTCTTGACCAAGTAGAAACAGAATGCTAAGCCTTCCAAAAATTTATGAAAAGACTTGTCAGAATGTTCCAAAAGATACGACAGGCGGGGGATGCTGTGAAGCAAGAACGGAAGAAGCCCTCCTTCCTGGTATCAGCATGTAACAAGTCAGAAATTAGACCTGGTATTGTCTTATCGCCAAAGGAATCAGAGCCACTGAAGGCCAAGAGTCCTTTGAAATGTTTGATGTTTTAGAGCTTCAGCAGAAGACGTATTTACTATTTTAATGGCAAATGTTAGGTTCCAGTCTAAAGAAAGAACTAAATTGTTATTGCCAGAATGATGGACTCAGTTGATCAAATTATGCTCAAATGTGTTCTCAGTATGTCTCCCAAAAGTCAGGAAAGATTTGCTGGCATGTCCCAAATGGAATTAATTTAAACTACCATTTAAGAAGCTGGCCATTAAGGGTCCAGTTCGAGCTTTGAATCAGTCTGAGCAGAGAGGCCTTATTACTTCTTCTATTTACAAATTAATTTTATCTTCAAGGGGGTATATCTGTCAGTACCTTGAGTATTTTTTCACCACATGGTGGGGGCTGACATGAAAAAAATCAGACAGACGGGAGAATCTTCTTTGTCTCATACTTTGTTGTGCTTTGAGCAAATTTGTGAGATTAGCTGTTTTAAAAGCAGATTCCTAATATTAAGATTGGGTTTGTTGCAGCCTAGATCAAAATAACATCTCCATATATAACAAACATTTATTCATTCATTCATTGGCCATGCCATGCACATGCAGGATCTTACTTCCCCGACCCGCGGGGGATCAAACCCATGCCCCTACAGTAGAAGTGTGGAGCCTTAACCACAGGACCGCCAGGGAAGTCCCAACAACCTTATTTTTAAATGAAAATAATTTTTTAACCCCATCATTTTAAAGTATATTGTATTCATGGAGCACTTTTGTATACGTCATCTTCAGGAGCCAGCAGATTCCTCTTTGAGATAAGTCCTACCTGTGCCATTGAAGGGGTCACTAGAGCCACGAGAAGTTCCAGTCCTAAACTAGTTAGTAAACTAATTTCTGTGGGAATTGTTTAACACTCTCTGCTAAGCATTGCTGCTTGCTTGGCTTGACTCATTAATATTCAGTAGCGTGGTTCAGAGCAGAGACTCTGAATCAGCCTGCCTGGGCTGAGTGAGCTGGGAAGTGTTACTTGACCTTGCTGAGCCTCAGTTTTCCTGCCTGTAAAACAGTGATCAGTAACCTCACAGAGGGGCTGTGAAGTTCTTAGATGAGACACGGCAGGTTGTAGCACAGTGCCTGGCGCACAGCAGGTTAACAAAAAATATTATTATTGCTATTATTTCCTGCATTTTAGTCAAGAATATTATTTAATAATTTCTGTCCTCTAACAAAGATAAATTTGAGAAATTGTTAGCCACCCAGTGACTGTAGGATGCACATATACCTAAAGGAAAGAAAATTTCTTCTCCAACATTAGCAATAATGAAGAGACCAGGCCAAGGGCTCCAAGCTTAATGAAATCACATTAAAATTCAATTCCAAGGCCCAAGAAATCCAATCTCACTCTACTAAGGTCTTTGGTTTTTACTCTGTCTCCACAAACACAGAGCCTAAGAGACTCACTCTTCTTTTTTGACTGTCCTGGGGCTGGAGATGACTGGGCTGCTGAAGTACTTGGCTGGTCTTCCTCCTCTTTTGTTTCAGTTTTTAATTCAGTGCCTCTCTCTTCTGTTTCTGTAGGTTCCACTTTACAGTCTTCTGCTTTAGTCTAAAAGGCAAGGTAGGAATTTTTGGTTTTCTAAAGACATGTAACTGAGAAGCAATAACATCATTATCTTACTTACTCTCCCCTGTGGATGTAGCTGAAGACCCTTTTTCATATGGAAATCAATAAAATAAGACCTAATTATAGAATACTTTCCTGTAACATGTTTGAATTCCTAGACAGAGGTCCTAACCAAAAAACAGCAGTAACTGCCCTACTCTCACCTCTGGAATATCCTCTGGCTGAGTATCTGCTGGTTCTGGTGCATCCACTTCCATTTTAGCCTCCATTTTCACTTCCTGTGAAGGCTGCTTCTCAGGAATGGCCTGAGAATTCACTTCCGTGCTACTAGTAGATGGAGGGTTTGATACCTGACCTTCGATGCTTACAGCTGGCTGGGAAAGCTGGGTAGAAAGAGGGGGAAAAACAAAAAGTTTGCCTATTACACACAACAAGATGGCATGATTAACTACCTATCTTTAGGCTAGTGTCATTACACCCACTGATGGTGCTTTCACTTACTCAACCTATTTCGCCCCCTTGAAGTAAATTACACTCAAGAATAGGAGACTGAGGACTTGCAAATATAGGTTGGTTGGTTGCAGATAAAAGAGTAGGCAACTGTTTCTTCAGTAACTCATTCTGTGGCAGTGTGCCTGGGAGGGGGGTTTCAGAAATGACTACCTCAGAGGAGTTCATGTTTATAGAAAAATGGAAAGAGAACAAGGATGACTGGCAATCTTTTCTTTTAAACTTCTCATTAGAAAAGGTTTCAATGTACAGGAAAGTAGAGAGAATATTATGAACTCCCACAATAAGCAGCTGTTTTGAATCATCACACTTTAATGGGATAACTAGCAATCTCTGTTTTTCCCCTAAGTCTTCCAATAAGATATCTCATAATGAGAAATTAGTATTTTCAGAAACTATCCTACATAGAATTAAGTTTCCTTTCTGCATCCTGCCTTTCCTTACATATCAGAAGCTAAGATGAACCAGTCATGGATAAGCAACGTTTTATGAAGTAGCTATAACTCATGGGGATCCTCAGCTTGCCAGTATGACAGAGAACTGAAATATTAGTATCAGTGATCAAGTAGAAAGTTTTAGATTGTGACACATAGAGTTCTATTAGTAAGAATGCAAGTATTAAATGTGCATTTGGATCTCTACTATATAGATAACAAGCCTTTCACAAGGAAGCTACCGGTTTGTTTCAGGCCCATAGTTTTCTAATCTCTTACATGATGAATTTTCTAACTTTGGCTAGTACCACAGACACTCATAAATCGATGATTTTGTTCATTTGCTCTTGAGTACATCAGTTCAGACTGTATGAAAAGATTCTTTAAATATCTGTAAAATTCACGTGGGGTATTAAATGTACTGTCGATGCTCTCCCTTTGTCACCTCTCCTTACATGCCTTCGAGCCTCGTAATACAACATGACCATGGTCAACATACGATCTAAACAAAATCTTTTGAGCTCCTCCTACGTTAGGTACGACAGCAAGAAAAAAAGAGAAAGAAGGTCTGTAACTATAAACAGATTCTAGTCTAACTGCGGAGACAACAATAAGAGAAGAAACAACACAGAAGAGAAACAGCACAGAGAATTCCCCGGCGGTCCAGTGATTAGGACTCGGCACTGTCACTGCCGTGTGCCCGGGCCAGGATCCATGGTTGGGGAACTAAGATCCCACAAACCATGTAATGCGGCCAAAAAAAAAAAAAAAAAGGGAGAAAAGAATAAAGAAACAGCACAGAAGCAGTGTAAAACTACAGCACAGCTGACACGATCCTGCTTAAAGCCCCGTCTCTGCTTACTGGAGTTGCCGGCTGCGGAGGCAGCAGTGGCGCCGTCGGGGTGGGCACAGAGGCTGCTGTACTCTGCTGGGACAGAGGCTGCTGCTGCGCTTGGTCAACTGAAGGAGCAGCAGGAAGTGAAGGCTGCACTTGGGGAGGAAGTTGTGTTGGTGGCGGTGTAGGTGTCTGTCTTGGAGGAGGATGTAGAGCCTGGGACTGTGGCCCAGGTGGCATGGCTGGAGGTGTAGGAACAGGGGCTGGAATTGCTGTTGCTGGTGGCTGCTGAGCCCCTATGCTTGGGGGAGTGTGGTGAGGGGTTGGGGTACGACTAGGTACAGGTGAGGGTGAGTTCTGATGCAGAGCTGGTTGAGGGAGAGGGGGACAGTGAATGTGGCTCCCTTGGGACCCAGGAGGCATTATAGGAGAGTTCACAGGGCAGGAAGAACTGGACATTTGTGCCTGTTAAAATGAAAAACATAAGACGCAATTCAGAACAGAATTGAAAATCCAACCAATACAGTATGTAATTAAGTAGACTTAGTAATCCTTTCATGTTCAGAATACCATGTCCATAACTGTTTTTATTAAAAGCTTAATCATCTATTTCCACCCATTCTTTGCTGTCACCCTTCTCTGTAAAAACCCAAATTAAGAAGTTCCAGGAATCACGGAAACAAGTTTAAAAAAACAACAACAACAAAAAACCCATTTGTGAGACATACTTGAGACACTGGTGCTTGACTGCCAGACGGAGCCAAAGGCATATTTGTTACATTCATTCCCTGTGTTGAGAACTGAGTCTGAGGAAGGAACTGGCTCTGGCTGGAAGGCTGCTGCATGCGAGGCCCATAGCCCATAGGCTGTACACACATACAAAAACAAAAACAAAAAAACACAGAGCACCAAATTGCTTTTTTTCAGTTATTCTACTATAGCTGGAATTACCAATTGCTCTGGCTCTGCTATGGGGAGGGTGGGGTAGGAAAGGAAGAAAGTGGTGCTACAACAGCTGACGCTCATGCCAAGATAATGGAGAACAGCGTCACAGCTTACCTAAGCCCACCGTCAAGAAATTGCACAAATGCATCTAGAACGAGGCACATAGGTAACTGCCTATACACTCCGTTTGTTTTATAAGTGAGGAGAGCGAATCACAATTTCATGAGGTCTTTGCTTACGTAGGCGGTATTGTTAAAGCACAAACTATAAGACTCCATAGTGAGTAATTATGGATACCAAAGGCCAAGAACTTCAAAGTCTAAGAAAGGTATTTGTTTCATAGGTTAAAATGAAGAATAAGACCCCTCATTAAATACAGCAGACTGGTGCTAGACAACTCCAAAGAGGCTTAACAATTGATAGTACTAACTAACTCTGAGAGGCAGGGTAAGGGTTGGGGACAATATTGAAAGCTGGATGACAGGTTTAGAATTTGCACAAGGAGCAGTGAGATGCTCAGAGGCCATCTTCTCCACGCTCTAAAATCAGGCAACTGCCCCTCCATCACCCTTGACAGTTTCCTGCCTGGGTAGGTTCTGTGTTTGGGGGAGAGAGGCATTACGGAAGAGAGATGACTGTGTCAAAGTATGCAGACTACTCAACACTGAGACTCCAGGCAGTGGCGACTGGCTGCTCCTACAAGCTTTCTAGTACTGTGACTATATATGAACAGTATTTGGAAGGAAATCTTTCTTTTAGTGTTTATTTTATATAAATTATAATCAAGAAAGTCCTTAACGATACAGGATCCTATAATAAATATACTTTAGACACCTGATTTTCCCACTTAAAGCTGTAAACACCTTTCATGCCATCATATAAATTCTGAAATTATTGCTTATGAAGCATTCCAATTTACAGATGTACTGTAATTTAAACATAATCCCTTACAGTACATTCAGGCTATGGCCTTTTCCTAAAACACAGTACATAACGTAGCATCCTTAATATGCATTTTCTTCAAATTATATCTTTTTTTTTTTCGGGACACGGGCCTCTCACTGTTGTGGCCTCTCCCGTTGCAAAGCACAGGCTCCGGACGCGCAGGCTCAGCGGCCATGGCTCACGGGCCTAGCTGCTCCACAGAATGTGGGATCTTCCCGGACCGGGGCACGAACTCGTGTCCCCTGCATCAGCAGGCGGACTCTCAACCACTGCGCCACCAGGGAAGCCCTTCAAATTATATCCTTTTAGTATCTCAAGAATTATTTATGTAGGATAAATTTCTAAAAACAACGCATACAGGTAAAAGAGGTAGGTGAAAATTAAGGACTTTAGTATTCTCTGCCTAATTGTGGTATATGGTTTAGTTTTAATTATTTAATCATGTCTATATTAAGGGTAAATACAACAGAATTATAGAAAAAAATCAGTGTTAAGAATTAATTATGTATAGTTAGCTGTTTAAGCAAGTGTGAGAATTTGTTCTCTGAAAGAAAAAAGGATTTTAAAAATGTCAAGTAAAGGCCAAAGATTACTCAGAGGTCAAACTTACCGGGTTGAGAGTTCCAGGTTGAGCTAACTGTCCATGGTGCTGAAGAGGAGAGGTTTGCCGGGGTCCAATAGGGGGCTGGGGCATACTCATCTGGCCAAATTGATTCAAACCTGTGAGTAAGTGTAAAATATTAGATCTGAACACCTTCATGTAATTGGAGAATAAAAGAGTTCTTATTTATGATTCTATGTCACTGTATCAGGACAAATAAAGGCACCTGCTTCCAACTGTGAATCTCTGTTTAATTCACAGCAGCCACAGAAGGGCACTGTTAATGAATGTATGGTCTCTGAACCAAATTTTACAATCTGGAATAAATTTCATCTTGGCTAGTTGTTTTTAAATGGATGCTTGATCATTTAATGTCTTTTGCCCCTTGACCTGTCAGCCAATCTGCTCTTCACCCTTCCTTCCTCCCTGGGCTCCCACTCTAATAAAAGGCTTTCTGATTTCTCAGGCAGGTAATTATGATAGCTGCTGCTGGCCTGCGGCAGGTGTAATCTTGTAATACACTAGGAACTCTGTTAAAAAAAAGCCATGGTTAAGTACACCGATTTCCCTCATAATTTACCAGGTTGTGGAGTTATCCGAGGCATCATCTGGTTTGGCACACTGCCACGGATCATAGATGGATCAGGTAGAGGGCCATCTAGAATGGAATACAGAAATGGTTAGAAATGCATCTTTTAGGCAGCCATTCCCCTTTAAAAAATAAAGTATAACTTACAGAATTCAGTCTGAATATCAAAAAAATAAAGCTATGAAGTAGACAGGAACCTGAAGAAAATGTTATTTCTGGAACACAAGAAAATGCCTCCAAATGGTTTTAGTACATTTCTTTATGAACCAGGGTGCTTTCAGCACTGACAGGACAATAATATAAAAGCTCATATTTAAACAGACTAATACAGCATTTAATATGCTGTTATTTGATCAAGCCTGATTATTTCATTGGTATGAAGAATACCTCTATAGACAATAGCCACAGATTCTATCCAGTGACCAAGTTTGACTGTGTACCCCAATAATGTGTTTTTATGCATACAAGCCCATTGTGAACACTGACTTTAAATAATACATATTACACTGCACTTTATCTCATCATGCAGCTCTTAAAACAAATACAAAAATAGAAATAACTAAGAATGATGAAAATATACATATGTATATACTCTAAATGTATATTAAGGAAACTAGCACCTTTAATATGAAAATAGTTTCCTTGGTTTGCTCACTAATTATGTTTATGGTATCTTCCGTTTTTTTCTTCTTTCTTTAAAGCTTCCAGGTAGGGCTTCTTTGGTGGCGCAGTGGTTGGGAATCCGCCTGCCGATGCAGGCAACACGGGTTCGAGCCCTGGCCTGGGAAGATCCCACATGCTGCGGAGCAACTGAGCCCATGTGCCACAACTACTGAGCCTGCGCTCTAGCGCCCTCGAGCCACAGCTACTGAGCCCGCGTGCCACAACTACTGAAGCCCGTGTGCCTAGAGCCCATGCTCCACAACAAGAGAAGTCACCGCAATGAGAAGCCTGCACACTGCAATGAGGAGTGGCCCCCGCTCGCTGCAACTAGAGAAAAGCAATGAAGCAGCAACAAAGACCCAACGCAGCCAGAAACAATAAATAATATAATAAATAAATTCATTAAAAAAAAAAAAAGCTACCAGGTAGTATTTACTTTAGAGACCTTTCTCATTTCATTTTATATTTGCTTCAGTATTCTCTGTAGTACTTTTGATTTTTTGGTTTATAGTTTAAAAAATTTGGATTCTTCTACAATTAATTCCTGTGTATGGGGTAAGACAGGAATCTCAGTCTATAAACACATACTTAGGGCTATTCAGTTCCACTAATATTTATCCCTACCCTACTGCACCAGTACCATCCTGTCTTTATTTTAACGTAACACTACAGTTTAACATCTGATAAACTTTTAACTTGGCTCAAATTTCTGAAGAATTCAAGTAAATTCAACCACACCCAAGTATCTCAAATTTGTCTACTTGTCTCTGTATCTTAGTTACTGCCCTAGTTCAAACCATTAGCACTGAGGCAGTGTCCACAACTCTAGTCTTGACTTTGTTTCTGAACAATTGTTCTCGTACCTACTCAAAAAATACCTGCATTTTCCCTTGCTAGTGGGGCCTCTGTGTATGCTGTTCCCTCTGCCAGAAATGCTATTCTCAATTCTTTTCACATCATGGCTCAATGAGAAAATGTATCTAGCACAACACTGCAGTTAACAAATGAGGCTGCTAAAAGTTCTCCATTTGACTACTTCAAGGCCTGTGGGGGGTGAATTTCTCAGCCCACTTATAATCCACTAATGGCCTAAGAGTTGGTACCTGCTGGCTCATTTGGCACTATCTATAGGTAGCCAGCTTTCCCTGACTCAAGAAACATAGGTTTTCCCTATCATAGCCTTTCACACATCATTTAAGTAGCCTGTATTTTTCCTCACCGTTGTGTACCCACACCATATTTCACTGCTTGGAACCTAGTAATGAGTCAATAAATGAATAATGGAATGCATGATCATCCTGGCTATCCAGTTAATTCATTAGGTCAAGAAGGCTGAAACTGTCAAGATGAATTTCAAATGCTGCTTCTAAAATATAAACAGTTCTTAGACTTTGAACATATTGGGTCAGGAAGAAAGTGTGATAACGTAAGTAACATATTGTTTAGGATGTATCAAAGCCAGTAAGGCATTTGAACCTGCTCAGTCTACATCTATTGGCTGGCTGCCTACCATATGCAAATCAGTGAAAACCTGTGGACTATCACTTCCTAGGTGTCACTATGACAGAATAATATCTTTGGCACTAAAAATGATGCCATATTGTCAAGTCATGTCCAGAAATTTCAATATACTGTTCAGCTTACTGTTTTTACTAGAGAATGAATTATTTTCTTTGAAAAGGCAAAAAAGAGTCATTTGAAAGCTCAAGAATAGTTACACAAGCCAATGCAAATTAGTGAATTTGGTTAGGTACCGTTTTATTTCAGTTTCTCCCCAAAATAAATATAATAAAAAGCACTTACTAGAAGTCATTCCTGGTTGTGGCTGCCCCATGTTAGGCCCTGGGTTCATGGAAACTGGCACCATGCTTGCAGCACTTGGTAGCATGTTCTGTTTTTGTAGTCTAGTCCTTCGTTTTTCTTCCAGTTCTTTCTGGATCTTATAGATCTTCTCAGCTAGCAGGTGGTAGTATTCCGCCTTTTTGAATTTTGAAAATAGAGATGAGGAAAAAAGGGGGACTACCATCAGGTAACAAAAAATGAACTAAGAACAGACATTAGCTTCATTTAAAAAGGTAGGCAGAAATGAAAACGGAGAAGAGTAAATCTAATCTACTTTCCTACAACATTAAAAATATGAGCTCATGTTTGGAATGATCATATGAATAGCTGCTATATAATGAACCTACATAGTAAAGCATGACTTTTCAAAGTAGGTTTACAATTTACAGCATGTGGGAAGAATATGCTACATTTTGAAAAAGTGCCAATTTAGGGAGGAAGGTTCAACTGATACAGAAATACTACTTGAGATGAAAATACTAAGCAGCTGATTCACCATATTCTAGTGAAAATAGCACAGAGCTGGTAACAGCTCAACCACTTTTTAGCTGACAGAAGGACAACCCAGATAAAGTGCCACATGAGTGCACTGTATTATTAAGAGGAAAAATGTAAGATTCTTGACGTACACTTTAAGAAAACTGCTTTGTTATCGTGACTCCACAGTGAGAGTAAGACAGGATGGCTAAAGGGTGTCCTCTAAAGTATAGTATTCCGTGTATGTGCAACTAAGAGGAATAAACTAAACAGCCAGAAGAGGTCCACTTTTGCCTTGAGTAGAAAAAAACAGACGCTCACTCGATTGTTCGCAGATTCATACATGTCCCCTTCCACTTTCCGGGCATATGCAACCAGGTTTTCCATCCGTCTGTCTTTTAAAGCAGCAGGATCCGGAGTAGGAAATATGGCTTGAACACTAGGAATAGAAAATCCTTCTACTATTATATCATGTCAGCATTTTTTTACTCACCATATAAGTACACAGTATTTTAAATGTCTTCCTGATTAGTATTTACTCATTTTTATACAACGAACACTTTAGGTAAAATTTTAAAATGAGGTATGAGATGTCTTCAAATATAAATTACTGACCAAAATGAAAGTGTCTCTCTGTGGTAATGAAACGGTTTTCCTGATCAGAATTAAGAAATGACTCCATAAAAATACTTTCTGGTCCCAGTCACTCTAACGTAGAGCAAGAAACTTATACTGTGGGACCTCCCTGGTGGTACAGTGGTTAAGAATCCGCCTGCCAATGCAGGGGACCCGGGTTTGAGCCCTGGTCTGGGAAGATCCCACATGCTGCGGAGCAACTAAGCCCGTGCGCCACAACTACTGAGCCTGCACTCTAGAGCCCGTGAGCCACAACTACTGAGCCCACGTGCCGCAGCTACTGAAGTCCGTGTGCCTAGAGCCCGTGCTCCATAACAAGAGAAGCCACTGCAATGAGAAGCCCATGCGCCTCAATGAAGAGTAGCCCCCACTCGCTGCAACCAGAGAAAGCCCGTGCACAGCAATAAAGACCCAACGCAGCCAAAAATAAATAAATAAACAAATAAAATTAAAAAAAAAAAACTTATACTGTGCTATTTGCATAAAGGAAGTGAGAAAACCTGACCTTTGCCAAAGTACCAACAGCCTTAAGATCCTTCTCTCTTTATTCAGCTTAGTAAAATAAAACTGAATAATCTCTACAAAATCTTAAATGATCAAAAACTTGAAGTGAAGGGAACAAAAATGCATAATAATTCTGCTAAATTCAATGTCTTTTGCTCTCTAGCAATTCCCTGCAAAATGCTTGGCACTAACTTTCCTGAAGGTTGACAAAATGTGATGTCAGCTACTAATTTTATCATCTGGACATCTCATGTTCAGTTGTGTATTATACCTGAAATAACCAAGTGGAGAAGAAATAAATGGAAAACCCGAATTAGTAAAAAATTTGCAAGCACATAATAAACATTTAACATCAAGTCAGATGATCAATCCTAAATAATCTATTGTGATCACAAGATAAGTTTGTTTTGGTTATTCCTTATTAATTCAGTATTAAAATCTCAGAGTTTTCTCCTTGTGTCAAATTCCATTATTGATGCTATCATTTGAGAACTCCTAAATGAAGCTCAAGTTGAATTAGTAGGCCAATGTAACATAAAAATAAGAAGATAAAAGACAGACCACATGGTTCTAAGCCAATACAAAATTGGATGAATTGAAGGAGATCCCTCTATTAAGTGTAAGGGAAATGAAAAAAGACTGATTCTTCCAAGAAAAAAAAAAATGCTGCATTTTGTTTGAAGTATAAGCTCTCTAATCAGTAAGGGCAGAGCTCTATCTTTAGGATACTGGGCACATTACATTTTACCACTCTATAAGCCTTCCCCCTCTTTCATCCAACAAGACAGTGCTTGTGAGGCAGTGTGCCTGGCATACATAAACTTCACACCAAACAGTGCAGGGGTATTTCACATACTACTACAATGTGCACGTTTGGAGGACCAGAAGACCACAGAGAGACCACCCAAACAGATTCAATTTGTCAAGATAATAAAAGCTTTACCAAGGATAACAACAGAAGACAGTGTTGCCTCTACCATTCTAATGATCTAAGACCTAGATTTTCTTTTAAAATATGAGTTTTGTTGAGATAGCATTAAATGAATAATTTTTTTTTTTTTTGCGGTACGCGGGCCTCTCACTGTTGTGGCCTCTCCTGTTGCAGAGCACAGGCTCCGGACGCGCAGGCTCAGCGGCCATGGCTCACGGGCCCAGCCGCTCCGCAGCATGTGGGATCCTCCCGCACTGGGGCTCAAATCCGTGTCCCCTGCATCGGCAGGCAGACTCTCAACCACCTAAGCCCTAACTGAATAACTTTTAACTAATATATATTGATTATTGTTGCTAGGCGGAATCATTCACACACCATTAAAGGCTGAAAAACTCCTAACAAATGATGGTGAAAATGTTGAGAAGCAGAGAATAGGAAGCAGGAAAGCCATAGAAGTAGCAGCAGCAGCAGCCAGGCTATAGAAAAATCAGTAATATTTCTCGTGTTTAAGTGCCTGGCAGATTGGTAGCATGTTGACCTGGTAACTCCTTATGAATAAGACAAGCCGACAATCTTACAGTTTGTGAACAAGATGATTTCGAAGATCCTGAGTAATATCTTCATGCCATTGTTTCCGAATTCCAGTACTGGATGGTTGAGCTGCTGTTGGCATAGGACCCAGGGAGGCCACACTGGCATTTTCACTCATCATTGGGCTTTTAAAAGGAGTGAAATAGTTTTAGTGAAGAAGGGTAGGAGAAGGAGGATCTCATTTAAGTAGAGCTGACAGTGATGACTGCAATAGGACCAATACACTATGACAAGTCTATTTACACATAAAGAAGTCTGGGGGAAATGGTGTGTATGTATTTGTACTTGTGTGAGGGAAAAGAGTTAAACCCACAACATTTCTTTGTGTGAAGGGGTAGATGATGTCTTGTGTTTAAAAGACTAAGTCTTGTGTTATAAGACTAAGTTGTCACTTTGACACAGCTTATCCCAGGGAATCCACTGGGCAATGGATTAATTGTTAACACTGGGATAGAGCAAACTCGTTTTTTAAGCAGCTGCATTTGGAACTTTCTACTGTATGTGGGAAGGTGTCAGTTACCCCAAATAATTGATACAATTTCTAAAGAGGTTATAGAGAGCCTAAAGAATAAACTCAAACATACTATTTGTCTTCATTCATCAAGGATATCTTCAAATCAAGCAAACTAAAAAAACTCAAGGAATTCTAACAAGTGTCTGAAATCTGACAAAGGGCACAACGCAAGATAAAACTTACTTTTGAGAATTTATGGCTGAATGCAACATCGAGTCAGAAAGAAGATTCGACGTTTGAACCCCTACACCTCCATTTACTCCCATAGGACTAGCACCTAGGTCAAAACAAAAAGCAAGACAGAGTATTTTAAATGCCAGCAACAATAAAAACAACAAAAATGGATGAAGAGAAAGGAAAAGCTATGAAAGTACTAGAAGAAAATATCACAGAAATTTTTATCCTTTTAAAGTAAGACCCAAAACAGAAGTCTTAAGGACATTTAGAAATTTGAGTAATAAGTAAAATAATCACCATAGACAAAGTCAAGAGACAGAAGACAAATCGGGGGAAAAAATGCTAGCATTGTATATAATAAACAATCATTTGCGATATAATTAGCAACACATATATAAAGGCTAATACACAAAGTACCTTTACAACCCAGTGAGAAAAAGATGAAGAATCCAAGAGGAAAGGAATAGGCAATTTACATAAAAAAGAAATACAACAGCTTTAAAAGTATGCAAGTATGTTCAACTGCATTTAAAGTAAAACTTAAAGTAATATATTTTTCATGTACGAAAATATGAAAACTTTTTTTTTTCTTTTGGCTGTGCGGCTTGAGGGATCTTAGTAGCTTATGGGATCTTAGTTACCCAACCAGGGATCGAAACTGTGCCCCCTGCAGTGGAAGCCTGGAGTCCTAACCACTGGACGGCCAGGGAATTCCTGTGAAAACTTTTTTATAGAGTCTGAGAATACCAAGTGTTGAGAAAGGTTTGGGAAAAGAAGCATTTTCAATAAAAATTCACAGATGTGTAAACTGACCCACTCTTGGGAGAGCTATCTGGTAACTGCTAAACAAATGAAAAAATGCGTGCATATATTCATTGACTTAGGATTTCCACTTGATATTGTCTTACAGTTATATATGTATGGACAGACATAAGAGTAATGATGTTAAAAGGAGCTAAAAAACTAGAACCAAAATTGCTTAGGGAACTGAATTAATATATGCAGGTGCTTTCATAAGCACAATCTATGTAAGGACATGTATGATGACCCCTAGGGAGGGGAATGAAAAACAGTGTTTGGGTTAAACATTTTTAATTGAATACTCCTTCAAATTGGCTTGAATAGCTCTATGTACACATATTAACTTTTTTGATTAATGATTTTAATGAATATTATTTCTTTAAAAACAAAAAAACAAACAATATTTACACTAAACCAGATTTTCATGTGGTTAAAAATTTTTCTGATATACAATTTTATTAATATACCCTCCAAGATATTAAAAAAAAGAAAAAACTTCCGTAAAATGAAAATAATTGACTAGATTTCTAGACAATGGCTAATAAAAATCCTGTTGCCTTCTTTCATCATGCTTCCCAAATGCTTAGGCAGAACTCTGCTTCTGACATCATCAAGGCAGGCTCTAAAATGTAGTTGCTGGTAGTGGTCTACTTGTCACTATGAACACTCCACGTGTGAATACTCATTTTTAGAAAAATTACGTACCCTTAACACAGATTTGTTTTACTGGTCGTAAGAATATGAAGGTAAAAGAAACAGTGATTACACTATGTATCAATTTGCTTATCTTACTGCCTTCTGATGGCACATGAAAACACAGCCAAACATTCCCTCTGAAGTATCCGGGTCCATTACTGCAAGTAATGGCTCCATAATAACTTGAGAAGGATACCCTTATATAGGTTCGCATTCAAGACCCTAAGAGTGAGCATTCACTTGAGAATACAAAAATGTAGGAAGAAAGACACTACTGGCACTGAGAGAATAAGTCAGAAAGAAAATGAACAAAAAAAGAATTCAAGGCACCTAATATTCAGTGAGTGTGTGTGTGTGTGTGTGTGTGTGTGTGTGTGTGTATTTTAAAGCCCTAGGGGGAATCCTAAGCCATAGGAGAATACGTATTTTTTCTAAGCCCTAACACAATCTTTACAGAATAAGTGAATTCAATAGAAACCAGAAGATTAAGAATGTGGTCAAATATGGTCATGGAAGGCTTACAGTAAAAAGCTCTAATATGGAGTTCTGGAGTGGATTCCCTCTTGCCCTCCCTGTTACAGAGTCTCTATAACCTGATACACGTAGTAGAGATCTTGCTATTTTGCCTATTTAGTCACTTACCTGCCCATCCAAACTAGAGATGTTTCAAAAGTAGGGATCATGCCCCCTTTAGTATGTTTTTTTCAGCACACAGCACATCTAAGTGAATGCTGTTTTTATTCAAATGCCCTTGTCACTCACAGGTACGTAAAATTTATAACTCTGAGAATGTCCCTGCATTACAGGACTTTGGTATAAAAGGAAAAATTACTTCAAAGGAGGCCTTTGACTATCTGGCTTGTGCCTGAAGAAAAGAAACCATGATGACATTTTATGTTTGTTTTACACCAGTTTTCAAGATGGGCTCTGACACAACAAAGAAATATCTGAGGTATTCTAAAAGTACTGGCTCACAATGATGATTATTATCAAAAAGGCACCGTTAACTCAATAACAAGAAATGGAAAAACCTGATTAATCTTAATCCTAAAACATTTTTTAAAAAGACACTGAGAAAGGGGAAAAAAGAAATCCAAGAAGCTAGTTAACTTTCAAATAATCTTGTGGGTATATATAAATGTACATGCAAATACACAGATGATACAAGAGAAGATGACAAGAACTAAACTGGTAATTATACACAGAAACTTGAAAAAGTAATGGGAAACAACCAATTACAAAAATGAAAATCTAGGCCAGGGGTAGACAGCTGCATTGGGTCAAGATCCTAAAGCTCAAGGAAGATGCACTCTACATAACTTTGAAAGAGAGAGGAAAAAAGCAATCATAAGTCGGGGGGGGGGGGGGAGGAGGGAGGGGGAGGGGAGGAGGGAGGGGGAGGGGAGGAGGGGGAGGGAGGGGAGGAGGGGGAGGGGGACGGAGGGGAGGGGGAGGGAGAGGGAGGGGAGGGGAGGGGAGGGGAGGGGGAGGGAGAGAAGGAGATGGAAAAGGGGGGGAATGAAGTCCTCAGATCTCTCTTTTAATAAATATGAGCTTGAAAACAAGTCTGAAAAGGCAGGAATGCTCTTCATTCCGGTTTCTAGTCCAGTTTTTAAAACTCCTTTCTCAATAACTGTTTAGCATTGCTTCTTATGAAATAGTGTACATTTCCTTAAGTTAAAAATAAAAATCAGTAAGATTTACATTCTTACAAGAGTAGCGTGCCCAATTTTCTCATTTAGAATCAAACAGTTTGCAGAAACTAAAGCCTACTGCACTTACTAATAGAGGGATGAAAATGGGTTTCAAAGGAAAAAGCATGGTAGATTATTCCAAATTAGACAGTTGTCTAATTACAGAAGAACTTCATCATCAAGAACAATTTTAGAATAAGAGGCAAATAATTAAAAGTTATGGGCTTACCTGTGCTGGGCATTTAACAATTTATATAAAATTGCTTAGATGTTCAACTGCCTGACAGTAAAGGGATAGTCATAGGGCAAATCTCCTTTATTTTACCATACAATTAGAGAATAAAAACTACCCCCAAATCAGGATATTAAAACACTGCTCACACTTCCCCTTCCCTCTCAGTTTTACTATAGGAAGAGGTTAGGAAAACAAGTGTATTTGATAAACTATTTCAAAGGCAAACGACTACTGCTGCCAGATATGCAGAAATCTATATTAACAATAACCAAACATTTCAAATCAAAAGAATACTACCAAAAGAATACTTTGAGCCAAAACAGTTTCTTTTTGGCATTTAAAATATCAAAAAATTTGGAAACTTAAATGTCCACCTGTAACACACTGTTCTATGCGACAAAATACTATACAAGTATTAAAAAGGATACATTAGACATGGAAACGGAAAGATGTCCACATTGTGTAAAGAAATAAGTCTGTTATAACACATGGGACCCCACTTCTAGAAATATGAACTAATATATGTATAACAGGATTAAGAAGGATATAAACCAATAGCAGTTGCCTCTGGTATGTGGATTACAAGGGGATTTCTACACTATAATCTTTTAAAAGTTACTTCAAAAAATTAATCATGTAACAAAAAAAGTAAGAGAGGGAGACATGGAGAGAGAGAGAGACAATAAAAGAGATAGACACACACACAGAGACTAAAATGAACAAAGAAGTTAACCTTGCATATTACATGGTATTTACACACACAACTGGTATCACATCTGTCACTAGGAGGACACAGACTTACTCATGTTGCTCATGGGCCGCATCCCCTGGGGAGACTGTCCAGATTGCTGGTTCTGCTGGTTCTTTGCTTGCACCTGGGGCTGTGTTGGCATCTGATTTACTTGATAGGGTAGTCCAAGGGCTGCATAAGCCCTTTCTATAGAGCTGGGATCAATCTGACTAACAGTGCTTAGGCTGGGAGTAGACTGTTGACCCACCCCTAGAGAGCTAGTATTTCCAAGTCCAACTGGTGCTCCAGTCAGAATTGCTAGAGAAAACAAAAGAAACAGTATTACAACATTAAAGATGGTGAGAAAGAAAACACTAGGATGTCTGAGTGAATTTTAAACACAAAATTATTGTTACGTGATTATGAAATACACACATCTTGTTTCCCATTATTTCCTTGAAAAAATTTCTAGATGCAGAACTGATTGGTCAAAGGGGATCATTGGCATGAAAAGCTTTTGATCCAAAATACCCAAAAGCCTTCCCACAGGCTGTATCAATATTCCCATCAGAGTGTATGAAATGCCTCAGAGCCACACAAAAGCCAACACCAGGTAGCATCATTTCTATCAATGTGACAGGAGAGAAATGGTACTTTATTTCATTCCTTAATTTAACAGGGAACTTTTTGGTATTTCCTCCCTCTAGTGAACTATTTCCTAGTCCCAATTCTCTACTGGGCTATTTATGATTTCTTCATTAATTTATGGAATTTAATTACTTTTTAAAAACATGCTATATATACAGTTCCAAATTTATCTTTCAATCCTAAATGCTAAATGTTTTGTTTCTAAAGGAGGTGTGGTGGCTGCACTTTCTACTTTTGACTTGTCTTTCCTCTAAGAAAAGCTCATCACCCCAGGCTTCTAAAAATAATCTCAAACTTTCTTCTTTCTTTTTACATTAATTTCAAATTATCTAAATATTTATATCACAGGTATAAAAGAGTAACTTGCCCAATGTCAAAGCAATGATCTTTCTGGATCTTATTTTAGGTAATAAGTACTTCCATTCTAACCTTATTAATATGAAGTTAGTGGTAAGTGGAAATAATCTAGTGTGATAGCACTAGGCAGTCACAGGAACTTCACACAATCAAGAGGTACTCTACCATCTCACCAAGTTGTGCTGGTGAGTCTAAGAATACTTTTGATATAAAGCTTCAAAAGATTTAGTCACTTACACTGTTGATTTCTCTTATCTCCAGCATTTTTAAGGGGTAGACACACAGGACAATCATGCCTTGTACAATTCTTCCAGTGTGAAATGATTTGTCGAGAAGATGCACAGTGTGCCACTAAAAAGAAGAAAAATGATTATTTTTTCAAATGCAGGTTATATTTTTATATTACTGTTAGCTAACTTATCGATCACATAATGAGTGCTACAAATGCTATTAACTCATTGCATATTCATAACACCTCTATAGGGTAGTTATTAATCCTCCCACTTTATAGTTGAGAAAACAGGCAAAAACTGGTTAAGTAATGTGTACAAAGTCACAGAGCACCCAAAGTGGGATTCAAACTCAAGTGGTCTGGCTTCCAGAGCCTCTATTTTTCACCACAAAGCTGTGCAATCTACTTTACATTATAAAAACCTGGGGACTTCCCTGGTGGTGCAGTGGTTAAGAATCCGCCTGCCATACAGGGGTCATGGGTTCGATCCCTGGTCCGGGAAGATCCCACATGCTGCAGAGCAACAAAGCCCGTGCGCCACAACTACTGAAGCCCATGCGCCTAGAGCCTGTGCTCCGCAACAAGAGAAGCCACTGCAATGAGAAGCCTGCGTGCCACAACAAAGAGTAGCCCCCACCTACCACAACTAGAGAAAGCCCCCGTGCAGCAACAAAGACCCGAGACAGCCAAAAATAAATAAATTAAATAAATTAAAAAAAAACCCTATAAAAACAGATTTCTCTTAAAAAAAAGAAATGGTACAAATTAACTTATTTACAAAACAGAAATAGAGTTACAGGTGTAAAAAACAAACTTATGGTTCCCACGAGGGAAAGGGAGGGGGGGATAAACTGGGAAATTGGGATCGACATATACACACTACTATATATAAAATAGATAACTAATAAGGACCTAGTGTATAGCACAGGGAACTCTACTCAATATTCTGTAATGACCTGTATGCGAAAAGAATCTAAAGAAGAGTGGATATATGTATATGTTTAACTGATTCACTTTGCTGTACAGCAGAAACTAACACAACATTGTAAATCAACTATACTCCAATAAAAAATTAAAAAAAAAACAACACACAGATTTCTAATGACTCTATAAACATACAAATTGTACTAAGTTGGGTAACATTCTTTTAGTATTGGCCTACATGATAGTTAGCAAACCCTCAATAATATTTAAAGCTATGCTGGGGCAAATAAAAGTCAGTATCACCCCAAAAGGGAAGAATCTAAAACTTCCTCTCCTACCACATCTCTAGATACTCATTCACAAAATGATTCTGAATTTTATCATAATTAAATACAGAGTAAGGCATTATCAGTAAGGAGTCTCAAAAGAGAAGAGAGAAAATGTGATCAGCTCTAACTGTAAAAAAAAATATTAATTGCTGAGCACAAAAACCTTTTGAGCCCACTCACCTTGGCAGGACTTGCCTGACTGGCAGTGTGTCATGTGGTTAAGGACGTTCTTCATTGTACGACAGTGGGGAAGGTTGCACTGCCTCACTTCCCCATTGGCCTGCTCTCGCCGCTGGCACTTGTGAGCGTGCAAAAGGAGAACAAGCTGCTGCTGGATGAGCTTGCGCTTCTCTGGATCAGCTGTGTGTGCTCCAGAACCCATCCCTTGGGCCACCGGAGTCACCAGGCCTGGCTGCTGGACCTGCGGGGTCTGCTGCTGGCCCTAAGGGATAAAACAATAAAGATGCATTTGATGTTAGGTGTCATAGTTTGCTACCTCCTTAATAAATACGGACTTGGAGATTTTCAATGAAAACCTTTAAGGACAGTCTACCATGTACCAGACCCAATTTTTTGACACAGGGGATTCTACGATAAATGATGACTTCTACCAAGAAGAAGCTCAATTTAACAAGAAAACAAATTGCTATATTAGCAAGCAATATAATCAAAGTATGTATAACATACAGAGAGCAAAAGAAAGAGAAGGACAACTGTAAAACAACTATACTCCAATAAAAATTTTTTTAAAATGTGTATTTGTATTTGGTTGCTCTGAAGCAACTCTTCTGAAAACAGAAAGAGAAGGACATGGTAAACTCCAGTGCGAGGGGGGGAAAGGAAGGGATCTGTTGTGAAGAGCGTGTTCAAGTTAGGTTTTGAAGAATAGTGAAGAGCTTCTTGGGAGAGCTGGCAGGGGTCTTTCAGGTGGGTGAAAAATTAGTTTCTGTAAACCCTGGAAGAAATTTGGTTTTTCCTAATAAAAAAGTAAACATTTCTGGAGGCAGAAATGACATGTTTTGTTCATCTTTGTCTCCAGTACTTAGTGAAGTATCTGAAATATAGGCATTCAATGACTATGGGACACAAAGCAAAAAACCTAAAACATCTGAAAAGGAAATAAAATTCCTATAGGACAATTTTTTCCAAAGATGGACATGGACTACCTGACACATTTACAAATGGAGATAGTTTTACTTTAGAAAAATAGCAACGTTAGAAGCTTTGGAGATTTTACCATAACAAAAATCACTGTTAAAAACAATCTGTAACTTTGAAAGGGAAGTTACTTCTGTGTTATAGCATCAGATACAAATCAGTAGATGTGGTGATTGAGAGTTGGAATCCTTTTTCAGAGAGTCCTTCCCAAGAGGAAAAAGGTTCCACTTTTGTATCCTACAAAAAGAATTGCTCACAAGGAGAAGCTGCATATGGCAGGACCCCAAAACTTTCAGTGTAGCAGCCCCATTTGCTCCTATTTGGACAGCATCCTTACTGGTCAATACTGCAAGTAAAAAAACACCAGGTGAAATGGAAGGAAGGCACAAGCTTCCTCAATCACAGGGGCCATCCATTACATCCTAGTGTGTATAGTATAATAGAAGACATAAGAGGTTTAACACAATTCTGTTAAAGTGTCAGATGGAAGACAAATTTGTAAACAGATTACTACCCACCATGTTGGGCATTCCTCCACCAGGAGGAACTGCCTTTTTGTCCATTGCAAATGGAGATAAGCTATTTGGTAGTACAGACTTTGTCGGAATCTGTAGACCAAGGCCACTGGCTCCAATCTGCTGTCCAGAATTCTGAGTATATGGTGAACCGTAAGGATTAGGGTTGTTCATCATTCCCATCTAAGAACAAGAAACAGAAGAGAAATTAAATCTTATTCCCCACACTAATAGGAAATTACTATTTCCTTTCCTTTTCCACTTCCTAATTTACAAAGACAATTTTAAAAGAAACTCTCTGTATACATAAACAGACTATAATCTAGGGGCCTGAGGTACAGTAAATTTAGAGCTGTTTGCTGTAAATATGCGATAAATGTTTTAGAAAAATGTATAAGCGTCTTCATTTAGCTATATCTACTAAGCAGGCTCTGCCATTCATCTCCACTTTTAATGCACTAAATAACTTTCATTTAAGGTGCAAACTATAACTTAATAAATTCAATTCAACTCAATAAACCATCTAATCCTTAAATACATTAGAGAACTTGATATATCAAAATGCTTATTCCAGCATTTTGTTTATATAAAAGGTAGAAGATTGGTAGCCTGGGGGGATATGTACTTTTTTACTTAGGGACAGGATAGAACAGTGATTTTAAAACTTTTTCAATCTGAATCCTTTAGGTATAGCATGCAAACTTCAAAGTCTGCACCATTTCTTGCTGTCTTACACCTAGCTGCTTTATTAAATTGCCTTCTTGGCTCTTAAAGTAATCTGAGTGTATGTGCAATCCCTATGTACTTTAAAATGTAAGTTTTGGGAATTCCCTGGCAGTCCAGTGATTAGGACTCCACATTCCCAATGCAAGGGGGCACAGGTTCGATCCTTGGTCGTGGAACTAAGATCCCACATGCTGTGCAGTATGGCCAAAAAGAAAAAAAAGTAAGTTTTTTCCTGTGTTTATGTAAGTCCACGTGGAACCATCATACTGTATAATGATTAACTTGAACAGAGCATTAATTATTCAAAAACCAAATGTTTTACTGATAACAATGATGCAACTTACAATTCTATCCTTCCACATAAGACCCCACTGTAAGTCAATCATCACCTACTAGGCAAGCACTCAGAATGAAAACTAATGACACTACAGCTACTGTCCAATTAAAAGGAGTCATACTAGATTTCTATATCCTTCTCAGAGAGATCCAATTCTATCAAAGGGTCCTTCAAATTCTGCCTCTAGCCACCCAATCCCCATCATTCCCATGTATACATGCCCACTGTCACTTTCCTAATACAAAGCAAAGCTCTTCATCACAGCTTTTGTAGACTGTGACTAACAGGTTTTCTTGCCTTCTGTCCTCACTTGGTTTCTACTCATAAAGGGGGAAAACCACGGTATACCAGACCTTTCATGATCTTCATGTGAACTGACTACTTCTCCATGGTATCCTATCTCCTATACCCATTAACTTGCAAACCTGAGAGCATCATGCTTCTTGAATCGCCAGCATTTGCTTAAGATTTTCCCTTTCCCTACAACTAG
The DNA here is from genome assembly GCF_949987515.2 of Delphinus delphis. Lineage (NCBI taxonomy): Eukaryota > Metazoa > Chordata > Mammalia > Artiodactyla > Delphinidae > Delphinus > Delphinus delphis. Next base: position 94,660,414 of record NC_082693.1, on the reverse strand, counting down.
GCAGTTGAGTGGCACACCCTCCTTTCCTATTTTTTACTCCTGAATGCTGACCTGTAAAGGAAATAAAATATTAAATTCGCAAAGAGGCAGGAATGATGATAGGGAACGAGACTGAGGGAAGTGGCATAGTGTGGGTGAAAGCATAAAAAAATGAGGCAGCATGAATGGGAAGCATCCAGAGTAAAAAATTTATTCAGTCTCCAATAACTGGAATTTCCTACGTGAATCTGGCCAGAAAATCAAATACAAAAACAGGCTTAAATGCAAAGTTCAGGTTTCTTTTGGTAGTTTCCAATGTGGCTGGGAGTGCTGCTGCTACATATTGCTTTTTTTTTTGCGGTACGCGGGCCTCTCACTGTTGTGGCCTCTCCCGTTGCGGAGCACAGGCTCCGGACGCACAGGCTCAGCGGCCATGGCTCACGGGCCCAGCCGCTCCGCGGCATGTGGGATCTTCCTGGACTGGGGTACGAACCCGTGTCCCCTGCATCAGCAGGCGGACTGTCAACCACTGCGCCACCAGGGAAGCCCTACATATTGCTTTTAAAGTACTAATATTTATACTAATATAGTCCCAATAGTATGCTCACCTACACCTGGGGGAGTATTTTACTTGTATTTCTTATTAGCATGGAAATTCATGGTAGACATAAAATGAAAGCCATTTAAGAGTCCATAATTTATATAGATAAAATGCTGGGATTTGTAAGATGCCTTGATGTCTCCTGTTAATAAGCTAATACCTTCATCAAACACGTCCTAGTAGAATCTGGTCCTTCACACATTTGTTCACATGGATATTGCCTTGACTGCCTACACTAACCGAGTTTCAACCAATTCCTGACATTGCTTGTTCCCTCAGTCACAATGCATTACCTAGAAACTCCAAGTTCACTCTGTAGCAGACTACGGTCTCAAATATACAGATTGTACTAACTGCGGGTCAGCTGGCAGTAATTCACTCCTGACACTTCTGGTCACTCTCACCAACAAAGACTCTCTCAGGCTTTTTGTTTACCTATCTCCCTCAGAGTTCTGCTGTCAGTGTTAGAAAATGAAATGCAACCAACCCCCCCCACCGCTACCCTTTCTATTTACCCACCCCCCACTACTCCCCCGCGAAATGGAATAGGAAGGGAATATACTGTACTTAATTTCTGCTACACTGTAGTTAGTTATTTGATCTTGTTCCCTTCTCTATAGCTAATGGGATCCAGATGTCCAACTAGTTAACTACCACCTACCTGAACAGCAGCGATACAGATCTCCACCTAAACTGAAAAGGCAGAGGACCAGGAAGCCACAGTCCTAGGCAACTAAAACCAAAGGGCCTGCAGGGGACTATTTTATCTTTCTTTAAAAATAAATCTGACACTACAGGTTGTTTCTTAGTGTTCAATACATTAAAAGGGAACACAGGAACACATAAGACACACCATGGTACCAAACACTGACAAATAAAAAAGTAGTGCCCAATATACAACAAATATAACAGTTTAGGAACATTTAACATAGGGACAAAAATCCCTTAATAAGACTTGCAGGCATCAACAGTAGTGCACATCGATACTAAATGTGAAAATGTGACTCCGTGATTCACCAAATAATAACAAATTAAACAACATCCTGACATGTCCTCCAGCCTATCAGATTTGATAAATACATCTATATCCAAGTCATTCGCCAGGCACTATGTTAACCATGGCAGGGGCAGGGCAGCACGTACAATGATAAACAAGGAAGACTACAGGGATCTCTCAGAACAGAACTGACAACAAATCTTAAACGTTTTCTAGACTCAGTCCTATTACTCTTATACCACTGCCTTAGTTTAGGGGGGCGTCATCACCCCACAGGGACTATTTTTCAAATTGATACTGTACACCTAAAACCACACCCATCTAGATCGTAAATTTGGGAATAAGATCCTCCTCTTTAGAACCCATCAGGATATGGCATTAAGATCTGTCTTTTTCTCTCTCAACATGCATTATTCCTCCCTGCCTTATACTTAATACCCTCTTAACTGGCTCTTCCTACCTGCTTCACTCCTTGCCTATCCAAGAACACACAAGAAAGACAAAGATGCAACATATCAATCACTGCTCTTACTTTAAAATTTATAGGTTAAACACTCTTTAATATCACATGCCAAAGCGCATCACAAACTGATGTTAATTTTAAGAGAAGAGCTCCAAAAGTAACAATTTACATCAACTTTCAAATATAAAATATAGGTGGGATTTCCTTGTTTCATTTAAAACAAGGAAATATTTTAATAATTAAGTTTTTATATTTGAATTGCCCCTTTCCATGAAAATATAAGCTCCACAGGTACAGGGATTTTTGTCTGATTAATTTACTGCTATATATCCAGTCCCTGAAACAATGTTGATACAGAAATTTGTGATTTAGATTAGAAGTAGGACAGTGCCCCACTCTCAACCTAGGCCTTCTCCCAATGTGCCTTTCCTTCCTTTATTTTTCTTCACAGCACTTACCTGGAACACTATGAATTTATATCTTATGTGTACACTAGAAAGTAAGTTCCGGGCTTCCCTGGTGCAGCAGTGGTTAAGAATCTGCCTGCCAACGCAGGGGGCATGGGTTCGAGCCCTGGTCCGGGAAGATCCCACATGCCGCGGAGCAACTAAGCCCGTGCGCCACAACTACTGAGCCTGCACTCTATAGAGCCCACGAGCCACAACTACTGAAGCCCAGTGTGCCTAGAGTCCGTGCTCCGCAACAAGAGAAGCCACTGCAATGAGAAGCCCGCGCACTGCAACGAAGAGTAGCCCCCGCTTGCTGCAACTAGAGAAAGCCGGCACGTAGCAATGAAGACCCAACGCGGCCAAAAATAAATAAAATAAATTTTTATATATATATATATATGTATATGTGTGTATATATATATATATATATATATATATATATATATATATATATATATATAAAAAGAAAGTTCCATGAAGTGAGTTTATTCACTGCTCTATCTTCAGCATCTAAGCTAGGACTTGGGGCTTCCCTGGTGGCGCAGTGGTTGAGAGTCCGCCTGCCAATGCAGGGGACGTGGGTTCGTGCCCCGGTCCGGGAACATCCCACATGCCACGGAGCGGTTGGGCCCGTGAGCCATGGCCACTGAGCCTGCACGTCTGGAGCCTGTGCTCCGCAACGGGAGAGGCCACAACAGTGAGAGGCCCGCGTACAGCAAAAAAAAAAAAAAAGCAAGCTAGGACTCAGTAAATATTTGTTCAATCAGTGAAACTTTCAATGTCTGTCATCCCTGCCCCCCCACACCCCATATAAACATCAGGAGGGCAGGGACTCTTCACAGGCAGGTTCCTAGAAATCTAGAAGAGGTACCTAATAAATATTCTACCTTCTTGTTTCTGGTTCTCACTCCAAGTGTTCTAAGTAAACCACATCAAAACAGCAACATAAAAGTGCCAGAAAGGGAGAACCTATAGAGTAGATAGTGATGCCAAACAGAATTTTTTCCTAAGTCAAGATGTCAATATTCTTTATCCTGTAGCAAAAAAAAATATTTAAGGGCTTTCATTTATCTACATGTGACCTCAGTGCCCCCACTCCCAATTCATCCGTATGTCTTCATTTCATCCTTGAACTCTCACCATCATTATTCTCAGGAATATAGAAGTCCCAATGCCTGCTCAAATTATTCCTCTTACAGAGCAAGCTTGCTCCTGACTCCTTGTGAAAATCTCTCCCATCTCTAATATCACCTTCCAAGCGAAGCCATCTCTTTCATTCAACAAGTATTTACTAACTACATGCCAGGCACTGGCAACCATAGTGTGATACCATTTTAAGAAAAAGGAGTAAAATGTGTATGAAAAATATGGTGGAATAAACATCCAACATATGCTTATAACATCTTAATTATACATACAGAGTACACATTTAAAAGGTTTTTAAAAATATATTTAGCATTCTCTACTTAATAAGGCTAAGAAAGTAGGCTTTTTAAAAAAGAAAAGGCTTTCGGACTTCCCTGGCAGTCCACTGGTTAGGACTCTGCGCTTCCACTGCAGGGGGCATGGGTTCGATCCCTGGTCAGGGAACAGAAGATGGAGCAAGAGAGCCAACACAACACTCAGGATAGGCCCAGGGATGGGGAAGGCCAAGAGAACAATTCACACCGCATGGCCCCTCTATGAAACACAAAACCTATTTTTCTCTAAACCTTTCAAATAACAGCCAAAATCAGGATAACTGGAAGACCTGGAATGTTGGTTGAGGCTTTATAGTAAACTAATGCATCTTAATTTCCATCAACCGTTAAGAAAAAAAAATAACACATCTCTTAAAAAACAGGGACATCCCAAGCAATCTTCAGGTAGACAAATAAAGTCTACCTGAAGATAATATAATGCTGGTTATCTCAAAACTGTGTTGTTTTTTTTTAAGGAAGGCTATGAAGGCTAAAATGAGATGAATTAGAAATGAAATGAAAATATTCTAATACTTGTGCCACAGGGAACAGGAATTAGCTGGCAATCATTTGTAAAAAAAAAAAAAAAAGTATCACTTACATTTAATATAAGAGCTTCATAAAACTTGTGACAACACAGTAGATCCCTGGCATATAATATGTGGGAAATGATACATGATGTAAGAAGATTAAACATGAACAATAAAGAATAAATGAATAACTGACCTCAAGCCCTCCTCCTCCATCACTGGAGCACTGAAAAACATACTGACGGTACACAGAAACCAGAACTGCACTTACCTTAAGAGGCTGGGGCCCTCTCAATCCTGTTTGTCCTCCCATCTGGGGAGAGCCTTGCTGCAGTGGCTCAGTCATTAAGTTGCCAGCATTTCCCATGCCTGGGTTTGGGTACTGCATATTAGGTCGCCCCCGGCCTGCTCCAATTGAACCGTTCATGACTTGATTAGGCATCATCCCTTGTCCATTGCCTGCAGTCAACATTCCAGGATTCATGCCAGCATTCATCCCTGTGTTCATTCCCATGCCAGGCTGATTTACTGGACTGTTCATCATACCTGTTGCAGATGGTGTGGGACCCTGATTTGGTCCACTAGTGCCCATCCCCATGTTGGGGGAAGTCAAGCCTGCCTGTGCCATTGGGCTTTTGACCATGCTATTTATCAAACTTAATCCAGGACTGTTCTGTTGGGCCTGGCTGGCCATGCCTTGGCCTGGGCCACTAACCCCCATGTTGAGGTTAGGGGAACTACCAGAACGTAGCAATTCTGACAGTTGTTTATGTTTAGAGGCTGCATCTTGTACCATGCCAAGGCTCGTCTGAAGCTGACTAATATCACCACCATTGGTTAGTCCCAATTCTGTAGAGTTGATTAATTCATCTGGTAAGTCGTGCTCCAAGTCAAATAGAGAGCCAAAATCTAAAAACAAAGAGGAAAGATAAAGGTTAAAGTATGACAGAGTCAAAATTACAAAGTTCTCTATACTTTGTTCTTGATAAGCATTAAATATCATTTCTAAACCTCACTCCATGGAATACTATCTATTTTTATTAGTTTTTCATATTATACTAAAAAAAGGTGTTTTATATATATATAAATATATATAAATTATTGTCATGCCAACAAGTTTGAACACTTACAGACTGTACCTAAAACAAGACCAGAGAAAAGGGGAATACATCTTACATGGGGGGAACACACACCCATTACATGAGTTGCCAAAAGTTTGTACTGACAGTCATGCAAAAGATACACAATTAAGTTGTGTACCAGACTTCCCTGGTGACACAGTGGTTAAGAATCCCCCTGCTGGGCTTCCCTGGTGGTCGAGAGTCCGCCTGCCGATGCAGGGGACACGGGTTCGTGCCCCCGTCCAGGAAGATCCCACATGCTGTGGAGGGGCTGGGCCCGTGAGCCATGGCCACTGAGCCTGCGCGTCTGGAGCCTGTGCTCCGCAACGGGAGAGGCCACAACAGTGAGGGGCCCGCATACCGCAACAAAGAGTAGCCCCTGCTCGACGCAACCAGAGAAAGCCCACGCACAGCAACGAAGACCCAAAGCAATAAAAAATAGATTAAAAAAAAAAGGTGTATACTATTCCAGAATTCCTTAGAAGAGCTTAAAATAACTTATCTATACACAAAATAAATTCAGAACAAAAGATTTAAAATATAATAATAATAAAAAAAGACAACTGATAAAAAAGATCTCCCCTTTGTAAACCATTCAGTGTAAGCTCCAGGAAGACAGGAGCTGCTTACCACTTTACCAAATTCCCATCACACAGTGCCTGCTACAAAGCTGAATGAATTTGCTTTGACCTGACTTCAGACTACAGATTAGTTTTCCTTAACCAAAATCTAGCTGAACAGGATACAAAACCATGCCTCTAGATTCTTCAACAACTGACAAACCACTACCATTCCACCTCTGCCCCATCCCTGAGAAAGAGGATGCAAAAATTATGGATTAACCTAGGTTTCTCATCCTTGGCACTATTAAACATTCTAGGCTGGATAATTCTTTGGGGAGAGGGGGAGATTGCCCTATGCACTGTAAGATACTCAGCAAATCCCTGGTCTCTCCTCTTAATACCAGTAGTAGCTCTAACCCATTTGTGACATCAAAAATGTCTCCATATATCACCAAATGTTCCCTGGAGGTGCAAAATTGTCCCTTGGTTGACCTGTTGACAGTACTAACTCATTATACAGATTGAGGTGTTTTGAGTTTTAATTCTCCAAGTAGTTTTAACATTAAAAGGACACTTCTGGGTATTTAAAAATTAAATATATTTGTATCTACAACTGATAATCCTATTAAAAATAACCCATCCATCAAAGACAAGATACCACTCTAATAATGATCGTGTTGGTCCAATTACCCTTGGTTCGTAAGTGCAATTCTTCCTCTATGTGTCCTTCCTGTTCTTTTGCATTCTATCATGGCACTGAAATTAACATGTGTGTCTATATTTCTCTCCTCCTCTCCTGCCATCTCTTCCCCATCACCACCCCTCACCCCACCTATGCACCCAGACTGTAACTCCGGGAATAACATGTCTTACCACTTACATACCAACTCCTTGCCTAATGCCCAACAGAGATAAGCAACTGGTCATATTTTAGTTGAACTGAATTATACCCCAGGATCTCAGGACATGATTTAGAGTCCAGATTTTTACAGAATTATTCAATTCCTTTGGAAAAATCATGTGCCCCTCCATCATAAAAATAAAATGTCTTATGAATAGTTGTGGAATATGAATAAGGTTTCAAATAAAATTTACCTGACATGACTACTCAAAAGGCAACTGCTTAATATCAATATAATGATATATTTCCTTCATTATTTCCTATTTACATAATTCACAATACTGGAATCATATACACTTTTAAATAAATAAATAAATAAATAAAATTATTTATTTATTTATTTATTTTTGGCTGTGTTGGGTCTTCATTGCTGCTCACAGGCTTTCTCTAGTTGCGGCGAGTGGGGGCTGCTCTTAGTTGCGGTGCGTGGGCTTCTCATTGCAGTGGCTTCTCATCACTGAGCACGGGCTCTAGGCGCGCGGGCTTCAGTAGTTGTGGTACGTGCCTCAGTAGTTGTGGTTCGCAGGCTCTAGAGCGCAGGCTCAATAGTTGTGGCACACAGGCTTAGTTGCTCCGCAGCATGTGGGATCTTCCCGGGCCAGGGCTCGAACCTGTGTCCCCTGCATTGGCAGGCGGATTCTTAACCACTGTGCCACCAGGGAAGTCCCCATATATACTTTTAAGCAATTTTGCATTCTACTTTCCCCCTGGAGTATACAAGGAAACATTCCATCATCAGCATATTTTTAGTGTTAAACATTTAGGAAAAAATAAAAATAATCTCTACCTATTTAGAAACTTAAAAAATACACATGGGGTATTCCCTGGCAGTCCATTGGTTAGGACTCTGTGCTTTCACTGCTGAGAGCCTGGGTTCAATCCCTGGTCAGGGAACTAAAATCCCACAAGCCATACAGCACAGCCAAGAAAAAAAAAATAATAATAAAATAAAATAAATCAAAAATACACAGGGACTTCCCTGGTGGCACAGTGGTTAAGACTCTGTGCTCCCAACACAGCGGGGGCCCGGGTCCAATCCCTGGTCAGGGAACTAGATCCTACATACATGCCACAACTAAGAGTTCACAAACAACAACTAAGGAGCCCACATGCCACAACCAAGGAGCCGGTGAGCTGCAACTATAGAAGCCCGCCTGCCACAACTAAGACCCAGTGCAACCAAATAAATAATATTTAAAAAATTAATCAAAAATCAAAAATCAAAATACACACATACGTAAGTGATAAAGGAGAAATCACAAACTGAGAAATAATAAAAATACTACATTTCAAAACTTAAAGGTTTATGTTAGAAAATAAAGCTTGAAATTAACAAGTATCCAAGTTATGTTAAAAAACAGTAAGAAGAAGATGATCAAATATAAAAGCAATTAAAAAAATAGAAAAATGGAGATAGAACTGAGAGGTTATTAACAAGATCAGAATTTGGTTCCTTGAAAAGAGTAATAAAAGATAAACTTCTGGGAAAGTTAAGGAAAAAAGACAATAAAAAGAGAAAGTGGTCCTACTAATCAATTTCACACAAAAAAACTGAAGAAAGAAAAATGAATAAATTCCTCATAAAATACTCAATAGGGCTTCCCTGGTGGCACAGTGGTTGAGAGTCTGCCTGCCGATGCAGGGGACACGGTTTCGTGCCCCGGTCCGGGAAGATCCCACATGCTGCGGAGTGGCTGGGCCCGTGAGCCATGGCCACTGAGCCTGCGCGTCGGGAGAGGCCACAACAATGAGAGGCCCGCGTACCGCAAAAATAAAAAATAAAATAAAATACTCAATAAACTTCAATTAAAAAGAAATTATATAGGATAAGTGTCCTAGCTTCTCCAACAAATCAATGGCATAAAAGGGGGAAGGAAAAAAAAAAAGAGAGAGAATGAGAGAAGCTGTTATCATTCAACAACCAAACATACCTCGTTTGGATCCTGATTCAAACTAACTGGAAATACATTTTAAGAGAATCAGGATAATACAGACTGAATAGTGGGTAATATTAAGAAATTATTAATTTTGTTAGGTATGACAATAGCATAGTTAAGTTAAAATAAGTCCTAAGAGACATATATTTAAGTATTTCTACTGAAATGACAAGTCCGGGATTTGCTTTTAAAAACTCCAGCAGAAAAAAAAAGGGTGTGTGGGGGGGTGGTGGACAAAATGATCAGTAACTTGTAGTAATAGGCACATAAGAGTTCTTTCTACTGTTCTACTAAATTGAATTATCTCATTTAAAAAACTTTAAAAGGAGACAGAGAAAACCTGAATAATCCTATTACTATTAAAGACTTATTGGTTAATTTTTCCCATTAAGACCAGAACTAGATATTTTTACAGGCATGTCCTACTGAACTTTCAAGGAAAAGACAATTCAAGCTTATACAAACACTTCTAGAAAATAGAAATACTCTGAAAACCACATATGGCCAGTAAAAGAAAAGGAAGTCATGAACACAGAAGCAAGAATCCTTTAAAAAAAAAAGAGAGAGAGAGAGAGAAAAGAAAAAAAAGAAAGAAAAAAAAATGAAGAGCAAATCAAGTTTATCAGTGTTTTATAGATGTAATATCATGATCGAGTTGGGATCATCTCAGGAATCCAGAAGGAGAGTTTAGCATATTCACTGTAAGTAACAAAGGAGAAAGAAAACATTATATCTATCTCAATGACTATAATAAAAGCACTGGCTAAAAGTCAATACCCAATCACAATTTTTTTTTTTTTTTTGGTGGCTGCATTGGGTCTTCGTTGCTGCACATGGACTTTCTCTATTCTCTAGTTGGAGTGACCAGGGGCTACCCTTCCTTGTGGTGCACAGGTTTCTCACTGTGGTGGCTTCTTCTTGCTGTGGAGCACAGGCTCTAGGCACGTGGGCTGCTTCAGTAGTTGTGGCACACAGTCCCTAGAACAGGGGTGCTTCAGTAGTTGCGGCCACAGGCTTAGTTGCTCCGTGGCTGCAACTACTGAGCCTGCGCTCTCGAGCCTGAGAGCCGCAACTACTGAGCCCGTGCTCCACAACAAGAGAAGCCACAATGATAAGAAGTCTGTGCACTGCAATGAAGAGTAGCCCCTGGTCACTCCAACTAGAGAAAGTCCATGCGCAGCAACGAAGACCCAATGCAGCCAAAAATAAATTAATTAATAAAAAAAAAAAAACTGATGGGAAGAAGGATATATGTGTATGTATAACTGAATCACTTTGCTGTACATCTGAAACTAACACAACAGTGTAAATCAACTATACTCCAATATAAAATAAAAATTAAAACAAACAAAAAAAAATGATGGGGCTTCCCTGGTGGCGCAGTGGTTGAGAGTCCGCCTGCTGATGCAGGGGACACGCGTTTGTGCCTCGGTCCGGGAAGATCCCACATGCCGCAGAGCGGCTGGGCCCATGAGCCATGGCCGCTGAGCCTGTGCGTCCGGAGCCTGTGCTCCGCAACAGGAGAGGCCACAACAGTGAGAGGCCCGTGTACCGACAAAAAAAAAAAATGATGGGAACTTCCTTAAACTGATAAAAAGGTCTCTTCCAAAACCTAAAAACTGACAGCAAATATGGATAATGGACCAACATTAAAAGTAGCCTCTTTAGCATCGAAACAAGACAAAGATACCCATAACAACCACTTCTATTCAGTGTGAACTGGAGTCTCTAGCCAAAGAAATAATATAAGAAACACTCATGAGTCAAGATTGAAAAGGAAGAAACACAACTTATTGTATGCAAATGATATAACTGTCAACATGGAAAACCCAAGGCAAAGAAGTAGAAATAGTGAGAGGGTAGCCAGGTGATTGAACATACCACAAATACAGACAAATTAAATTGCACTTCTATACATGAGCAAAAAATGATTAGAAATAAGTTTTAAAAACGCAATAGGGGAAAAAAGATCTGACAACGTTATTAGAAAATATGTGTAAACTGTGAAACTAAAGACCACCGAAACAGGACTTCCCTGGTGGTGCAATGGTTAAGAATTGCCTGCCAATGCAGGGGACAGGGGTTCGAGCCCTGGTCCAGGAAGATCCCACAGGCCGCAGAGCAACTAAGCACGCGTGCCTAGACCCCGTGCTCTGCAACAGAAGAAACCACCGCAATGATAAACCCACGTACCAAAACAAAGAGCAGTCCCTGTTCACCACAACTAGAGAAAGCCTGCGTGCAGCAATGAAGACCCAAAGCAGTCAAAAAAAGACCACCTAAATAAATAAAACAACATCACAAAATCACAAGTGTCTGGATACAAACCCTCAATGTTATATAAAGACTTCAATGCTTCCCCAATATTGATCTAGATTCAATGCAATGCCAATCAAAATTCTAACAGTTTGGACTTCCCTGGTGGTGCAGTGGTTATTCATCCCCCTGCCAATGCAGGCGACAAGGGTTCGATCCCTGGTCCGGGAAGATCCCACATGCTGTGGAGCAACTAAGCCTGTGCACCACAACTACTGAGCCTGCATTCTAGAGCCTGCGAGCTACAACTACTGAGCCTGCATGTCTAGAGCCCGGGCTCCGCAACAAGAGAAGCCACTGCAATGAGAAGCCTGCGCACCGCAACAAAGAGTCACCCCCACTTGCCTCAACTAGAGAAAGCCCGCGTGCAGCAACGAAGACCCAACATGGCAATCAATCAATCAATAAATTCTAACAGTTTTTCAAAGAACCAGACAAGATGATTCTAAAGAACCTAGTTTCCACCTCTGTGTAACAGGAAAAGTACCCACTTCACAGGTTATTTGTGAGAATTCAATGAGTTAATATAAGTAATTGGAACAGTGCCTGGCATATATTAAGCACTATGAAAATGTTACCTCTATTATTATTTAGTGGAATCATCACTCTATTAGGAGATAAGACTAGCTCATAATAATAAGAACAAATTTTTTTCAGGCACTCTCAATGTGTCAGGCATTGTCTCTGTGGCTCCTCAATAACTGTATTATTCTCATTAATCCTCTAACAACTTCAGAAGTAGTTAACAGCCACATATATAGAGTCCATTGAGGAAAAATCAACTTCAGTAATACCAAAGTCTTACTCCAGGCTCTAGTCTTGAGGACTTTAATTTAACCTGTACTACAGCCAAATCTGCTGCACTTGGTTGTTGTTTCATGTTTATTATGCAAAACATTTAACATCTCATTACAAGGTTTCACCTTAGAGATGAAAGTCAAATCTACAGAACTCTAATAATTCTTAAAACAGTTTGGCTAGACATGAAAACTATCAATCTCACAAAGATCTCTCCTTATTGGTTTAGGGCACTTCTACTCTTACATTAACTCAGCTGTTTTGGGTGCTTAACAAAGTATGACGTTTTAAAACACCGTGGCCTTTAAAATGAGGCGATTTTGTAAATTTCATGAACTTATCAGGTTAAAATAACCATCCTAACTTTCATCCAGTACTTTATTTCAGAAATGGTATTTAATACTCCGTAGATGAAGCAGAATTAACCTAATCATAAAAAACCCACCTATCAAGGAAGTAAAGGTGCATAAACACTTAAAACTACAATATTGAATTTGAAGGACACTACGAAAATGTAACGAGGGCTTCCCTGGTGGCACAGTGGTTAAGAATCCACCTGCCAATGCAAGGGACACGGGTTCGAGCCCTGGTCCGGGAAGATCCCACATGCCACGGAGCAACTAAGCCCATGTGCCACAACTACTGAGCCTGCACTCTAGAGCCCACGAGCCACAGCTACTGAAGCCCGTGCACCTAGAGCCCGTGCTCCGCAACAAGAGAAGCCACCACAATGAGAAGCCCGCGCACCGCAACGAAGAGTAGCCCCCACTCGCTGCAACTAGAGAAAAGCCTGCGCGCAGCAACGAAGACCCAACGCAGCCAAAAAAACCAAAACCAAAAAACAACTGGTAACAACCTGTGGGTTATATACAAATTTGATCGAAGATGATAATCAATATTAAGTTTCACAGGATCACATAGCTATGCATGTTGGCAGCTGGTGAACTGTGAAAGCTAATAGAGCCAAAGGGCAAAAGTACAGGTTAATTTTCAAAATATGCATTTTAAAAAATTAATTAATTGGTTGATTTTTGGCTGTGTTGGGTCTTCGTTGCTGCACGCGGGCTTTCTCTAGTTGTGGCAGCGGGTGCTACTCTTCGTTGCGGCGAGCAGACTTCTCATTGCAGTGGCTTCTTTTTGTTGTGGAACACAGGCTCTAGGCGTGTGGGCTTCAGCAGTTGTGACTCATGGGCTCTAGAGAGCAGGCTCAGTAGTTGTGGCGCACGGGCTTAGTTGCTCCGCAGCATGTGGGATCTTCCCGGGCCAGGCTCGAACCCGTGTCCCCTGCATTGGCAAGCAGATTCTTAACCACCGTGCCACCGGAGAAGCCCGAGTATAGTAACATTTTGAGAGAAGCTTTGCAGTGAGGGTTGGATTTGTTTGCCTAATTGGGGTTTGCTCCAAGGGAATGCCTATAGGGGATCCTAGATGGTGAAACTATCGTACCATTTCTGAAAAAAAAAGAAAAAGTCTCCTAGAAATTGTATATCTGTAAAGAGAAAGGGGAGCGTGACTTTTAAAAAAAATCTGCTACATTTTCTACATGCATGACAACTGGTAAACAAAACGGATCTTAAGAAAATAAACAGTTCACTTTGTTAACTACAATTTACCAAAAACTTCAAAGACAAATGATAAGTGCATTTCAAGAGATAAATGACAAACCCTAAGTCTTCCTGCCATTAGGTTCCCTCCCTGCTACTGATCCTGTGCAGTGTCACTAGCATTACTCTTTCCCTGACCATGTCACTCTTCTCATAAAATTTTTATCCAGATGGTGAGATGAATGTCAAATTCCTTAGCATATTTGTCTTTCCATATTAGGACCCTAACATCCTTTTCCATCTGTCTCGCATGAAAACATTCCACCGTATGGTCTGTTCCAGTCACATAAAAACCACTTGTATTTGTTCCACCTGAAATACCACTCCAACTTTCCCTACTTTTTTTGTCTTGGCTGCACCGCATGGCTTGCGGAATCTTAGTTCCCAAGGAGGGACTGAACCCGGGCCCTCGGCAGTTAAAGTTCTAACCACTGGACCACCAGGTAATTCCCAACTTCTAAGAAAAGGTAGGTCATGCTCTCCTACCCCCATTTTAATATACATTTTCTATATGAAGTTTTCCCCCAATACTCCAAACCCCTCCTGTCAGAAATAATCCCTATCCTCTGCCTTTATCTAAAACATTTAAAACTTATCAGAGTAGGGCTTCCCTGGTGGCGCAGTGGTTGAGAGTCCGCCTGCTGATGCAGGGGACACGGGTTCGTGCCCCGGTCCGGGAAGATCCCACGTGCCGCGGAGTGGCTAGGCCCGTGAGCCATGGCCGCTGAGCCTGCACGTGCTCCGCAACAGGAGAGGCCACAACAGTGAGAGGCCCGCGTACCACAAAAAACAAACAAAAAAAAAACAACAAAAAACCTTATCAGAGTATAACTCATGGGAAAACTGTGTGGATACGTGTACTACCAACTCCACCAGATCCTAAAGGCTTTGAGAGCAGAAATTGCACCTTGATTCATCTTTACATTCCAAATACCTAAAACTTGGTGGGTAGTCAATGTTTCTTGGCTCGAATGAAAGGTGCTCCAAATGAAAATAGTGACTACCCAATTCAGGAGAATCACACAACTTCAAAATATGCAAATTTAACTCATCACAACCCCCCCCCCCCAATCCATATCCATACACAAACACTTCTCTAAGTATTGAATAAATGACATCCTCACCAATTCTGCTACCCAAGCTTGAAACTTGGGAATTACCCTTGATTCCTCTATGGCAATATTCTGACACTCATTAATTAATCCCCAAGTTCTGCTGACCACCCACGTTCTCTCAAACCTTTTCACTTCTTTCCGTGTACTAATCCAGGCCACCCTCATCACAGCTGGAATTCTGAAACAGTCATCTCACTGGTCTCCCTGCCTATTTTCCCCTGTTCCTTTCCAAACCATTCCTCGCTTTAGTCAATCATCTAAGGTACAATTCTGTCCATCCATTTAAAAGAGCTAAAAAAATCTAAACTCCAATAAGCAGTAACTCCAATAAATCCTGCAAGATTGGCCCCTTGCTCACCTCTACAGTTATATTTCTTGCTATCCCCCAGATAGACGAAATTTACAGATTCCATGACAGACCATCTCTTGTTTTCAACCTGGGCTCACTCTTAGAAACCCTTTATCCTTCAAATCCCAAGATCAGACACCGATTTCCTCAAAAAAAGCCACTAGAGCAACAGTAACTACAGGTTAGGTACCCGTTTCTCCCACTGTACACCGTGCAAATACAACACTGTACATTGTACATATACAACACTGGTCACATCAGACTTGAATGTCGTTCTTTCCCCTTATCTACAAACCCCAGGAAGGAAGGGCCCACGTCTTTCTGGATCACCAGAGTATTCCCTGTTTTGAGTTGAAATGCCGGGCATACAGAAAACGTTGGTCCAATACAGGACGTTGGTCCAATACAGGACAACTGGCAGCTTGTCAACTCTTTTAAACTAGTATTTTTCAAATTGTGAGTCACAAGCCATAGTGGGTCATGAAATCAATATAGTGAGTCACAACCACCACTTTTTTTTTTTTTTTTTTGCAGTACGCGGGCCTCTCACTGCTGTGGCCTCTCCTGTTGCGGAGCACAGGCTCCGGACGCGCAGGCTCAGCAGCCATGGCTCACGGACCCAGTCGCTCCGCGGCACGTGGGATCTTCCTGGACCGGGGCAAGAACCCGCGTCCCCTACATCGGCAGACGGACTCTCAACCACTGCACCACCAGGGAAGCCCACGACCACCACTTTTTAAAACATGAAATGCAATAGAAAATATCAGAGTATATTATAAGTAGTAAGGCTAGGTAGGATAAATATTGTTTGCTCACTTCCTGAGACAGGGTCTCTGGTTCTCCATGTAAAATGTAGTTCTTACTTGGGTGTGGTCAAAAAATATTGAAAAGCTCTGCATTGCCCCTTCTACTTTTCTTCCTCCTCCTTTAAGAAAGTCTTCTTTTAAGACCCAGATAATGCACTTCCCTGGCGGCACAGTGGTTAAGAATCCACCTGCCAATGCAGGGGACACGGGTTCTAGCCCTGGTCCGGGAAGATTCCACATGCTGCGGAGCAACTAAGCCTGGGCTGAGCCTGCACTCTAGAGCCCGCAACCCACAACTACTGAGCCCGCATGCCACAACTACTGAAGCCCGCGCCTAGAGCCCGAGCTCTGCAACAAGAGAAGCCACTGCAACGAAAAGCCTGCACAACGCAACGAACAGCAGCCCACACTCGCCACAACTAGAGAAAGCCCGCGCACAGCAACGAAGACCCAACACAGCCAAAAATAAATAAAATGATTAAAAAAAGACCCAGATAAATAAAAAATAATGCTCAACCACATGATTCTTTAGAAAAAAGCCATTCTTACCTTGATCATTTCCAATAAGAACAATCTTATTTCTCATTATGCCTTAAATATTTATGTTCATTTCAATTACTTACATATACAAGATTCCCCTATGTGACAATATATATACTTTTATTTTAACCTCTGCTGCCATATTCTTATACTCTCAAAAAACTTAATCTTTGAATAGATGATGTATACGCTAACTCTGCACCTTAAAAGTAAGGCTCTGTAAGCCTTACTTTTCAGACCACTCTCAACTTCACACATTTTGTTTTCTCTTTACCCAATCTATCTGTATACCCATTAAAAAAATCCAGCACTGCTTTTTTGGGATATATTTAGCAGTAAAGTTAAAAACAGTTAACACTTAATGAAAACATACTATGCTGCAGCAAACACTGTCCTAAGTATTTGACAAAGAGAATTCTCATTTACTATTCCTTACCACAATCCTACAAGGTGGGTACTACAGGTGAGGAAGCTGAGACAGAGAGATTAAGTAACTGGCCCAAGGCTCACAGGTAATAAAGGCAGGTCTGGGATTTTAACTCTACTAGTCTGACTCCAAAACAAATTCTCTCACCACTCACTTTTTTCCAGCAGTTTAAATTTTATACTCTCTCTCAACTAAATTACTCCTAATTGTCTTTTGGGGCATTTATTTAAAAAGATCTACATCTAGGGACCTCCCTGGCGGTCCAGTGGTTGAGGCTTCACCTTCCAATGCAGGGGGTGCAGGTTTGATCCCTGGTCAGGGAGTTAGGATCCCCCATGCCTCGTGGCCAAAGAGCCAAAACATAAAACAGAAGCAATGCTGTAACAAATTCAATAAAGACTTTAAAAATGGTCCATGGGCTTCCCTGGTGGTGCAGTGGGTAAGAATCTGCCTGCCAATGCAGGGGACACGAGTTCGATTCCTGATCCGGGAAGATCCCACATGCCGCAGAGCAACTAAGCCTGTGTGCCACAACTACTGAGCCCGTGTGCCACAACTACTGAAGCCTGAGCGCCTAGAGCCCATGCTCTGTGACAAGAGAAGCCACCGCAATGAGAAGCCCACGCACCGCCATGAAGAGCAGCCCCCACTCGCAGCAACTAGAGAAAGCCTGCGCGCAAACAACAGAGATCCAACGCAGCCAAAAATAAATAAATAAAATTAAAAAATAAAAATGGTCCACATCAAAAAAATCTTAAAAAAGAAAACAAAAAGATCTACATCTAAAAACAAATGATATCCAAATTGTTCAGAAGAGGCTTAAAACCTCAATGTTTATTCTCTTAAACATTTTTTGAGACCTGAGCAATAAAATATTTTACTATTAAAATTTCAGAAGAAAATTACCATCCATTTCATGAAAAAAAATCATCTGCAAAAGCCAATGTTTTAAATATTTTACACGTGGCATAATTTAAGTTTCAACTTGCCCATTAATTTCTCTAATGCTTGCCACACTAAAAAAAATTCAACTTCAGAAATTCTCTAAAGAGGGACCCTAAAATTTCAAAAACACACAAAACAAGTTGTCTTATTTTTCCATTAATTGTTGTGTGTAAGAACTGGCAGAATAACTCGAATTGTTTTTGTAAATATACCAGGAAGAAGCATTTTACACTTCCACTTGTATCTGCAACATTCTTCCTACTCGTTTTCTTTCTTATTTACCACTTAATGTCCTTACAAAAACACCACAAGGCACTAATTTTCAACTTCTCGTTTTACCCCCCCCCTTTATAGAATAGACTAAGGAAAAGGTAGAAAGCAAAGTAAAACAGAGAAAACAATGTCGCAACCAAGGCAGAAACCTTTTCCTCCCTCCCCATCATCCAATCACTGGACATGCGAATACATTTCTTACCTCTGTAACAGAATATGAACTCCAGCTGAAAAAGGGAACCCTTGTTGTAACACATACAAGATTTACAACGTAACAAGTCACCTTAACTTACTATCCACCACAGATAGCTTTCTTGAAGCCCTATAAATGAACTTACAAAGCCTTGAGAGTAAGCAACTGCCAGAGTTCGAGACACTTAGTAAAACGTTTTGCAATTTAGCAGAGAGGTCGGCAATACCTCGCTGGACCAAAGAGCAGTAACTCAAAAACTTCAGAAGCAGAACTCTCATGTAAACGCTGATGCCCGAAAAATAAAATTAAAACACAGTATCACAGGTTTAAGAGCTAACAAAGAAATCATCTCCAAAAAAAAATATTCTAGTTACATGACAAACCACTAAGACACAATGGTGTTGAGAAAGTAAAACTGACATTTAAAAAATCCTTGCCAATGGAATATCACTCAGCCATAAAAAGAAACGAAACTGAGATATTTGTAGTGAGGTGGATGGACCTAGAGTCTGTCATACAGAGTGAAGTAAGTCAGAAAGAAAAAATACTATATGCTAACACATATACATGGAATCTAAAAAAAAAGGTTCTGAAAGTGTAAAACATAGCTAGTGGGAAGCAGCTGCACTGCACAGGGAGATCAGCTCGGTGCTTTGTGACCACCTAGAGGGGTTGGATAGGGAGGGAAACGCAAGAGGGAGGATATATGGGGATATATGTATACATATAGCTGATTCACTTTGTTATACAGCAAAAACTAACACAACATTGTAAAGCAATTATACTCCAATAAAGATGTTAAAAAAAAATTCCTGTCACAAAAAAATCTATTGTGTACACTAATCTAGGGGTCAAAATGCAGATGTATCTGCCCTGTGCCTTCAAAATGAAAACGGGCATAAAATCCAAGCCAATTTTGACACATGGGTACACAGCAGGGCCACAAAACCATACCAAGACCAGAAGAATCTTTTACCCTACTAAATATGCCAGATCCTAATGCCGACACGCCTCTTTCCAGAGTCTGTTCTTTCAGCCCATACAGCATCAAGTGTTCACAAAGCAGTGACAAAACATGTCCTGTGAGCAATGAAGGCAATATATCATCCTCATCATTCCATCACACAGGTGATTATCAGAAACAGGTTCAAGAAATACTTGAAGGACAATGTATTAACTATTCTGGTCAATAATTTTACCAAAAAATTTTTGCAAATGGTTTTTATGATGGAGTGGTAATGGAGGTGTTAGGACAGGAAGGCATTTGATTCCTCAAACAGTTTTGATCTAACCATGCCAAGTTAAATAGTATTTTCAATGTATCAAGTGCAAAGATTGAAACAGGAACATAAAAATACAAAAGTGGTAAGTCTTTCTCCCCATTCTAACATGTAAAACTTAAATGTAATTCAAATTATTTTTATCAACCTAGAAAATTTTTAGAAGAATCTTTGAAAATTAAATAAGTCATTTTTATTCTGCATCAGTGGATAACCTTAGAAAATCAAATTTTGGGATTTAAGTACTAATTTGTTTTGTAACACTTTAGTTTAGCATGTCGACCCAACTGGGTTCCAATTTTCTTTCCTATAAAACTGGAACATGCAAACACTCTTGGCAGGTACACTTACACTACTAAAACTGCAAGCCTCAATCATTTAAAAAAAGTTTCTGGAGTCTAGAATTTTGGGATAATTTTGAACAGTTCTAAATAAAATTAATCAAGTACGAAGGAATAATTTACATTCACATTTACAAAATATGCGGCAACTCAGAAGTAAAAATGTAGAAATTACAAGTTTAAAATGTAATGTTTTAAAAAATGAAGAGTCTCTGTTAAAAGTTGACTGCAAACTTATACTACACAGTGCTAGATGCAAATAAATCAAAATGTAATGGTGCCCAACTTGAAGTTCACAGGGGGACAGTATATTCTTAACACTCATTTCTCCCCTTCCCCCATCAAAAAATCCAAACTGGTTAGCATTAAAAATTGGATACCAAAGAATTCCTGGAGTAGAATCTTAAGGGGGGTGGGGGCAGAAAAATCAACCTACACTACAAAATTTAGAGAAAGATAAACTCTTAGGACTAAGACTGAATTAATCTCAGTGCTGAGGGTTTTATATTATAAAAACCCACTTGATACATTTAGCACTGTTACAATGATTCAAAGATATTTCAAGTAGCAAAACAGTTCCTGTGCATTAGTCAGGTGAGACAGCACCAAAATGAGTTAAAGTTACCAAATACACAGATCAAATATGGAGACTGCAGCAGTGCACCTGAACAGAGATACTTGAACAAGAGAGCACAGCCTCCCTTTCAGACCTTGCATTACTCTAAGACTAAACTGTTCAAATCAGGAGTCATCAAAACAGTACAAGTAAAAAGTTTTCTCTACAATATTCCCAGTCACTGGCTAACTCAAATGTAAAATCCATTACCATATTACACAAAAACTAAAGAAACAAAACAAAAATCTACAGGTGAAAAATGTGTCTAAAGGTGATCTAAAAGTCCTACCAAGTGACATTTTAGTAAGTACAAAGGAATACAATACTCCATATGGGTATGAATTCTGAGGAAAAAACACAGGTTTTAAAAAAAAATCCCTGAAGACTACAGAAACTTCAAGGAATGAGGACAGATCAAAGTTCATGTACTGCCAACGTTACAAGCCTGAAGCAGAGAAACTCTGCAAAAATCCTCAATCTCTGCAGGTTACCTTAAACTCACGATACATCTTTCTTATAAAAGCAAAGAATCCAAAGCATTTGCCATATCCTTACGTTTTTCACCCACAGAAACGAGCCTACTTAGAACCACGCTTCTTTAGAAGTTCTCTACAAACTCAAAGGGTACATTTAACTCCATTATGCACTCTCACTGGCAGATGGAGGAATGACGTTGAGCCTGTTTTCTCAGGGAGTTAAAGAGATGCTCCGTAGTAAGGGGGAACATCTTGTAGACTGTCAGATGGCCAGCCATTCTTCATCTTCATTACCCTGGCACCTCAAACAACTAAGACAGCAAAAGAGAAGGTCGGTGGCCATCAGGATAGCATCAAACTAACTGTAAGAAGGGAATGATGGAAAGAAGTCTCCCCGAATTTCTCTTGACAAAAGGGCTAATCCACAAATGAGTGAAGTAAAAAATTTGAAGCGCTTTTTAAAACTAAAATCTGGATCTCCACATATGTTTAAAGTGTAAAAAAGACAAAACACACAAATACAAAACCTACTGCACATTTAAAATTCTTGTATTATCAGTTCATGTTTGCAGTTCATGACTGGGACTCTTTCAACTTTTAATCTTGATTTCCAAGTACATAACTCCATAAAATCTGTTAGCCCCCCATCCAGCCCTCCCCGAAGAGAAAGTAACTGCAAACTGCAAAGAAAATGCCTCTGTCCTCTCTCCCAACCTAAAAACCCCAGAGTTTCAGACGTTTTGGTCTGGCACCAAAGAAATGAGATGGAAAATGAACAGCGCTCCATATTGATTTTTAAAGCAAATGGGGGTGTGGGGGGTCGGCAAAAAAGCTGGGAATGGTAGATAAAATAATTCATACCAAATTTCGGGTTTGACATTTAACTTCACGTCAAACCTGAAATCCTGGATCACACACACACAAATAAATAAAACCAAGATTTTTTTATATCCTCATCCTCAACAGAAAATCTCATGTAAAGAGAAATTTTTGAAGAGTAGAAAGCAGAGGAAACGGGACAAGTACGATCAGGAAGAAAGGATTCACGATTCCTCATTTATCAACAACAGAAAAAGTAAAATTGCAAAAAAGGCCCTTACACTCAAATGCACTGGCATTTCCAAAATTAAACTGAATGGGAACAACAATAAAGGCCATTTCTGCAGCACCACTCAATACCTCTAATTCCAGAACACATAGCGATATGACATAGTATTGCAATAAATGTATTAAGAAGGAAAGAAAATGGTTGGGCTACTGGACGCCTTCGACCAGTTCATTCAAACACCTTTAAAATCAATCAAGAGGCAGAGAACTAGGAAGAGAGAGAAAGAAAATATGGACGAATAAAGCTGCGAGGAGAAAAGATTAAGGAGGAGGTGGAAGGCCAGGGTTCCCAAGACTAACCTGTGCCATCGCTGGCGGACGCCGAGAGGGCCGGAGATGAGAGTTTAGGCCGCTTGGCTGAAGGCGGCCCCGGTTCCACCACATTCTCGGCCATTTTTAATTCTTTCGGAGATACGGGCGAGGAAAACGAGAATCCCCGGGAAATCTCTTCTTCAGGCCTGGGTCCCCGCCCGGATCCCTGGGGTGGGCTTGGGGGGCTCTGCCGGCCCCCGAAGGGGGTGGGGGAAGTTCCTTTTTCTCTTCGCCGGATCGCGGTGGCTGAAGAGGGATGCGGGCTCGATAGAAAAGGTAGGGGCAAGTGCGAGGGGCCGGGCCTGAGCCCAGGCCCGGAGGAGGGCACAGGCACACAAATGCGCCGAGCGCGTCCGCTGCGGCGAATCCCCGAGAACTCGCGGCTCTAGAGGCGCAGTCCCCGGCCCGCCACGGCCGGCCCCTGCCCAGCCGAGGTCTCTCGGAGCTCCGCCGCCGCCATCAGCTTCTTCCTCCTCGGCGCTGTCCTCCTCCTTCTCATCGCCACAAGGAGGCGGGGGCGAAAAGGGGGGAGAGGAGGAGGCGACGAGAGACACTCACCTCCTCCCGGTGCCCCCTCCCGGACCTGAGCCCCCACCCTCCGAACCCTCCTCTTGCCGCCGCGCTCCGCGCCGCCGCCGCACCGGCCACTAATGGCCGCAGAGAGCTCGCCCGAGCCGAGAGCCAGGCTGGCGCCGCCGCCTCACATCGCGCGGCGGGCGGCGGAGGCGCGGCGAGGACGCCGGGCGCGGAGCTCGCCGGCGCAGAGGGCCGAGGGGGCCGGGCCGAGCAGCGCCGCCAGCCCGCGCCGACGCCGAGGCCACCGAGGAGGCCCCGCTCTGGCGGGCAGCGCAGGCGGCTTCCTCTCGCGCCGCGCTCTCCTCCTTCGCCCTCCCTCCCGCGGAAAATAAATAAATACGGCCGCCGCTACGGCCCCCACCCCCGGCGGCCAGATGCCGGGAGCGCCCGCCCCCCGGGGCTCCGCTCGGGGCCGCCCTCGGCGGCGGGCGAAGGCGCCGCGGGGCGCGGGGTTATGTAATGGTCCCCCCTAGGCGTCGACGCCGGCCCGGCTCCCGGGCCGCGGTGGGGGTGTGTGCCGGCGGGAGGGGGCTGGGGGTCGCCTCAACCCGTGCGCCCCGGGCCCCCTGCCACTGTCTCGGCCCCTGCCGCCTCTCTCCGTCCCGGCTCTCCTCCGAACTCTCGCTCCCGCAGTTCGCACTCAGCCCGGCACCCCGCTTGCCCACTCTCGCCCGCTCCCTCTCGCCCTCTCTCCCCCCGAGCCTAGCACACAAACAAGATGGCGGCTGTTGTTTCTTCCCTCTGCCGAATCCTCCTTACAGGCTAGCGGTAGCAGCGGCGGCCGGAAATGAGCCAAGGTGGGGGGGGTGAAAAAAAGGGGAGGGGTTGGGCCTCCAGAGGGAGGTGGCAGTGGGCGGGGCCTGGGCCCGAGCCGCTCTCACAATGGGGGAAGAGGACCCGGGGGCGGGGCCGGCTCCAATCACGGGATCCGCCCAAGGCCCCAGCGCGTTTGGCGCTTCCGCAAACTCCCCCGGCGTCACCCGGTGGCTCCCTTTAAAGGGGAGGATTTGAAGGGGGGGGGTCAGGGGCGGGCTCGGTATCTATTTTCAGTCGGTGGACACTTACGGGGGACTGTGTCTGGGTTGGGTCTCTGCGTAGGAGATCGGTGGGAACTGGGGGTGACGGGGCTGGCAGCTACTCGGGGAGGACGACAAGTCGCCGCACAGGTGGCCGAATGGGAACGCCATGGGGATGGCCCTGCGCCCCGGGCCCTTTGGCGGCCTGACTTCCGAAGCCGGTTGAATTTACCAGGCAGGGGAAACCCCGCCGCCCGGTATTCCAGGCCAGAGACAGTGCGTTCCTCTCCATCGCTTTCCCAAAGGGAAGGGCTCACATCCAAAAATCACACCAATTACGAGTTGTTTCCTTTTTCTCTTAATTTTAGTTTTTTGACAATGGACATATATTATTTTGATAACCAGGAAACAAAAATCACAGCAGTGGGAAGATGTTTTAATACCAGATCTAAATTCATTTCTTACCCACCGTGTATCCACATTACCCCTACCAGTTAGCAGTCTCACCAAACGAGCCTTGAATTATTTTTGTGAACCACATCCAGGACCTGATGACATTTTAGGGTGTTCCTTTTAACCCACTCTCAAACCAGCTTAAAAAAAGACCATGTTTAGGCAGTGCCTTAAAGATAACGTAATTAGGGGAAAAAAGCAAAAACATACTATGCTAAAGGTAATGTAAGGATGGAAAAAAGCAAAAATGTAACGATGAAGGAAAATGCTTGAATATAAATAAGATGTGGTGTGTGTGATAACAGTTTTGCAGAGGAGGGCCTTGCCAGCATTCTTTCACATTCCTACAGGTTACAGGATTCCTCTGTGTTTGGCCTTGGGTAAATTGGTGGCAAGATCTCCCCAAGGAAACCCCCAAACCAGTATCTATGGAGATAGTTAAAAGCTTTTAAACATATTTCAAATCTTATGGTCCTTAGGTGATGTATGCTTGTCGTCCAGGATACTTTGATTTTTGTTGATTTTGTTTATTGCCTTTTAAATGAATGAATAGGAGAATAAATAAAAACCTAGGAGTGAAAATCTTAATGAAGCAACTCGGGTTGCCAGCAAGGATGAATTCTGTCCTGTGATTTCAGGCCTAATGTACCCCAAACTTTAGTGGAAAACCAGGCAAATTGAAAAGGACAGTACCGACTAACCTTAAAGTTGTTACAGGATGGATTCACCATGTTGGGCTAAGGTCAGAACTGGCCTTCAGGAGTGATTCAATTATCTTTAATAGTTTATACCCACATTCACAGTCAAGAGGACAGAGGAAAGAAATGTGGACAACACCTGGAAATTTTGCCTGTAATTTCCTCGTGGGAGGTGGCTCATCCGATTTTTTGACCTTTGGGAAAAGATTTGCCTAGTTTTGCAGAGGATGCAGCTTGAGGCTAAACAGCATTCAAACAGCCCTGGCCCATCTAGCCCCAAATACTGTGGGACTAGGTATAGGAAACTTATCAAGGAAGATCTGAGGAACATCTCATGAGAAAATTCTGCAGAGAGGAGTCAGGGGCCATGGATCTGCCTGGAAGGGAAGGCTCTGCCTGCTGTGAATGGGGAATTCTGAAGCATGGCACTCCTGCTTTACCCTGAGTTTGACACTGAAGTCAGTCCTATTGGGAGTAGCTGGAGGAATGTTGTCAACACAAAAGGCAATCAAGGTGAAACTGCAGATGTTTTCAAAAACACAGAATTGAATCTTCAGCTTGGATTATATCTACCCTAATCAAATGAAAATTTAATCAATTGTGGAGTGCTACGTGTAGGTGAAGAGAGCATTCAGAATGGTGCGGTGGCTGGGTGGTGGGAGAGAGTGGGGAAGGGAGACACACCAGACAGTAGAGCCTGGCAGGTGAGAAGTCAGCCAGGACTGGGTTTAAATTCCGGCTCTGTCACTTGGCAGCTGTGTGACTTGGCTCCTCATTGGGAAAATGGATGTTTTTCTTTTTTTTTTTTTTGAAAATGGATTTCTTGATTAGACCTACTTTACTGCTGTGAAGACTAAACAGGATAATTCATGAATAATGCTTAACACAGTGCCTGGCATACAGTAAGTACACAGTACACCTTAGTTGTTTCTGGTCATTCCTTCTAAAAGGGAAAAGGTCTTACGTAACTCAGAGAGTTGCTAGGAGAATGAAAATGAGATCACTGCACGTAAAGTGATTAGCAGTGCCCAGAGCCTGGCGATTGCTCCTGGGCTACCACACTGGCCTCTCCATAGTCAGAAGGAAACATCTCACAGGGTCGTCCAACTCCTTTAAGACATTCTCTGTTCACCTCGAAACATCTGATCACTAATCCAGCTTCCCAGGTACCCTGATTGCCAAAAGGAGACCCCTAGAGAGTGGCACAAGAATAGGAGAAGAATGGTATTACCCCAGGGTGAATCCATCAGTTGCGTCTGGTCGAGATGCTACCCATATGACCCACTGGTACGATAGCCTTAGTTCATCCCCGCCCGCTTTCCCCAGGATCTATACCTCTTGTTTTGTGTTTCTTATTCCTATGTCCCTCTATTTGTCCAGCTGGATATCTGGGGACCATCCATGAATCCACATAGTCCTCCCTATTCCTTCTTCCTCACACCCAGTCAAGTCCTGTGGATTCTACTTCCTGAATTATCTTCCAAATCAAGGATGTTGAACCATGTGCAAGTATTGCCTATTCACAAAAATTAAAAAAAAAAAAAATACTCTTGCTCTTCCCTGGTGGTGCAGTGGTTAAGAATCTGCCTACCAATGCAGGGGACACAGGTTCGAGCCCTGGTCCAGGAAGATCCCACATGCTGCGGAGCAACTAAGCCCATGCGCCACAACTACTGAGCCTGCACTCTAGAGCCCGCGAGCCACAACTACTGAGCCCACATGCCGCAACTACTGAAGCCCGCGTTCCTAGAGCCCGTGCTCCGCGACAAGAGAAGCCACTACAATGAGAAGCACACGCATCACAATGAAGAGTAGCCCCCGCTCGCCACAACTAGAGAAAGCCCGCGTGCAGCAACGAAGACCCAATGCAGCCAAAAATTTAAAAATAAAATAAATAAATAAATGAATCTTTAAAACACAACAAAACAAAACAAAAAACCTTTTATAGGTGTGGCCTCAGCAAAGTTTTTCCAAAGCACTGTCATCAAGAGAAAAGTGGTTCACGAACTTGGGTTGCTCCTGCAGATGTGAACGTGGACAGGATTGTGAAAGTGGCCGCACATCCTTCACAAGGAATTATTGATTTATATATTATATACTCTTGTAAAGTGTTGCCGACATTTGCAAGGACACTTTTTTTTTTTTGTGGCCGCGCTGCACGGCATGCGGGATCTTACCCTAACCAGGGATTGAACCCTGTACCCCTGCAGTGGGAGCACAGAGTCTTACCCACTGGACCACAAGGGAAGTCTCCACATTTTTTTAATATCACACATTTAATAAGATCTGTTCTTTTTTTTTTTTTTCCTTTTTTTTGCTGTACGCGGGCCTCTCACTGTTGTGGCCTCTCCCGTTGCGGAGCACAGGCTCCGGACGCGCAGGCTCAGCAGCCATGGCTCACGGGCCTAGCCGCTCCGCGGCATGTGGCATCTTCCTGGACCTGGGCACGAGCCCGCGTCCCCTGCATCGGCAGGCGGACTCTCAACCACTGCGCCACCAGGGAAGCCCCTGTTATGTGTATTTTACCAACGTTTATTTAAAAATTTTTTAAATGGTAAAAATGATAAATTTTGTTTCATATATACATTTTGTTTTAAAATATAGATGTGTATATATATATTTTTTACCACAGTAAAAAACAAACAGCTTTGCAATGATGGGGTATTATGCAGTCATTTAAAAACTAGTAGGTAGATATGCAGTACCATAGAAAGATATCCATATATTGCTAAGGACAAAGAGAAAATTATAGGACAGCAAGTAAAGAATGGCTCTATTTTTACAAATGTAATTAATAATAATAATGGGTTAGAAACAGAGTGAATATGCACCCAACTGTTACCAGTGTCGGGGTGAGAGCAGTGATCTGGGGAGATTTCATTCTACATTATGAATTTTGTGGTGTGTGAAATCAGAACCAAAAAGTGTTTTTTCAGAAACTTTCAATAGTTCCTCTTTGCTGTTACGGTAAAGTTTCATGTTCAAGAAATGGCCCTTGCCTACCTGTCTCATTCCTCTCAACTTCCTTCCTTGCAGGCAAGTGGAATTATTTTTATTCTGTTGTGCCATGCTATCTCTGTCCCTGGGACAGTCACACGTACATTCTTTCTGTCTGAAACACTCACCGCCCTCATCCCTTTTCCCCACTTAATTCCCAATCACCCTTCAGGTCTCAGCTCACACATCCCTTTTCTTGGAAAGTCCTCCCCCATCCCCCCGAGTCCAGGTTACCGACTCCTCCCATGCCCTCCCATGGTGAGCATCCTACACTTCTAAACTGCCTCCCATTTCACACTGTGACAGTCCCTGTTGGCCTTTCCCTGTGGCAGCAGGAAGGGTGACTATATGGTCCATCTCTCTCTCCCCAGCTCCTAATTTAGGACCTGATGCATAGTTAGAACTCAACACAAATTTCTTGAACAAATTAATGGATACCATTGACTTGTGAATCTGGTCTGGGTTGGTGGGTCTCCCTGTCCATCCTCATCTGTTTTTCTGCAGTGACAAGGATTTTCTGGCCTTGAAGAAGAGATGGTCTTTTTTCTCTGTCCATCAGGGTGCCAGCCAATCTTCCTCTCTCCTGAAGTCTTGAATGTCTTGACCTGGATTGTTTATAATTACAACAGAAGGAGAATGTTTGTATTCATTAATGATCTGGGAAACTGGGGCTCTAAAGCAAGTAAAATGTCCTTCATGAGACCCCAAACTGAGGCAGAGGGAAGGCTTGAGCTCAGGTCTTCCAGCGTCACATACAGGCCTCTTAGCACTGAACACTTAGGGTGGGAAGCAGCTTCCTCATATCTCCGGCACCTCATACAGGAACTGCCACAGAATTCATAGCCAGTGAGTGTTTGTTGAATGAATGAATGAATGAATAAAGGAAGAAGAAAGTTCTATACATAAACACACACTCATAGTATCTCTTCTATAAAATCAGAAGACAGAGTGCCAAAGCCACAAAAGCAGCCACAGAACTTGTAATTGTCCATGTCATTAGGCACAGTGTCCCACCATTAAGACTGAAGTGGATGAGCATAGTCTAAGGTAACTGAGGAACTTGCGTTCCTTATACCCTGAAGCAACCTTTACTGAGCATCTTCTCTGTGCCCAGCACTTTGCTGGATATTGTGAATTCCAACATGGGAAAAACACTATTCCTCTCCTCTGGGCACACTATCTGGTTGGAAAGAAACTCATAGAGGTAAAGTTCCTGGACAGAGTGATAGAGGCTCTCTCAGGGCAAACAAGGATGGTTAATTCATGAGCGAAAGCACTTGTCACATTGGTGCCTCTATGCTGCTCACCAAGGCTGGAGCATATGCTAATGAGAACAGCCAGGAAGGATTGGATACCAGAAAAGTGGGCTTGGCCAGGCCACAAAGGACCCTGTGTGCCATGCTGGGAAGTTTGGGCTGAGACCTAAGTCCTGATTTTTTGTTTGGGTTTTGTGGTCATTTGATCTATAAATTAGCACATCTGTACAGTAATTCAGTGGAATATTAAAATATGTTAGTAGTATTGCAAATAAAAATTTGATTGACTGCAAAATAAGAAAAACGATGACCTAAAATTTGCTACTTTGTATTCTAAAAGGGAGCTCCAAAGGATGACAAAAGAGACAGATATACAAATAAGATGTTTTCAATGCCTTGTACTCCTAAGTTGAGTGTAACTATTACCAAAACGTGTGGGTTTATCAGACTGTGACGCTACCTAAAAGATCTCAAAATAGCTCTGCTCTGCTGTCTGCGGCAGAAAAGGTTCTGCTCTATTCGGCAGTAGCTCATTCTTTACTATTGTTGCTATGTGACAAACTATTGGCTCTCAGTGTTAATCCAAGCCTGCTAGAGAAGGAGGGCGGGCAGAGGGCTCTGAGAGAAGCACCTTTCCCAGAATCTAATGTAACAAACGTGTCCTGAGCATTTTCAAGATTCCCGCACGGCCCCTGGCCCTGAAGATACAGATATCCAGTTCAGTTCAGTGACCATTTATTGAATAACTCCTATATGGGAGGCACTGTGCTGGGCTCCAGAGATAGAAAGATAAATAAAATTCCCATGGTTTTGCCCTCAGTTGCTCACTATTTAATGGGAGAGATAGTTTTGTGAACAGGAAACTACAATCTAACATACAAGATGCAATGAAAGAGGCTTGGATGCTGTACAGACACTCAGAGTGGGTGCTTCAGGTGAGGTCAGCTTTGGACATGGTGATGTGCTTGTGGGAACCCATATGGAGATCTCCCGTGGACAGCTGCATGTACAGTTTTTAGGGAAATCAAACTCGGTCCTTGTCCTGGAGGGTCTTGCTATGGAGTGAAAGAAACAGAAATGTGAATATAATAGATCAATTACAATACTCTGCAGTGAAGGCTAACACAGGGGTTCACAAAGTTGATGGTATGACTACCTTGGCCTGGAAGTTGTGATGTCCTTCTAGGAGACAGCCTAGGAGGAGCTGAGTCTTGAATGATTCAGAGTGGTTATCCTTGTTAAAAAAAAAAAAAAAAAAAAAGGAGAGGCTTTTGTGAAATAATGGAGCAGCTCCTCTTTGGCTCTGTAGTCTAGGCACAGGTAAGAGGAGAGTGCCCAGAGCTGGCACAGCAAACATAAAGCTTAGAAGCTGGACAATGGCCACTGGTAAAGTGGCTTACTGGGGAGCTGAATGTATCACCTGGTGACATAAGATGTTTTGGGGTGTTGAGGTCATTAGAGGCAGACAAGGCAGCAAACCCAGTGTCCCCCACTCTGCCAACCTACAGATATCTCATTCTGTAGGACTTCAGGTACACGTCCATGAGACTCAGGTGAAATACCTGCCGTGTTCTCCTACCTGCAGCCTCATTGCAGGTTTATTCTTTGCACTACTTCTTTGGCTCATCTTGGCATAAATCATAGTCAGAGCAACTTCAAGTCAAGTCCAAATCAATATTCTCACTCATCCTTGAACATTAATTAAATTCTGTGCTTTGACCCAACTCAGCTTTCTAGGTAAGGGAAACAGACTCTGTAAAGGCCTGAAGTCACTGTTGCCGTAGCTAAAAGTGTATAGAGCAACTAATAGGAGATTCGTGAAGTCATGTATTAATTTATCAAAATTGTTTGAATTGGCACCTCATGTGGCAAACAAAGGGTTAACATATCCACAGGGCTCTTGCGAAAAGATAAAGGAAAAAAAAGTAGAAAAACATTGGGCAAAGAACCCTCCCCAAGCAATAAACAGTTGTGGCTGACAAACCTTAAGGTGACTCCCGATAATTCCCACCTCCTGGTGTCCATGCCTCTGTGTAATTCCCTCCCCTGAAGTGTGGGCAGAAGCTGTGGCTCACTTCTAACCGGTAGAATATGGCAAAGGTAACGGGATGACACTCCCAGATCATGCTGTGTTACGTATGACTGTATCAAGAGCAGCCACGTTGAGGAAGCTCACCTGGCAAGGGACTCTGGGTGGTCTCGAGGAACTGCAGGAGGCCATCAGCCAACACAAAGCCAGGGCGTCAGTCATACAGCTACAAGGAAATGAATTCTGCAACCATCTGAATGAGCTTGGAAATAGATTCTTCCTCATTTGAGCCTCCCAATGAAAATGTAGCCCAGTCGACACTTTGTGCGGCCCTGGGAGACGCTGAAGTAAGGACCCAGCTAGGCTATGCCTGGACTCCTGACCCACATAAACTGTGAGATAATAAGTATATGTGTTGTTTTAAGCCACTAAATTTGTGTAACTTGTAATGTAGCAGTAGAAAACTAAAACAATACAGGAAAGGAAATACCAACAGGACTTTTTTTTATGCAAATGTATGTATGTATGTATTTTTCTATTTATTTATTTATTTAAGCCTCTCTGGGTGGCTTGTGGGCTTTTAGTTCCCGAATCCTCGGCAGTGAAAGCGAGGATCATAACCACTGGGCCACCAGGGAATTCCCCATGCAAATGTATTTTTAAGTAGGTAATATATTAACATGGTTTAGCACTGTAAAAGACAGCTTTTTCGTCCTACTCTTGTCCCCCAGTGACAATCTTTGTTACCAGTTTCTTCTGTATGCTCCCAGAGCTAGAGCTAATCAGTGCACATATGAGGAAACAAATGTATATTTCTTTGCCTTTTTAAAACTATTTTCTTTTAGTTAAGTGGTATTATACATATGCTATTCTGAACCTTTATTTTTATATTGTGAAATACATCATACCCACAGAGGAGTGTATGAAACATATACATACATTTTAAAGACAAAGCCAACACTCTGTAAAACCGTCATCCAGGTAATGAAATCAAATAAAGCCAGTATCTTAGCAGCCCTACCCCTGGCTGGGTGGCCTCTCCTATCACAAACCCCTTGCTTCTCAGAGGACGTAACCACTACACTGACTTCAGTCATTATCATTCCCTAGTCTTTTTATTTTATTTTATAAATTTATATTATTTATTTATTTATTTTTGGCTGCGTTGGGTCTTCATCACTGCGTACGGGCTTTTTCTAGCTGCAGCGAGCAGGGGTTACTCTTCATTGCAGTGCGCAGGCTTCTCATTGTGGTGGCTTCTCTTGTTGCAGAGCACAGGCTCTAGGCGCACGGACTTCAGTAGTTGTGGCATGCGGGCTCAGTAGTTGTCGCTTGCGGGCTCTAGAGCGCAGGCTCAGTAATTGTGGTGCATGGGCTTAGTTGCTCCAGGGCATGTGGGATCTTCCCGGGCCAGGGCTCGAACCTGTGTCCCCTGAATTGGCAGGCAGATTCTCAACCACTGCGCCACCAGGGAAGTCCCCCTAGTCTTTTTTTTTTTTTTTAATTTATTTATTTTTGGCTGCGTTGGGTCTTTGTTGCTGCTTGTGGGCTTTCTCTAGTTGCAGCGAGCGGGGACTACTCTTCCTTGCGGTGCGCAGGCTTCTCATTGCAGTGGCTTCTCTTGCTGTGGAGCACGGGCTCTAGGCGCCCGGGCTTCAGCAGTTGTGGCACGCCGGCTCAGTACTTGTGGCTCATGGGCTCTAGAGCACAGGCTCAGTAGTTGTGGTGCATGGGCTTAGTTGGTCTGTGGCATGTGGGATCTTCCCGGACCAGGGAACAAACCCGTGTCCCGTGCACTGGTAGGCGGCTTCTTAGCCATTGCACCACCAGGGAAGTCCCCCTCCTAGTCTATTTAATATAGTTTTTCCTCCTATGTTTGCATCCTCAGACACTGTACAGTAGTTTAGTTCCACCCATTTTTGACCTTTATATAAGGAGAATCATGCTCTTCATTTGTGACTTATTTAGCTTGCTTTTTTTTTTGCGGTACGCGGGCCTCTCACTGTTGTGGCCTCTCCCGTTGCGGAGCACAGGCTCCGGACGCGCAGGCTCAGCGGCCATGGCTCACGGGCCTAGCCGCTCCGCGGCATGTGGGATCTTCCCCGACCGGGGCACGAACCCGTGTTCCCTGCATTGGCAGGCAGACTCTCAACCACTGCGCCACCAGGGAAGCTCTAGCTCGCATTTTTATGCACCTCGGCCATGAGGATGAATGAAGTTGTGAGTTGTTCATTCTATTGCTGTATGGTTTTCCACTGTTTTTAACAAACTACAATTTAGTTTTCCATTCTACTATGGATGGACATTTAAGATTTTACGTTTTTGTTCCATTGGGAGCAATTCTGCTCTGAAATTCATTTACATAACTCCTGGTATACATGGGCAAGGCTTTCTCAAGGAGCATAGATACCAGGATTGGAATTTCTGGGATATAGGGCATTCATATCGTCAGTTTTTCTGAGCAGTTTATCAGTTTATACTCCTGCCGGCAGTGTATGAGAGTTCCTATTGCTCCACATCATTGAGGGCATTTGGTATTGTCAGACTTCTTAATTTTAGCTACTCTGGTGGGAATGCAGTGCAGTCTTGGTGTGATTTTAATTTGTATTTCCCTTAATGCCTATTAGGAGTTCTTCTTTTATGGAGTGCCAGTTCAAGCTTTTGTTCAATTTTCCGTTGGTTTGTTTGTCTTTGTCTGATTGATGATTTGTAATTTCCCACTTTGTCGTTGTCCTTTAACTTTGCAAATGGATCTTAAGTATATAGGATGTTCACCTTCAATTATGAAAAGAGATGATAAAACTATGATGGCGTTCTTTTTGTTATTATCAGATTGGGCAAATATCAAGGAGTTTGATGATATTCTTGGCTGCCATGTGAAGAATGTATAGTAGTACATTACAGACGGGTGTGTAAATGGGTGAACTTCTATGATATCAGCGTGGCACATCTAACACACTTTGAAATGTATGTATGGTTTGACTCAGCCATTTCATTTCTAGGAATTTATCCTGTGATATACAGCTGTTCCCCAACTTACGATGGTTCAACCTTAGGATGGTGCGAAAGTGACACTCATTCAGCAGAAACCATACTTCAAATTTTGAATTTGGATCTTTTCCCGAGTTAGTGGTATTTGGGAGAATTGCTCTCTCAGGATGCTGGGCAGGGCAGCAGCTATGGCTCCCAGGCAGCCACGTGATCATGAGGGTAAACACCCAATACACCTACAACCATTCTGGACCCAGACAGCCACTCTGTTTTTCACTTTCAGTACAGTATTCATATAATGACATGAGATAGTCGACACTTTATTATCAAATAGGCTTTGTGTTAGATGATTTTGCCCAACTGTAGGCTAATGTAAGTGTTCTGAGCACGTTTAAGGTAGGCTCAGCTAAACTTGATGTGTTGTAGGTTTAGGTGTATTGAATGCATTTTTTAAAATAAATTTATTTATTATTATTTATTTTTGGCTGTGTTGGGTCTTCGTTGCTGCACGTGGGCTTTCTCTAGTTGTGACGAGTGGGGGCTACTCTTTGTTGCAGTGCGCGGGCTTCTCATTGCCGTAGCTTCTCTTGTTGTGGAGCACGGGCTCTAGGCACAGGGGCTTCAGTAGTTGTAGCGCATGGGCTTAGTTGCTGCATGGCATGTGGGATCCTCCTGGACCAGGGCTTGAACCCGTGTCCCTTGAATTAACAGGTGGATTCTTAACCACTGTGCCACCAGGGAAGTCCCTTGAATGCATTTTTGACTTGTAATATTTTCAACTTATGATGGGTTATAGGGACATAACCCCATCTTAAGGTCGAGGAAGATCTGTATTCGCTTATGTGTGAAATGACACATTCAAGGTTATTCAGGGTAACATTGTTATAATAGCAAAAGATTGAAAACAACTTAAATACCTAGCAGCTAAGGACTGCTTCAATAATTTATGACGCATCTTTACAAAGGAACATGCAGATTTTTAAAAAATTTATACAAGCTGAAAAGGAATATCTTTCAAGATACATTGTTAAGAAGGAAAATAGCCAGGTGTAGAATACTGTGTATAATATGCTACAGCACCTACAGTATATATGCACATATGCTTGTATTTGCAAAGAATATCTTGAAAGGATCCTCAAGAAAATAGGTAGAGTGGGTGATTGGGGAATTAGGGTGGAAAGAGACTTTTTTTTACTGTATGTCCCTTTGCACCTTTCGGATTTTCTACTAGGTGCACATATCACCTAAAAGTAAGTTAAATAATTTTAAAATGTATTGAGCTCCAATTATGGGCCAGTTCTGTGCTAAATCCTAGAGATATGGTGGTGACCAAAACAAAGACTTTGCCTTGTGGAGCTCCTCGTCTAGTGATGGGTGACTGTCCCTGAAACCATCATTGGGGTGATATGTGATGAGTGCTATAATAGGGGACATTGAGGCACTTTGGAGGAAAGTGACACAAAGCAGGGATGTCTAACAGAGCCTTGCAGGTGAGCAGGCAGCCTGATGTTTACGTGAGGAGCAGAAAGAAGAGGGAGCCAGCCTGTGGAGGTGGCTTACAGAGACCACAGGCCCCAGCAGAGGAAACAGCATTTATGGAGGGAGAGCAGAGCTCTGTCCATTTGAGGAACTGAAAGAAGTTCGGCTCAGCAGGAAGTTGACAAGAGCAGAGTTGGTTTTCAGAAAAAGCCACAGTAGAAGTATGGGGAAAGGATTGAAAGGGGACAAGAGTGGAGTCCAGAAGACTGGTTAGGAAGCTTCTGCCGTCATCAGGTGATAGAGGACAGGTGGCTGGATCAAGATGGTGGCCGTGGGGATAGAAAGGATGGGACAGATTCCAGAGATATTGAGAATATAGAATTTACAGACCTGGTGGTTGGATGACAGGGTGAAGGAGAGAGAGGATCAGTATAACAATAAAGACTAATATTTGGTAAGGATTTACCACGCGGTAGTACCTGCCCAGCACTTGGTGTGACTCCGTCATTCAGCCGGGTGTGCTTAAAGAAGGAGATTGAATTTTATCCTGAAAATAGTGGTAAAACTTTGGAGGTAAGCAGGGAGGTTATGTGATCAGATTTGCCCTCTAGAAAGATCCCTGTGGCTGCAATGTGGGGAATGGGCAGGAGGAGGCCAGATGCCCAGCAAGAAAGATAGCTGGGAGGATGCTGCGGTGGGAGTGGGGAATGGTGACAGTGATCCAGGTAGAAATGATAAGGACTTGAATTCAGGTGTATGTACTACTCAGCTCTCTCTAAGTTATGCTGCATAACAAACAACTTTAAAATCTCATGGCAGGGCTTCCCTGGTGGCGCAGTGGTTGAGAGTCCGCCTGCTGATGCAGGGGACATGGGTTCGTGACCCGGTCCGGGAAGATCCCACATGCCGCGGGGAGGCTGGGCCCGTGAGCCATGGCCGCTGAGCCTGCGCGTCCGGAGCCTGTGCTCCGCAACGGGAGAGGCCACAACAGTGAGAGGCCCGCGTACCTCAAAAAAGAAAAAAAAAAAAATCTCATGGCATATGGCAACATATACTTATTTTTCCCTCATGTAACATGAAGGTTGCAGGTTGGCTATCCCTCTGCTAGATGCAGCTGCACAAATCTTTTCTTTCTGGAACCCGGGATGAAGGAACAGCCACCTTCTGAGACATGTTATTCTCATAGCAGAGGGTTGGAGAAAAAGCCCCCGGTCAAGCCACACAATTGCGTTTAAAACTCTGCTCAGTTGTGACAAAGGTCACATACACTTAAATCCCACCGGCCAAAGCATATCAAGTGGCAAAATCCAAAGTCAGTAGGCCAGGGAAATTTGTTATGCGTTGGAGGGAATGAATGATTGTGAACATATAAGACAGTTGATAGCAACCTGTCGTTGAGGACAGAAAGGAAAAATTGATTAGAATCTTGTCGTTTGGTGGATTTGATTGGATGTGCCAAGGATTACCTCAGGTGGTTAAGTCAAAGGTGGTACCACTCAGTAAGAAAAGGGATACAGGAAAAGGGATACAGGAAGAGGAACCTTGTAGTAGATGATGCTCAACATCAAATCTGCCTTCTTGTGATAATGGTACCCTGGTTCTGCTTTAAGGGAACCATTCCTCCCCCACTTTCAACCGTTATGCTTCGAGTGAAACTTCTTCCAGCCCCGTACCAAGGGTGGAGCATGTGACCTAGTCTTAAGCCAATAAGAACATTCTGTACCCTTGAACACAATAATCGGTTCAAGATGGGTTCATGACACAAATCTGGTCAATCAGAGCCAGTGAGGCTCAATTTTAGGTCTTTAATTTGCTGACTTGAATGAGAAAGGCCAGAGTTATGGCAGCACCACGGGAATGGAATAGAGCCTAGGAATAGAGTCAGCACAGAGGAAGCAGGACAGGGAGAAGATATGAGACTGGTTCCTGGTGATACCACCTGAACCTTGACCAAGCCATATGTGGAGCAATCCCAGGGAATTACGAA
The DNA here is from genome assembly GCF_949987515.2 of Delphinus delphis. Taxonomy (NCBI): domain Eukaryota; kingdom Metazoa; phylum Chordata; class Mammalia; order Artiodactyla; family Delphinidae; genus Delphinus; species Delphinus delphis. The sequence continues at coordinate 94,622,433 of NC_082693.1, read as the reverse complement.
TTCTAAGCATCAGAAACCCAGAGGGAAAAGCTAGAGAATGAGTGGTTCATGGAGGTAAGAATAATCCAAGCAAGAGATAATGTGGAATTGAAGTAAGTCAGTGGCTTTGGAAATGGATAGAAAGACTGAGTGAGAAACATGTTTGAAGACCATGGAATTTGTCGGCTCACAGCACATGGGGGTTAATGGAGAGAAAGGTGAAGATGATGATGTACTAGTAGAGAGCGAGAAATATTTGGAGAGATGGTGAAAGCATTGAGATCAAGAGTACAGGGCTTCCCTGGTGGTGCAGTGCTTAAGAATCCACCTGCCAATGCAGGGAACACAGGTTCGAGCCCTGGTCCGGGAAGATCCCACATGCCGCGGAGCAACTAAGCCCGTGCGCCACAGCTACTGAGCCTGCGCTCTAGAGCCCATGAGCCACAACTACTGAAGCCCGCGTGCCTAGAGTCCGTGCTCCGCAACAAGAGAAGCCATTGCAGTGAGAAGCCCGCGCACCACAACAAAGAGTAGCCCCCGCTCGCTGCAACTAGAGAAAAGCCACGCGCAGCAACAAAGGACAAAAGCAGCCAAAATAAATAAATAAATAAAATTTATTAGAAAAGAAAAAAGAGTACAGAAAGTGGGGCATTCTTGGGGGTCAAATAATAGGTTCTATTTTGGACACGTTCAATTTGAGGTGCCTATTGCGGACAGAAAGGCTGGTATGGAACATGATAAACAATGGGTCAAGAATGGAGATGTAGGGCTTCCCTGGTGGCGCAGTGCTTGGGAGTCCGCCTGCCGATGCAGGGGACACAGGTCCGTGACCCGGTCCGGGAAGATCCCACATGCCGCGGAGCAGCTGGGCCCGTGAGCCGTGGCCGCTGAGCCTGCGCGTCCGGAGCCTGTGCTCTGCAACGGGAGAGGCCACAACAGTGAGAGACCCGCATACCGCAAAAACAAAACAAAACAAAACACACAAAAAAGAATGGAGATGTAGACTCGGAAAATGTCAGTATATAGTTAAGAGTAGAAGCTAAGGGGTAAGTGCGCTTTCCCAGAGAAAGCTGATAAAATTGGAGTGGAAGAGAGTCATAGGCCTTGAAGAATCACATCCTTTAAGGAGCTGGCAATGATGGTGGAGAAGTGACAAGACTGAGAGGCATGACTTGGGAAAGGGAAGGGCAAAGTGCTGCCGGCACCAAGGACTCGGGGAGTCTCCGGAAGTAAGGGGTCTTTCCTAACACCCCCCTCTCCCACACAATCTGTACCCAATCCATTGGCAAATGTGATCAATTCTATTTTAAAAATAAATCTCAAATCTCTCCCCTTATCTCTTTCCCCACTGCCAGCATGTGGTCTAAGCCACCATTTCACCTGCATAAGAAGACGCATTCACTGGTCTTCCTGCTGCTACTTTTGCCCCCTGTCAAAGTAGTTGTTCCACGCAGAAGCCAGAGTGACCTTTTCAACACGTTAATTGAATCAAATCACTGCTCCAAGCCCTCCAGTGGCTTCTGCTGTGCTTAGAACGAAGCCCACAGATGACAGGGAACCAGTGGAGGGCTTTAAGTAGGGGAGTGACACAATCAAATTTTTGAGAATTTGGAAAGCATCTGAAAGTTACTGTAATAGGCTGGCGGAGTGAAGAAAGAACAGAAGCAGAGACTCCAATGAGGAAGCTGTTATACGATGAAAGATGGATGGATATAGAGGGGATGGATTTAAGGAATATTTAGGCAGTTGAATCTGTAAGGTTGGTGGTTGAATGGCTGGCTCCTTGAGGGCTTGAGGTTTCCTGTTAGGGGACAATAGTGCTATTAGCCAGGAATAGGAGACAGTGGTGCATCTAGGCAGCTGTATGCTGCAGGGGCAAACTGGTCTGGCTTAAAATTCAGGGTCACCCATCTCCCTGGGCCTTCAACAATGCTGAGAGTATTACCAAGCATCTCTGGTCAGCTCTCTCTCCAGGTCTCCACAAGACTATTGCTAATCTTTCTTTCTTTTTTTTTCTGCTAAACTATGTACTCCTTTGCCTTCCCGTTTTACTCTCAGTAGATGGCCTTGCTTCCTACCGCACAGAGCAAAGATAAAGCATCAGAACACAACTCATCCACATCCTTAGGCCTGGTGTCTACCCCTTCTCTGGTTTCAATACTATGGCAGAGGGCTTCACTGGTGGTGCAGTGATTAAGAATCCACCTGCCAATGCAGGGGACATGAGTTGAAGCCCTGGTCCGGGAAGATCCCACATGCTGCAGAGCAGCTAAGCCTGTGTGCCACAACTACTGAGCCCATGTGCCACAACTACTGAAGCCTGCGCGCCTAGAGCTCGTGCTCCACAACAAGAGAAGCCACCGCAATGAGAAGCCCACACAACGCAATGAAGAGTAGCCCCTGCTCTCTGCAACTAGAGAAAGCCCACGCGCAGCAATGAAGACCCAACACAGCCAAAAATAAAAATAAATAAATAAATATATTAAAAAAAAATACTATGGCAGAATGGACAAAACCCTCCCTAGATTAGAAGAGAAGTTTGGGAAATCAGAGATCTAGTCCAGAATGATGCTATCCTTCCCTGGCAGCTCAGATGGAGGCATTATCATATATCATTTTTATGAAAAAAATCCCCAGGAGGAAAGCAAATGCGTTTTGGGGACAGAAAGGCTAAGGAATTTTTATCATTTCTTAGGGAAAAGGGCAAAATCATATCAATCAGAGGAAATCGTGTTTTTCACTGGACTAGACAGTGTGGAGTTGGAAGAAATGAATTCTGTGGTGAGAAGGTGAGTTTGCCATTTGGTAACTGAGGAGCGAAACAGCTACAGCTATGGCTGATACAGAGATTCAGCTGAATGCCTAAGATTTTACATCCCTGTTAAGAGTCCAGAGCACTCCCCCACCACCCTTAATCCCTTTGGAAAGTAGTAGACACCCAAGCAGAAGAAGGTTCCACTGACATCCAACTGGAACGTGACACCAGAAGAGCTACTCTCATGCCTGGAGGGACGGGGAGTCCCAAGAGGCAGGAATGGGGCTCAAAGTGAGGAAGGGCTTAGGGAAGAGGCTGACTGAAGATCCAGAGGAGAGCATGAGGGAGGATCCACTTGAAAGAAAGGGAGCCCTTCACTCCTCCCCAATCTCATTTTCTGGGCCCTCCTCCTCTGCCTTCAAAATGCTGAGTGGAGGGACTTCCCTCATGGTTCAGTAGGTAAGACTCTGCTCTCCCAATGCAGGGGGCCTGGGTTTGATCCCTGGTCAGGGAACTAAGATCCTGCAAGCCACGTGGCGCAGCCAAAATAAATTTTAAAAAAAAGTGCTCAGCTCCCCAAGACTTAGACCTTGGCCACCTAATACCACTCTCTATCCCTAGGCAGCCTTTCAGTGCCATCTCTACATATGTCCAGTACATGTTTGTTGAATGAATCGTGCATAAATGAAGGTGAAGATTTCTGGAGCAAGATGATGTTATGGGGTCAATTGTGTTCCCCCCAAATTTGTAAAGTCCCAATGCCCAGTATCTCAGAATATAGCTTATTTAGAGAAGAGCTCTTTAAAGAGGTGATTAAGTAAAAATGAGGCTGTTAGGGTAGGGCCCTAATCCTATATGACTAGCCTTCTAATAAGGAGAGGCAGAGACACCAGCGATTGGAGCACACAGAGAAAAGGCCATGTGAGGACACAGGGAGAAGGGACTGTGATATTGTGATATAAGAAATATATATTTGGTCTTTGTCTCCAGTTCATGGCACAGAATTCCTAAAACCCTGAGTGATGGGGGGAGAGGAGTGTCTTTTGTTATTCATAATAAGCTCCTTTCAATCATACCTGAGTTTATGCTAATGATGTACTCTTGGTGGGCCCCCTGGGTAGCTTCAGGAGCTACCAGAAGCCCACCAAGCTTGGGTAGCCCCTTACCAGAGGAGCCAGCCATGGGATTAGAGAGTTGGAACTTCCAACTCCATCTTCACCCACCCACTTCTGGGGAGAAGGGAGGGGCTGGAGATTAATCACCAAAGACCCATGATTTGAGCATGATTTGGCTGCATTGGGTCTTTGTTGCTGCGCGCGGGTTTTCTCTAGTTGTGGCGAGCAGGGGCTACTCTTTGTTGGGGTGTCTGGACTTCTCATTGTGGTGGCTTCTCTTGTTGCGGAGCATGGGCTCTAGGCACACAAGCTTCAGTAGTTGCAGCGCATGGGCTCAGTAGTTGTGGCACATGGGCTTAGTTGCTCCGCAGCATGTGGGATCTTTCTGGACCAGGGCTCGAACCTGTGTCCCCTGCATTGGCAGGCGGATTCTTAACCACTGTGCCACCAGGGAAGCCGGAAACATTTGTTTCTTGAAGTTTCTGTAGGTTAGGAATCCAGTAGCAAATTAGCTGGGTGGTTCTCTCTCAGAGGCTGCAATTAAGGTATCAGCTGGGGCTGCAGTCATCCCAAGACTTTACCAGGGTTGGGGGTGGGGGGGGGGGAGAGGGATTTGCATCTGAGCTCACTCATGTGGCTATCGGCAGGCCTCAAAAGTTTCATTTCCAAAAAAAAAAAAAAAAATTAAAAAAAAAAGATCCATTTCCAAATTCCCTTAAATTAGGCTCTGCATGAGACAGCCTCACAACATGGCAGTTGGATTTCCTCAGAGTGAGCCATCCAGAGAAAGAGAAAGAAAGCACCCAAGACAGAACCACCATCTTTTCATGAACTAATCTTGAAAGTAATATTCTACCCTTCTCCTGTATTACCTTCCCTAGAAGTGAATAAGTAAATCCAGCCCATGCTCAGGGAGAGGGTGTTACACAGAGATGTGAATACTGGGAGACAGGGATAACAGGGAGTCATTATAGAGACTGCCCACCACAGGGGGAATGTGCTCACCTCTTTACCTTTTCCTTCTGCCTGATGGCTAGAAGACAGAGATGGTGGCTGGAACTCAAACAGCCACCTTGTACTGTGAGGTGATCTTGGAAGTGGAAGGTGTAAATGGCACAGCAAAAGGATAGAAAAAGAAGCCAGGGTCCCTGTCATTGTGGAGAACCATTCCCTCCATGCGCTGTGTGTCTCTCAGTTTTTATTTAGAGAAAGAAATACTCTTATGTTGTTTAAGTAATTGTTATTTTGGATTTTCCAATTGTTGCCAGCCAAACCTAATCCTAAGTGATCCAGGTTCTCTTTGGTGTGGCCCTGGAAACTACTCCAATTAGTAAAAGGGCTGGTTTCTTATTATTTCAATGCTTTAGATATGATCATTACAAGGACTTGCTCTTATTTTTTAAAAAATTTATTTATTTATTTATCTTTTTTTTTTTGGCTGCGTTGCGTCTTTGTTGCTGTGCATGGGCTTCCTCTAGTTGCAGCAGCTTCTCTTGTTGCGGAGCACGGGCCCTAGGGCTTCCTTAGTTGTGGCACGTGGGCTCAGTAGTTGTGGCTCACAGGCTCTAGAGCACAGGCTCAGTAGTTTTGGTGCACGGGCTTAGTTGCTCCGCAGCACGTGGGATCTTCCTGGACCAGGGCTCGAACCCGTGTCCCCTGCATTGACAGGTGGATTCTTAACCACTGCGCCACCAGGGAAGTCCCCAAGGACTTACACTTGATGTATGTTCGTTGAAATCACTTTCATTCTCTTGCCCTCTCCTTTAAGTTCAGCCCCAAACTGTTCTGTGTTCCCTCACCTTTGACTCATCCTCTCTCTCCTTTTAGCTATTTTCCCATTAAGAGGCAGACACTTGGGGCTTCCCTGGCGGTCCAGTGGTTAAGACTCTGCTTCCACTGCAGGGGGCGTGGGTTTGATCCCTGGTTAGGGAACTAAGATCCCACATGCTGCCAGGAGCGGCCACAAAAATATAAAAAATAAATAAAAACAAACTAACTAACAATAAAACCCACAGCATTAAAAAAAAAAAAAAGGCAGATACTTGAATATATTTGTAGAACGTGGAGAAGAAATTGGCATAGAGAAGGAGATTAAAAATCCAGAAGGGAGTCAGGAATGCCTGGCAGAACAATGCCCTAGAGCAGGGGTCGGCAAACAAGAGCTGCCAGTTTTTGTAAATACAATTTTATTGGAACACAGCCCCACCCATTGTCTATTGTCTATGTCTATTGTCTATGGCTGCTTTCTTGCTACAAGGGAAGAAAGGCCCGCAAAGCCTAAAATATTTGCTATCTTGTCCTTGACAGAAAGTCTGCTGACTCCTGCCTTCCAGGAGGCAGGGGCGGGGGTTGGGAGCACAGAAGGAGTCAGAGATGCCTGTGAGGCTGGAGAGACAATAAATAGTGCAAGAGAGTGACTGTGGGCCCTAGCCCAGCAGGAAAAGCAGCCTGATTAAGGTGAGGCCAAGAGAAAGGAGAAAGATTCAGGGTGGACAGATGGGGAGGCTGAATGCTTCTGAAAGGCAGAGGGAGTGGGTGTGTGTAACATCCCCTGGAGGGGATGTTAACGACTAAGACTGCCCAGGTGCTGAGATCCTCAGGACAACCGAGGCTTTCGTCCGGACCCCCTGGTCAACCATGAGCACAGATCTCTGGCCCCTTTGCCTTCCATTGTCTGCCCCTGCCCCGGGCCCAGATGCCGAGTTTTCAAAGCGTGAACAGTGACAGGAGACGGCATGAAGAGACCAAGGACTAATGGCGAAGAGCTGGCAGGAGGAGCTTCAGAGTTAGAGCCCCGGACGGAGCAGGTGAGGGAACCCGGAGGAGCCTCCGCTCCCGCAGCTTTCGGGACACCACCAGCTTCTCCAGCCCCAGTGAGAGCAAGCTGCTGGAAGTGCGGGTCCAGGCTGAGGGCTTTGTTTGCCATGAAGGGGGAGCAAAAGGCCGAGGAGAAAAGGAGGGAGGAGGTGTGATGGGTGAGGGAGCTTGAAATAGCCTAGTGTTGAGCAAAGCAAAGAAAACAAGGCAATGGGTTGGATTTCCACAAACTTAGCTCCAAGATCAGTAATATGTAACTATCATATTTAGAGCATTAAAACAATCAGTGACTAGCTACTGAGAGTCCCTGTAAGAATTAGGAGCAGAAAACCTCAAAACAAACAAAACAAGAATTAATTTTTTCCTCTGGTAGAAGTCCAGAGGTAGTTAGTTCATGGTTGGCATTAGTGATTCCAGCCGGTAGCAGAGACCCAGGCTCCTTCTACCCACTCTGCTCCGTCCATCTTCCTTTCCTAAGTTATCTCTGTTCCGAGATCTAGCAGCCATAGCATTTCCATTCCAGTCAGGAGAAGGAGGAAATGGGAGAAGGAGGTCCCTATAAGGACCCTTCCCAGAAACTTCAGCTGCCTTTACATATCCCATTGGCGAGCACTTTTACACAACTACACCTTGCCACAAGGCAGCCTTGGAAATATGAATTTCATTCTGAGTAGACACATGCACACCTAAATTTTACAGACCAAGTAGAGAACGTATACAAGGAAACAATTTTCTCTGCCACATTCCATCCTTACATCTATATATACAAAAGACGACCATACATCCCAGTTTGCATGGGAGAGTCACGGTTTACACTGTTATCCCACATAATTATTAATAGAATTCCTTTTCACTCAAAAGTCAAAAAAAAAAAGGAAAAAGCTTGGTGGTTCCTCAAAAAGTTAAACATAAAATTACCATATGATCCAGCAATTCTACTTCTAGGTATATACCCCAAAGGATTGAATGCAGGGACTTAAACAGATACCTGTACACCCATGTCCATAGCAGCATTATCCGTAATAGCCGAAAGGTAGAAACAACCAAGTGTCCATCAACAGCTAGAAGGATAAACAAAATGTGAACTATACATACAATGGAATACTATTCAGCCATTAAAAGCATGAAATACTGATACACGCTACAACATGGACGAACCTTGAAAACATTATGCTAAGTGAAAGAAGCCAGTCACAAAAGGACAAATGCTATATGATTCCATTTATGTGAGTTACCTAGAACAGGCAACTCCATAAAGACAGAGAGTGGTTACAAGGGCTGGGGAGTGGGAGAAATGGAAGTTATTGTTTAATAGGTACAGGAGTTTCTATCTGGGATGATGAAAAAGTTCTGGAAATTGATAGAGTGATGGTAGCACACAATGCGAATATATTTAATGCCACTGAACACTGAAAAACTGTTAAAGTGATACATTTCATGTTATGTATATGTTACCACAATTTTTTTCTTAAATTTATTTATTTATTTATTCTTGGCTGCTTTGGGTCTTCGTTGCTGCTTGCGGGCTTTCTCTAGTTGCGGTGAGCAAGGTCTACTCTTCATTGTGGTGCACGGGTTTCTCATTGCGGTGGCTTCTGTTGTGAAGCGTGGGCTCTAGGCACATGGGCTTCAGTAGTTGTGGCACGCGGGCTCAGTAGTTGTGGCTCACGGGCTCTAGAACGCAGGCTCAGTAGTTGTGGCGCACAGGCTTAATGGCTCCACGGCATGTGGGATCTTCCCAGGCCAGGGCTCTGAACCCGTGTCTCCTGCATTGGCACGCAGATTCTTAACCACTGCGCCACCAGGGAAGTCCCATTAAAAGTGAAAAAAACCCTTAAGGTATCTACCCAAGAGAAAAGAAAGCATATATGTCCATACAAATACTGACAGTTCAGAGCAGCTTTTTGTAATAGCCAAAAACTGGAAACAACCCAAATGTACATCAAGAGGTTAATGGAGGGCTTCCCTGGTGGTGCAGTGGTTGAGAGTCAGCCTGCTGATGCAGGGGACACGGGTTCATGCCCCGGTATGGGAGGATCCCACATGCCGCGGAGCGGCTGGGCCCGTGAGCCATGGCCGCTGAGCCTGTGCGTCCAGAGCCTGTGCTCCACAACGGGAGAGGCCACAACAGTGAGAGGCCCGCGTAACACAGAAAAAAAAAAAAAAAAAGAGGTTAATGGATAAACAAACTCTGGTATATGTATACAATGGAATACTTTTCAGTAAGAAAAAGGAATACACTCACAATACCTGCAATAATATAGATGAATCTCAAAATAATTATGTTGAGTGAAAGAAGCCATATAAAATAATTTATGCTATATTTATATATACATTTATATAGAATTCACATACTTTCTAGAAAGTACACACTACTGTATGGTGACAGAGTCGATTGGTGGTGGCCTGCTGGGGGGTACAAGGAAGGATAGGAGAGGAGGATAACCAAGGAACACACGGAAGCTTTGGCAGAAGTGATGGATAAATTCATTATCTTGATTGTGGTGACAGTTTCATGGGTATATACAGGTATATACTATGTCAAAACTTTTCAATTTGTACACTTTAAATATGTGCAGTTTTTTATATGTCAAGGATACCTAAATAATATTATTAAAATAAACATGCACACATAATTTCATTAACATATGAATAAATAATATTAAAAATAATTTTTAAAGAAGTGTCCTACTTTGGATGATAAATTAAATGGTCACCCTATATATATTCTTCTCTCCACTTGTGAAACACATTCACCTGATCCCCAATAGAGAAACTCCCCAAATCCCACTGTGTTCAGCTCAAAGTCTATAACCTAAGTCTATAACTACCCACTGGGTCCAGATAGAGGTGCAACCTATAAGCTAAAAGACAAACTGTCTTTAGGTATGTACTAGTGGAGTAGGAACAAGGTAACCACAATAAAAATGACTGTTCTGAAAATGAGAGAAATGTCCACCATCCCCCAAGGACACAGGAGAGGTTGGTGTTGGGGAGATGCCTGTTGGGGCCACAAGGTTTTCAGTGCCTGTTTCACTTCTGGTGCAGGTTTGTAGCCTGGGAATGGCTTCAGGGTTGAGTAGTCACAGATGTTTTCAGGCCAAACTGGTGGTTACTTGGGTAATACAGTAGCACCCCCTTATCCACGGTTTTAGTTTCACTTACACTTTCCCTGGTTTCTGTTAGCCAAGGTCAAATGCCATCCGAAAATATTAAATGGAAAATTCCAGAAACAAACAATTCATAAGTTTTAAATTGCACACCGTTCTGAGTAGTGTGATGAAACCCTGCCCAGTGTACCTTTGTCCTGCAGGGACATGAATCACCTGTTTGTCCAGTGCATCCGCACCGCATATACTTCCCGCCCCTTAGACATTTAGTAGCCTTCTCGGTGATCAGATCGACTACTGTGGTGTCACAGAGCTTGTGTTCAGGTAACTCTCATTTCACTTAATAATGGCCCCAAAGAGCAAGAGTAGTGATGCTGGAAAAAACAGTATGTATAGTGTTCAGTACTAGCCATGGTTTCAGGCATCCACTGTGGGTCTTGGAACTATCCCCCCATGGTTAAGGGGGGACACTTAGCAGCCCTCCAGACTATTTGCTTCATGTGCAAATGACCACAGTCAAAGACCTCACCTAGATAAAATTTTTAGGCCGGGAGAGTTTGGTCTACAAATGAGCCTCTGTGCTGAGTTTAATGGCAGCCGCTTTCAATGCTTCTAAAACAGGGTGGGAAGGCAAATTCCTTAATCCCATTTTTTGCCTTCAGGCTCCTGGCCTCTGGGGGAAAGTTAGCCTTATCTCTCACTACTGCTCCTAAGCCGCTCCTCATAATTGCCTAGGTTTGAAATACCAAAGCAGAGGGCTTCTTTCAGCCCCGATTGTCTCCATGTTAGGGAACCCTTGGACAATTTGGATTGGGGGCTGCCAGCAGAGTACATTCCTTTCTATCTCTGCTGAAGACTGGAGCGCTTCTGTTTGTGTGTGCCCTGTTCTCTGAGGACTCTTGAAAGCAGAAAACAGCACCCAATGCACACGATGACTGAATATTCCCTACCAGTTCTCCAGTATTCCTGCCCCATTTGGAACTTGCCTTTCAAGGGTGGCCGGCACTTGTGACCCATTAGTGTGTTGTGAAGTCAAGTGGGTCACAGCCAACTTTTTTTTAATGAGGTGGAATAGAATAGAAAATATCAGATGCCTGCAGCCCAGGGCAGGAATAGAAGCTCTACTCCACGAAATTCCCTGCTCAGCTGCTTCCAGCTCCCTGGGTCACCCTCCATTGCTGATGGGTGGCCTTCAGCTTCAGGCACCAAGTTAATATCTGCAGACCAGGCAGAAAGATGTTTGTCAAAAGATGGAGAAGTAGGCAAAGGGTACACCAACAGTCTTTTATTTTCTGTTCCTAGAAGCTGGCATATAACACTTCTACTTGTATCCCATCAGCAAGAGTTTAGACACATGGTCACATCTAGTGTAAGGAGGGTGAGAGATGTTATTTTCATTCTGGGTGACCGTGTGTCCACTTAGTGATATTCCAATAGGAAAAAAGGAGAGAGGATGTTCGCTATAAGGCAACTAATAGGATTCGTGTGTAGATTCAAGGTATCATGAGGGATAACCAATTCTTTCTTTCTTTTTTAACCAGTGATTTCTTTCAAAACTCTCAAAGCTATTCTCACATGGCTAGAAGAAGACACCTTGTTCTCGGTCTGCATTTGACCCATTTCCACCTCTTTGACCACTGGATGTAGTGCTTAAACTTAGAAGTAGAGTCAAGATTTCTAGGTTCAAATCCAGGCTACCCCACTTACGAGCTGTGCGACTTTCGTTGGCAAGTTATTTTAACTTAGTCTTAGTTTCCTTGGCTGTAAAATGATGGATACCAATAGTATTATAGCAGAGTATTTTTACGAGGATGAAATATGAATTTGCATGTAAGGAAGCAGAGTGCCAGGCAGATGATAAGCTCTTAATAAATGATAATTCTAATTTCTTTTTTTTTTGTGGCTGTTTTGGGTCTTCGTTGCTGTGCACAGGTTTTCTCTAGTTGTGGTCAGCAGAGGCTACTCTTCGTTGTGGTGCGCGGGCTTCTCATTGCAGTGGCTTGTCTTGTTGCGGAGCTCGGGCTCTAGGCACGTGGGCTTCAGTAGTTGTGGCTCGCGGGCTCTAGAGAGCAGGCTCAGTAGTTGTGGCGCACGGGCTTAGTTGCTCCGCGGCATGGGGGATCTTCCCGGACCAGGGTTCGAACCCCGTGTCCCCCGCATTGGCAAGCAGATTCTTAACCACTGCTCCACCAGGGAAGTCCCAATAAATGATAATTCTAATTTATTATTCAATAGCTCCTTGCTGCCTGAAGGCTTAACTACCCAGCACATGAGAGTCTTCTAGAAAGTGTCTGCGGTGCCCCTAGTGGGTCCCATTCCTCATTGTATGGTCTCTCATTTATTTACCTTTTAATAACATTGTTTCCAATTAAAAAGTAATGCAACCCAACAACCTCACCTCTAGGAATCTATCTTAAAGAGAGACTCACATGACTGCACAGAGATGTACCTGATGTGCCGCCATTGTTGTAATAGCAACAAACTGGGAAGCAACCTCCAATAAGAGAATATTTTAAAGTTGTGGTTGCAGCAAACATGGATGGACCTAGAGGCTATCATACTAAACAAAGTCAGAAAGAGAAAAACAAATACCATATGATATCACCTACATGTGGAATCTAAAATATGACACGAAGGAGCATATCTATGAAATGGAAACAGTCTTACAGACATAGAGAACAGACTTGCGCTTGCCAAGGAGGTGGGCAGAGTGAAGGACTGGGAGTTTGGGATTAGCAGATGCAAACTACTATATATAGGATGGACAAATATTTAGGTCCTACTGTATAGCACCAGGAACTATATTCAATATCCTGTGATAAACCATAATGGAAAAGAATATATATATGTATAACTGAGTCACTTTGCTGTACAGTAGAAATTAAACACAACATTGTAAACCAACTATACTTCAATAAAAATTTTTAAAAATTATGGAACAGCCAGAACTCTGGAATCCCATGAAGTCATTTAAAAGTCCTAGCCTGGGGACTTCCCTGACGGTCCAGTGGTTAAGACTCCGCGCTTCCACTGCAGGGGGCAGGGGTTCAATCCCTGGTAGGGGACCTAAGATCCTGTAAGCCAAAAAAAAAAAAAAAAAAAAGTCCCAGACTGACTTCCTCTGACACCACTCTTCCTCTATCCTGTCTCCAGCCTTCCTGAGGGGTTTAAAACATTCCAGCCTTCCTGAGGGGTCTCCAGCCTTCCTGAGGGGTCTCAAACTTTCCACTCTTGTACTTACTGTGAGACTTCTGTGTAAGCCTGTTCTTCAGCTTGGCAGGTTCTGTCCTTGAGAGATTTCACTTGGATATGGCTTTCCCTAAACCACCTCTTTCAATCTGAAGGAGTCCCTCAGCCTATCTGTAGCACATCACCCTGTTTTATTTCTCAATGTAGCACTTTCCCTTAATTAATTAATTTACTGTTTGCCTCTCCCAACTGGAACATATATGCCAGGAAAGTAGTACCCTAGTCTTGTTTACTATTCCGACGAAAACTGAGCCTGCTGCATAGTGGGAATTCAATAAATATTTGCTGAATAAATAATACTATTTATTATTTTGAATAAATAAAAAGCACTTATTAAGTGCTTTCTATTTTCTGGGCATTGTCCTACATCCTTTAAGTATATTAATACATATAGAATCCTTACAACAATTCTATGAGGTATTTACTATTATTATCATATCATTTTACAGATGAGGCATTTGCCGAAGGCCAAGCAGCTAATAAGTTGCAGAGCTGAATTTCAACCCAGGGAGTGGGTCCCGGTCTTATGACCTTAACCCCTACACAACGTTGCCTCTTAAATGTCAAGAACCAAAATGTACACAATGTAGCTAAAGCAGGGCTCAGGGCAAAATTTATAACTGTAAATGCCTATATTTAAAAAGAAGAAAGATCTCAAATCAATTACTTAAACTTCTGCCTTAAGGAACTAGAAAAAAAAAGAGCAAATAAAACTCAAAGCAAGGAGAAGGAAGGAAATAATAAAGACTAGAGCAGAAACAAATGAACCAAAGAGCAGAAAAACAATAGCGAACATCAACAGAACCCAAAGTTGGTTCCTTGAAAAGATCAACAAAAGTGATAAACTTTTAGTTAGACTGACCAAGAAAAAAGGAGAGAAGGTTAAAATGACTAAAATCAGAAATAAAAGAGAGGACATTAATACTAAACTTACAGAAATAGGAAAGATTATAAGAGGATACCATACGGGGAGCTGCTGATCAGAGGGTACAAGCCTTCAGTTATAAGATGAATAAGCCCTGGGGATCTAATGTACAGAATGGTAACTGCCTAATGATATTGTTCTGTGTACTTGAAGTTTGCTAAGAGAATAGATCTTAAGCACCCTCACCACACACACATAAAAAAAGGTAACTGAGGTAATGGATGTGTTAATTAACCTGATTGTGGTAATCATTTCACAAAGTATACATAGGTCAAATCATCATGTTGTATACTTTTTTTTTTCCCCATTTTTTTGCCACACCACAAGGCATGTGGGAGGTTAGTTCCCCAGCCAGGGATTGAACCCGTGCCCCCTGCATTGGAAACACGGAGTCTTAACCACTGGACCGCCAGGAAAGTCCCATGTTGTATATTTTTAATGTATACAATTTGATTTGTCAATTATACCTCCACAAAGCCAAAGAAATAAGGAAAAAAAAAAGAATACTATGAACAACTGTACTCCAACAAACTAGATAATTTAGATAAAATGGGCAAATTCTTGAAAAGCACAAATATCAAAACTGACTCAAGAAGAAATTGAAAACATGAATTACAAGACATCAAATTAATAATTAAAAACTTCCCACAAAAAAAGTCTGGTCCCAGATAGCTTCACTGGTGAATTCTATGAAACATTCAAAGAAGAATTAATACTAATTATGGTAGGTTGAATAATGTCTTCCCCAAAATACCCATGTCTGTCACAATTTGAAGAATCTATGAATGTTAATTTATATGACAAAGGGATTTTACACATGAGATTAAGTTAAGAATCTTGAGATGGGGAGATTCATCCCGGATTATCTGAGTGGACCTGATGTAGTGACAAAGGTCCTTCTAAGAGGGATGATGGAAAAGTCAGGGTTAGAATGCCATGTGAAGAAGGAAGCAGAGTCTAAACAAGAAGCTACTACCCAGCTGGCTGTGAGGATGGAGGAAATAGCCATGAGAAGCTTCTAGAAGCTGGAAGAGGCAAGGAGCAGATAGATTCTCTCCTGGAGCCTCCAGAAGGAACCAGTCCTGTTACATCTTGATTTCTCACTTTAGAGTCATTTCTGGATGTTGAATTTACAGAAATGTAAGAGAATAAGTTTGTTATTTTAAGCCACTAAGTTTGTGGTAATTTGTTACAGCAGCAAAAGGAAACTAGTACACCAATCTTCCACAAACCCTTCCAAATACAGAAGAGGAGGGAAAACTTCCCAATCACTGCATGAGGCCAGTATTACTCTGATACCAAAACCAGACAAAGACATCACAAGGAAAGAAAACAACAGACCAACATCCCTTACAAATTTAGACACAAAAATCCTGAACAAAATACTAGCAAAATGAATCCAACAATATATAAAAAGGAAAAAATGAATATATGTGTATCACTGAGTCACTTTGCTGTACAGCAGAAATTGGTACAACATTGTAAATCAACTATACTTCAATAAAAAAATAAAAATTAAAAACATATAAAAAGAATTATGCCATGGTATATAATTATACCATTACATCATGAACAAGTGGGATTTATCCCAGGAATACAAGGTTGGTTTAATATCTTATGCAGAAAAAAATTAACATGTGGAGCTTGAGACTGCTATCCTTAGAAATGCCTGCTTGCAAGGTTGGCCCTTGGCTGGCATCTGGGAATGTGAATTTAAGGACTGGTAAGAGTAGCTCACTATGCCTACACTATTTATACAAATCATGTGGTTTATGCTAAATACGTGCTTTCCTTCTGGGAGTCTGGAATTTTGATACATGCTAGACAAAGGATGCCTATATGGCCAGCCTTTATTAAAAACCCTGGACACTGAATTTCAAATGGGCTTCCGTGGTAGACAATATTTCACATGTTGTCAGGACTTGTTGAAGGGATTAGGCGTGTCCTATGTTGACTCCCCTGGGAGAGCACTCTGGAAGCTTGTGTTGGTTTCCTCTGGACTTTGCCCCTTGTGCTGTTTCTCTTTGCTGATTTTGCTCTGTGTCCTTTCACTATATAATAAAACTTATCTGTGAGTATGACTACATACTGAATCCTATGAGTCCTTCTTATGAATCATTGATACTGAAGATGGTCTTGGGGGTTTGAAAATCAATTAACGTAATACATCACATCCATAGAATAAAGGACAAAGACCATCTGATCATCTCAAAAGATGCAGAAAAAAGCATCTGACAAAATCCATCACAGTTTCATAATAAAAATACTTAGCAAACTAAGAATAGAAGGGAGTTTCTGCAGCCTAATAAAGGGAATATATGAAAAACCCATAATTAAAATCAAACTTAATGGCGAAAGACTGAATGACATCCCCCTAAGATCAAGAGCAAGACAAGGATGTCCACTGTCATCCCTCCTATTAAACGTTGTTTTGGAGGTTCTAGCTAGGGTAATCAGACAAGAAAAAGAAAGAAAAGTCATCCAGGTACTCGCTTCAGCAGCACATATACTAAAATTGGAACAATACAGAGAAGATTAGTAGAAGTAGAAGATTAGAAGATTCACAAATTCGTGAAACGTTCCACATATATATATTTTTTTGGCCATGCCCTTGGCAGTGAAAGCATGGAATCCTAACCACTGGATCGCCAGGGAATTCCCAAAGCATTCCATATTTTTAATTATTAGAGAAATTCAAATCAAAACTACAGTGAGGTACCACCTCACACTGGTCAGAATGGCCATCATTAAAAAAATCTACAAATAACAAATGCTGGAGAGGGTGTGGAAAAAAGGGAACCCTCCTACATTGTTAGTGGGAACGTAAATTGATGCAGCCACTCTGGAAAACAGTATGGAGGTTCCTCAAAAAACTAAAAATGGAGTTGCCATATGATCCAGCAATCCCACTCCTGGGCATGTATCCGGAGAAAACTCTACTTCAAAAAGATACGTGCAGGGCTTCCCTGGTGGCGCAGTGGTTGAGAGTCCGCCTGCCGATGCAAGGGACACGGGTTCATGCCCCGGTCTGGGAAGATCACACATGCCGCGGAGTGGCTGGGCCTGTGAACCATGGCCGCTGAGCCTGCGCGTCCGGAGCCTGTGCTCTGCAATGGGAGAGGCCACAACAGTGAGAGGCCCGGGTACCGCAAAAAAAAAAAAAAAAAAAAAAGGAAAGAAAAGATATGTGCACCCCTGTGTTCATAGCAGCACTATTCACAATAGCCAAGACATGGAAACAACCTAAATGTCCATTGACAGATGAATGGATAAAGAAGATATGGTACATATATACAATGGAATACTACTCAACCATAAAAAAAAAGAAATAATGCCATTTACAGCAACACAGATGGACCTAGAGATTATGATACTAAGCAAAGTAAGTCAAAAAGAGAAAGACAAATACCATATAATATCACTTATACGTGGAATCTAAAATATGACACAAATGAACTCATCTACGTAACAGAAACAGATTCACAGACATTGAGAACAGACTTGTGGTTGCCAAAGTGGGGGGTGGGGGAGGGATAGATTGGGAATTGGGGATTAGCAGATGCAAACTATTATATATAGAATAGATAAACAACAAGGTACTACTGTATAGCACAGGGAACTATATTCAATATCTTGTGATAAACCATAATGGAAAAGAATATGAAAAAGAATATATATATGTATAACTGAATCACTTTGCTGTACAGCAGAAATTAACACATTGTAAATCAACTATAGGTCATGAAATAAATAAATAAAAAATCATCCAGATTAGAATGGAATAAGTAAAACAATCTCTATTTAAAAATGACATGATCTTGTGTACAGAAAATTCTAAAGAACTCACTAAAAAACTATTAGAAGTAATAAATGAGTTCAACAAGGTTTCAAGATACAAGATGAATATATGAAAATCAATTGTATTTCTATACGCTAGCAATAAACATTCCAAAAATGAAATTAAGAAAACAATTCAAGTTAAAATAGCAACAAAAAGAATAAAATACTTAGCTGTAACTTTAAAAAAAGATGTGTAAGACTTGTACAATGGAAATAGCAAAACATTGTTGAAGGAATTAAGATCAGATGTAAATAAATGTAAAGACATATTCACAGATCAGAAGACTTAACATTTTAAGATTGACTGATTAATTTGCAGATTCAATACAATCTCCACCAAGATCCCAGCTGGCTTTTTAAAGCAAAATTGGTAAGCTGATCTTAATATTTAAATGAAAATGCCAGGGACCCAGAATAGATAAAACAATATTGAAAAAGAAGAAAACAGAGGACTCAAACTTTCTGATTTTAAAACTTGAGAGGGTACTGGCATAAGCAAAGGCATATAGATCATTGGGCAAGAATTGACAGTTCAGAAATAAACTGTACATTTATGGTTAATTGATTTTCAACAAGGGTGTCAAGACCATTCATGAGGGAAAGAATAATCTTTTTAAGAAATTCTGCTGCGATAACTGAAATGCACAAGTAAAATAATGAAGCTGGACCTCTACCTCACACCATACACAAAAATTAACTCAAAATGGATCATAAACCTAAATGTAAGAGCTAAAAACTATAAAATCCCTCAGAAGAAAACATAGGACTAAATCTCCATGACCTTGGGTTAGGAAACAGTTTCTTAGGTATAACACGTAAAGCACAACACCCAAAAGAAAATAAATAAATTGGACCTCATCAAAAATTAAAAACCCTTGGGAGTTCCTTGGCGGTCCAGTGGTTAAGACTCTGCGCTTTCACTGCAAGGGGCACGGGTTCGATCCCTGGTTGGGGAACTAAGATCCTGCATGCTGCGTGTTGTGGCCAAAAATAAATAAATAAATTAATTAAATTAAATTAAAAGCCTTAAAATAACTATAAGTAGAGTATAACCTTTAAAATTTTGAATCACTATGTTTATATTTGAAACTTATATAATATTTTACATCAACTATACATCAAAAAAAAAGTAAAAACTTTTGTGTCTCAAAGGACACTATAAAGAAAGTGAAAAGGTATTCCACAGAATGGAAGAAAATATTTGCAAATCATGTATCCAGAATATGTAAAGAACATTTACAACCCAATAATAAATGAACAGATAACTCAACTTTAAAGTGAGCAAAGGATTTGGACAGATATTTGTTTAAAGAAGATGTACAAATCAACAATAAACACATGAAAACATTTTCAACATCATTAGTCATCAGGGAAATGCAAATCAAAACCACAATAAGATTCTACTTCATGCCCACTAGGTTGGCTATAATCAAAGATAGACAATAACAAGTGTTGGTGAGGATGTGGAGAAGTTGGAATCCTCATACATCGACGGTAGGAGTGTAAAATAGTGCAGCTCTGTGGAAAACAGTTTAGCAGTTCCTCAAAAAGTTAAACATAGAGTTGCCATATGACCCAGCAATTCCACTCCTAGGTATATATCCAAGAGAAATGAAAATATCAATCAACAGAAAAACTTACACATGAATATTCACAGAAGCTTTATTCATAATAACTAAAAGTGGAAACAACATGAATGTCCACCAGTGCATGAAAGGATAAAGAAAATGTGGTATACCCATACAGTGGAATATTATTTGGCTATTAAAAGGAATGAGGTACTGATACATACTACAACATGGATGAAACTTTTTTTTTTTAATTTATTTTTGGCTGTGCTGGGTCTTTGTTGCTATGCACGGGCTTTCTCTAGTTGCGGTGAGCGGGGGCTACTCTCCGTTGTGGTGCATGGGTCTGTCATTGTGGTGGCCTCTCTTGTTGCAGAGCAAGGGGCTCTAGGCGTGCGGGCTTCAGTAGTTGCAGCACGTGGGCTCAGTAGTTGTGGCTCGTGGGCTTAGATACTCCGTGGCATGTGGGATCTTCCCGGACCAGGGCTTGAACCCCCTGCTTGGCAGGCGGATTCTTAACCACTGTGCTACGAGGGAAGCCCTGGATGAAACTTGAAAGCATAAAACATCACCACTGTAGAGAATGGACTCAAGGACACGGGGAGGACGAAGGGTAAGTGGCATTGACATATATACACTACCAAATGTGAAATAGATAGCTAGTGGGAAGCAGTCGCATAGCACAGGGAGATCAGCTGGGTGCTCTGTGACCACCTAGAGGGGTGGGATAGGGAGGGTGGGAGGGAGACGCAAGAGGTACGAGATATGGGGCTATAAGTATACGTATAGCTGATTCACTTTGTTATACAGCAGAAACTAACACAAAGGTAAAGCAATTATACCCCAGCATAGGTGTTAAAAAGAAAACCACACCACTATAGTCACAAAAGGTAATGTATTGTATGATCCTGTCTTGTTTTTTGTTTTTTTTTGGCCGTGCCAAATGGCTTGCGGGATCTTAGTTCCCCGACCAGGGATTGAACCCAGGCCCTCAGCAGTGAAAGTGTGGAGTCCTAACCACTGGACCGCCAGGGAATTCCCTGTATGATCCTATTTTTATGAAATGTGCAGAAATAAGCAAAATTCATAGAGACAGAAATCAGATTAGTGGTTTCCAGGGTCTGTGGAAGTTGGGGGGAAGTGGGAAGTGACCGCTAACGGGTACTGGGTTTCTTTTGGGGGTGGTAAAAATGTTCTAAAATTGACTGTAGTGGTGATGGTTGCACAAGTCCATGGATATACTGAAAGCCATAGAATTGTACACTCTAAGTGGATGAATTGTACGGTATGTGAAATACATCTCAACATAGCTGTTAAAAAATGTCAAGGAGGCGGGCTTCCATGGCGGGCTTCCACGGTGGTTAAGAATCCGCCTGCAATTGCAGGACATGCGTTCGAGCCCCGGTCCGGGAAGATCCCACATGCTACGGAGCAACTAAGCCTGTGCGCCACAACTACTGAGCCTGTGCTCTAGAGCCCATGAGCCACAACTACTGAGCCCTCGTGCTGCAACTACTGGAGCCCATGCGCCTAGAGCCTGTGCTCCTCAACAAAAGAAGCCACCGCAATAAGCCCTCGCACCACAACGAAGAGTAGCCCCCGCTCACCGCAACCAGAGAAAGCCTGCGCGCAGCAACGAAGACCCAATGCAACCATAAATAAATAAATTAAAAAAAAACAAAATAAAACAAAAAAAACGTCAAGGAGGCAATCGGGTGTGCCCCGGAGAAGAGAGGCTGGAGCAGGAGAAATAAGTTGGAAGTTATGGGGCCACAGACAGGGATGGGAGAACTCTTACTGGAAAGATGAGTAGAGGGGTAAGAGGATTCAGGGTCAAGTCCTGGGACCTTTCATCACTGGAATGAGGAAAGGAGCGGGGTTCAGGAAAGGAGGCCAAATAGCAGACAGTGGGGTAGGAGACATGCATGTGATGTGGACAAGCTGAGGAGGACTAGCTGAGGCCAAGAGAGGAGAGTGCTTTGAGAAGGGGGAGGGGCCAAGTGGGTCACAGGCAGCGGAGTGGGCAGGAAGGTGCAAGCAGGAAGCAGGGCCCATCCCCAGCTGTCTGCCCCCTTTGGCAAAAAGTCCACAGTGTGCCCCACTGAAGCCTCCCTGAAGCAGCAGGGGGTGTAGTTTGGTGAAGGGGAAGGAAAAGGAGCAGAGTTTGGTGCTCAGCATGCCAAGGACAATCTCAGCCCTGCTGCTTTGCTGCCTAAGTGACCTTAGGAAAGACACGGGGCCTGCTTCCTCACTCCTGAATGGCCTTTTAGGGTTGATGAGGAGATTGAATACTGTACCCTGTGCAAACTGCCTGACACATAGTGGGCACTTTAGTTGTTAAAAGCTCTGGCTCCAAAGACAGGCAGCTAGCTGTGTGATCTAGGCCAGTTTCCTTAACCTCTCTGAACCTCAGTTTTCAGGAGGTTCCGGGGTATATTAGTCAAATCCACCTCACTGGACTGTTGCAAGAGTTAGATGACAAAATGCAAGTAAAGCATTTGGCAGGGGGCTGGGACACAGTAAGGGCTTCGTGAAGAGCTGCATGTTCCTTTCTGCTCTCAGCCCTTGCCTTGATGCACGCCCGGGCTGGGTGACAATCGGGGACCACGGGGAGCAGCTCCCACTAACCATCTTCCTGCAGGGCTGGGCCCCGGCCCCTAAACAGCCGCTCAGCTCAGCCAGCCCGGCATCAACGCGCCACCAAGAAGACTGAGACAGAGCAGAGCGCTGGGCCTTAGCTGGAGCGGGGTCAGTGTGTGCATGTGGCCGGGTGGGGGGCCTGTAGCCTCTTCCTGGCTGGTATTGGCTCGCAGATCGGCAACATGATCACCGCCTTGACCTCGGGAGGGAACAGCTGCTCTGAGGCCATCCCATGACTCGAGTACCTCACATAAGGCCCCCTTAACCTTGGGCAGCTGCCGCGTCCACGCCAACAGCTGGGCCCCGCGGGCCGTAAATCACTGACGACACAAGCCGACCAGCGCGGCTGGCGGCTGCTGCCGGGGGTGGGAGCGGGGCAGGGGCGCAGGCAGGGCCTCAGAAACACTCCCCCCGCCCCCCACACCCCACCCATTCCATTCAAGCCAAGGGTGGCGGCTTTGTAGCCTTGCTGGGCAAACTTTCGTCAAATCCGCAGAGGTCTTTCGACACAACAGACGCTGCACAGCAGAAGCAATGTGGACGTCCAGGGGGAGGCTACGTGTATAAGCCGAGCCGGGAACTGGAAAGTCTAACATGAAAGTCACTCGATCACACGTCGTGGGGCCGGCGGGGACCGGCGAGCCCGCTGCTCCAGCCGGAGGCCCCTCGCGCGCGTCTTGCCTCGGTCCTGGCGGCGAACACCGGGGCGCAGGGGAAGCCAGCTAATCCCGCGGATTCCACGAATGCGCAGAACACACACTCCGCGCTGCCCGCCGGCGGCCACCGGGCACAGGCAGGGGGACCACCGCCCGGGGGACTAGGACACCCGCCCCGGGGTATGTTAGTGCAGGGCACCAGAAGACAGCCTGGATTTTTCCATTATCTGATGAGGATGCATTCCAGACCGTTCATCCACGTGTTTGCTTTGCTCCCGTGTGATTTGTCTAGAAATGTCTGTAATGGCATTTTCCCTTTAACATCGTAATAGGCAGCGCAAAGGAGAAGAGTATTAACCATTCTCTGCCGTTAGATTCCTCATGGCAAAGAACTGGCAGGTGGTGGAAACAAACGTGGGTGTCAACTACCTTCTGGCAATCGTCACCACTTGTTTACATCTTGAAAAGAATGGAAGGAAAAGTGCAAACGTGGAAACAGTTGTTTTAGGTGCTGGAGTGATTTGCTTTTAATTGTCCCTGGCAAAAGTAATCTGTGGGGTGGGGAGGATGGTAGCCCTGGGTCCCGGTAGTGACTGGGAGGGCTTTCTGGGGGTGTGGGTGATGTTCTGCCACCCATCTAGGTGTGGGTTGTTACCTGGGTATGTTCACTTTATTCACCAAGCTGGACACTTACCATCTGTGTGCTTTCCTGTGTGCTATATACTTCAATAAAATGTTTGCTTTAACAAACGTTTGTGAATGATATCTTCTTATTTGTAAAACATATTTTCAAAGGTACTCATAATAGGGTGAAAGGGACTTTGGTGATTACCTAAACCAATTCCACTGCTGTACTGATGAGAAAGGAAGGCTCAGAATGAAACTAGTCACTGAGACCCACTGAGTCAGAGGCTGATCCAGAAATGGGACCTCAAAACCCTCTCGCTTCTGTTCCACTGAACCAGGTGACCTCTGCAAGCCTGGATTAAGAAAACTTTTAGAGGATCATGGTTTTTTTTAAAAAAGAGTAGTGGTAACATTTTCAAATTTTAAAAATCAATACGGTGTTACTTTAGTTTTTGAATTGGTTATATGTACGAAAGCTACAGAATTCAAAAGTCACAAAAAAGATTTATGATGCAAAGTGTCATTCCCATTCTTAGGGACTCTGTCCCACTCTGGCCCAGGTGCCACTGCAGAGACTTCTGTGCATCTTTCTGGAGACCGTCTGTGCCTGATTAACATGCTCCTTTCTTATTCACAGAAAGGGAACACACTGGACATGCCATTCTACACCTCGTTCCCATCACTTCATTAACACACCCTGAACCCTGTTCATTTCAATACCCTTAGCCCCTGCCCACCCCACCCCACTTTTAAAGGCTATAGAGTGATCCTTTGTATGGACTATTTAAGCAAATCTCCTATTAGTGGACATTTAGACTGTTTCTAGCATTTGATATTAGATCGACGCTGCAGTATATAGACTTTTTCACGTTGTTAGGCAAAAGTGTAAGTAGATTGTGGAATAAATCCCTGGAAGTTGTATTAGTGGATCAAGGGTGCATCCACTTAAAATTTTAGTAAATATATCCAAATTGCTAGCCATAAATTGTGCCATCTTACAGTCTCATAAACAAGGTATGAGAGCAGCTGTTTCCCTCTACTCTTGCGACACAGTGTTTTCAAATTCTTTGGACTGTGCCGATCTGATAGTTTCAAAGGCGTATGTCAGGCTAATTATGACGTATGTTTCTCTTATTATGAGGCAGACTGAACATTTTTTCATTCGCTTGGATCATTTGTTTTTTCACTATGAGAACCATCTATCCATATCCTCTGTCCATTTTTCTATTCCATTTTAAATCGGGTTGTTGGTTTTGTATTGTCAAATTTTTATTTGGAGAATATAATTTACAGAGTGAAAAAAATTACACCCCTTCAGCACAAAAATCACAGTTATTTTTGGTGTGGTCCTTTCATCGTCTCTTCCAGGGGCATATACATAGTTTTACATTATTACAACTAATTAATAATATGTAATGAGTACTTCCTGAGTGCTAGGCGTTGTGCTAACCAATCATAGGGGCACATGAAATTTCTTGTTCTGCTTTTTCACATAATGTAGCAGGAGTGGTTTTTCATGTTGCGACACTGTCTTTATGATTCTCATTTGCAATGGCTACTTAGCATGCTGTCAAAATAGTGGCTATCCCATCATGCTGTTCTCTAATTGTTAACTTTCAGTTGTTGCATCTATTGCCTTATCATTTCTGATTAGTAAACCCTTCAAATCTATTTTAAAAATTAAATTCTTACATTGATGTTGTAAATTGCATCTTACCTTAACATCGAATAAATATCTTTTTTTTTTTTTAAATGGAAAGATGTGAGAATCGGAAGGGAGCACACACATTCAAGAACTTTATAAACAGCTAATGGCTATGCACGTGTTTTTTCTCTTTTTTAAAATTTATTTTATTTTTTATTTTTGGCTTCATTGGGTCTTCGTTGCTGCGCGTGGCCTTCTCCAGTTGCGGCGAGCGGGGCTACTCTTCGTTGCGGTGCGCGGGCTTCTCTTGTTGTGGTGGCTTCTCTTGTTGTGGAGCACGGGCTCTAGGCGTGCGGGCTTCAGTAGTTGTGGCTCGCGGGCTCTAGAGCGCAGGCTCAGTAGTTGTGGTGCACGGGCTTAGTTGCTCCGTGGCATGTGGGATCTTCCTGGACCAGGGCTCGAACCCGGGTCCCCTGCATTGGCAGGTGGATTCTCAACCACTGCGCCACCAGGAAAGTCCCAAATAAATATCTTTTAAATACCTATAAATATTCAATCATTGTAATTAAAATGTTTGTCTCATGAAGTAGAGGGAAATGAAATAGCAAAAGTAGCTACTGGCAGGGGGAGAGATAAATTAGGAGCTTGGGATTAACATGTATGCACTACTATATATAAAATAGATAACCAACAGGGACCCACTGTAGAGCACAGGGAACTATGCTCAATATTTTGTAATAACCTATGAGGGAAAAGAACCTGGAAAAAAAAATGTATGTATGACTGAATCACTTTGCTGTACACCTGAAACTAACACAACATTGTAAACCAACTATACTTCAATAAAAAAATTAATTTGAAAAAAAATTAACTCGTGGTTATAAAGGGCACACACAAACACACTATATATGCGTACGTTGTTCATATATTACCTACCACAGCTGCTTTTCCATTTGGTGGGAAAGTCTCCCATAATTTAAAATTAAGGATGAAAAATTATGTCACTCTACTTGATACAAAAAGGTTTCATTTAAAACAAACTTTATTTGTAAGCACTTTAAAAACTAAATGAATATACACACTTTTTAGTGTGACTTTCTCCTCAATATCAATATAAAAAGTGAGTGCAGTTTTCCTTCACATAGCATAAAACTGTAAGAAAAAGAATTACTTTTTCCCTATGCTGCCTTTAAAAGTATGGTTGTGAAATTGAAGTGGCTGCCATTATACATGCTTACGTATGTAAAAGCTTGTCTTACAAAAAGGCTTATTTTTCTAAGTAAAAATGCTTTTTTATAATGCCAAGTTAAAAAGAAAAATAAAAAATTACGCGAACGGGCTTCCCTGGTGGTGCAGTGGTTGAGAGTCCACCTGCCAATGCAGGGGACACGGGTTCGAGCCCTGGTCCTGGAAGATCCCACATGCCACGGAGCAACTGGGCCCGTGAGCCACAATTACTGAGCCTGCGCGTCTGGAGCCTGTGCTCCGCAACAAGAGAGGCCGCGATAGTGAGAGGCCCGCACACCGCGATGAAGAGGGGCCCCCACTTGCCGCAACTAGAGGCAGCCCGCGCACAGAAACGAAGACCCAACACAGCCATAAATAAAAATAAATAAATTAATAAAAAAATTTACACGAACAATATGAGTAAAATCATATTTAAAAAATAAATATACCTAATAAAGGGGAAAAAAGACTATAAGGAAATACACAAAAAAGTGTACAGTTGAGTTACCAAATTTTCTTCTGTAAGGTAATATTAGTTTTACAATGAAAACCAAGAAATAAAAAAAAATTAATTCTAAGGAGAGAAATGAAATCATAACAGCTCTTGAACAATAATCTGATTTATGGGCCAGAATATTTGGGGAAGAATTTCTGGGGTCCAGTGTACAGTGGCTCGTCCCAAACTACATGCACAGCCAACTCAGAATTCAGACGAGGCAGGATCTCTTTGCCTTGGAATAAAACAGAGCAGAACTGATGTCAGATGTGGGCAGGGACAGATCTGAAAGGGGCTTCCCACCCAGCGGTTAAGGTTCATCTGCTCTATGGACGGACATCAAAATGATATGGGGACAAGGTAACCCAGCACCATGAAAAACTCATTATATTAAGTGGTTGTGATTATAGGTGAGTCCCCACTTCCATGTTATAGAGCATTTTCTAGTTAAAAAGTGGGTGGTGGGCTTCCCTGGTGGCACAGTGGTTGAGAGTCCTCCTGCCGATGCAGGGGACACGGGTTCGTGCCCCAGATTGCTCTGGTCATTCTGACACAGCAAGTCCACGAGGGCATCTGACCTGATTTTAGTGTAGGAAGGTCTGAACTCTTGCCTACACACCTGGATGGGTTCAGCCAAGACAGACAAAATCCTCTCGGTCCCCAGTATCCCAGAGTGAGGTGACCTGCCCCTCTGAGCAGGGGCCCAGGCTGTCACGTGGGGTTATTTCTTTGCTGCACTGGTGAATGGGTGCTCAGCACTCCCTGCTCCTCGTATCAAGGGAAATCACTCAGCTCCTTCCCAGAGGTTCTCTCCCTGAACACCCAGGGCTCTGCTTGATGGTTTCAATGTGCAAACAGGTGGTAGGTTGCAGTTTTCTCTGTGTCGTGGCTCTGAGGTTTTAATCGCTAACAGATGTGGTTGCCAAGGCAACCACACAGCTGTTTAGTCTCCTGATACTCGTCCACCTAGGTTGGCTTAAGTGGCAGGAGTTTGGGGCTGTATTTGGTGTTCTGTAAACTCTATCATTAAATCTTCTTTACCTCAAAAAAGCACATAGAAATGGCCACCCAGTGCCTGTCTGGGTTCACACTGCTAGGTAGAATTCTTTCTCTCTTGTCTTCCTCCTTGCCTATCAGACAGATGCAGAGATCACCAGAGGAAAGGGCCTGAGTAGGAAGGAGGGAGGCATGGTGTGTCCAACGAGAGGCTCAGCCATGAGCCGAGTGGTGGTCCTTCATTCTTGCGTTGCTCTCCACAGCTTGCTGTACAAGCCCCTCCCTTGTTGATGCCACCTGCCCAAGGTCACACAGCCAGCGTGGCAGAGCTAGACACAAATTTCAGTGTTCTTATGTCCGATCTGTTGCTCCTCTTCCTGCACCAGGAGGGGGAAGCTGGGGAATCACAGAGGAGGTGGGTCTCTGGGGAGAATGGGAACAGCAGGGAAGCACTGCTCGGCTATGCCACCCCAGGTGCCAGGCCACATCAGCCAGCTCAGCTTCCTTCAACCCCAGTGAGGAACAACAGCTTCCTGGAGTTCAAACTCACAGGACCCGGTACCGACCACAGTGTGCCGAAATGATCCATTATTTGCCCGCCTCCTTGTAGTGAATGCCTGCTTTTGTTTTCCTAGCACCTCTCTTTCCGCTGGGAGACTGACCCTACCCCATCCCATGGTGGGATGGTCACTCCCAGGGACTTGACCACCACCTAACTGTGGGTCTGGGCCCAGTAGTCAAGGTTTGGACAATAAAGGTGCCAATCTCAGTCCAGAGTGACTGGTCAAAGGGGCATGTAGCCCAGTCTTGGCCAATCAGTTCTTTCCAGTCCATCTGGTTTAGGAACACCAGGAGGAACAGGGTTCTCCTTTCCAGTTGTAATCTTTGAGGCTGGAGGCTGGGGGTTGCCAGCAGTGGCCTTTCCCACCAGATGGAGAGGGTCTGGCTGTGGCCAGAGGGAATGAGACAAACATGTGAGGAGAAATAGGGACAAGCAGAGTCAGGAAAAGGAGAGCCTTGCCCACCCTGCGCCATCCAGTCATTTCTAGAGCAATGCCTCCCCTGGGCTTCACTGTTACCTGATCGCCCAATTTCTACACCAAGTCAAGGGGAAGCCCAGGTGTATATCTTCCGGCTGGGCTCCAGAGTTACCAATGATAGGAATTACCAGAGTTGCTGTATATTCTCAGGATAAGTGAAACACCCCAACATAAGTGAATCAGTAGAGTACAGTGCTTAAGAGCATGGCTCTGAAGCCAGATTACATGGCTTTGCGAATTCACTAGCAGCAGAAATTTGGCTGTGTTACTTGACTTCCCCTAAGCTTCATTCTTCTTATCTGTAAAATGGGAATGATAAAGATACATGCATCATAAGTACTCAGTATATGTGGGCTGTTATTATCACATGATTGTTATTGTTTGGGCAGATAATAGTACCTGACATGGATAGTGAAGTTTGACTCTGTTAACTTATTCATTTATTGTTTTTTATATTGGTAATATTTTCATTTGAATATTTTTATACGTATTTGGATTATGAAGAATTGTTGGCTAATACTATTTGTTACAATTAACTTTTTTTTTTTGCGGTACGCGGGCCTCATCACTGTTGTGGCCTCTCCCGTTGCGGAGCACAGGCTCCGGACGCGCAGGCTCAGCGGCCACGGCTCACGGGCCCAGCCGCTCTGCGACATGTGGGATCTTCCCGGACTGGGGCACAAACCCGCGTCCCCTGCATCGGCAGGCGGACTCTCAACCACTGCGCCACCAGGGAAGCCCGCAATTAACATTCTTTGAAGGCTCACCGTGTGCCAGGCCGCATGCTAAGTCCTCTACATGATGATCTCACAGCAAGTATGGGAAGGAATGTTTACAAGCCCCTCCTCTCACGGCTGCCTCCACAGGAAAGGAGGGCACTTCACCCAAATGCCCCCAAAGAAAACTTCCAGCCTTTCTGCCCCTTCCTTGCTCCTCCTTAAGGGGAGAGGAGCTAACCCAACAGTCAGAGCTTGACAATCATTTTCTTAGTGGGTGGGGTCCCTTTAAAATGATTGGCAGGTGCCCATTCCCTTTCTTTTCTACCTGTGACGAGCTGTGTGGGACAGGTGGCTGGTCTCATGCACTTGCAGCTTTTCTACTACACCTGGTGGAATGTTGAGTCAGGCCGCACCTGGGTCTAACCGTCTTTATTTCTGGAGGAGAGAGTAGGAAGGTGGAATATGGGCCCATGGCCAAAGGGGAATTCTCAACACAGTTAACTAAACACCCTGGATTGGAGTTATAGACTGCCTAAGTCAATAGAGTGTTTTATCTAAAGTAACCTATGAAGATTCTGGTATATGGGTTTGGCAATTACAGAAAAGAGAGACTAAGAGAAAAACTAAAGATTGAAGTAGTATAGGTTCCACCACCATTCAGCTGTGAACCTCTGGCCCAGAGCCAAGAGGGAAAGAAGATCCAAAGCTGCTATGTCTCCAATCTACTCAATTCCAACACACTTGTCCCATAGCGTGTGGCCCTTTCACCATACTAACAGTGATTCTAACTCCGAAGGACGGGGATTTTTCACAAGACATTAGCCTGCAGATGCAAGCTAACTACTTCCTTTGGTGCTTATCAGTGATCTTCTTTTCTAAAACAGGAGGGGAAATTGGTTGTGTTGGACTCACTGTGGGAGTGCGTCATTGCGTCGGAGCCCTGGAGGGGAGAAGAGGTGAGAAGCATCCTGCACCCCTGAACAGTACATTACTTGTGCTCAGAGAGGGTGAAGCATCCTGCCCATGGCTGCACAGCAAAGTGGCACAGCCTGGATTTGAACCCAGGTCTGCCTGGAAGCACAGCCCATGCTCCTAGCCACTTGACTGCCTCCGTGGCCTAATTTAGTAGTTTACTCACTTAAATGTTACAGAAACAGCAACGTTCAAACCAAGGAAGCTAGAAGGAACAGGTAACCATCTAGCAGAGCCTCTTACCCAATGTGGTTCCCCTTTTTCCAGCATCTTTAGTGGGCGGTCAGCTCATCTCTGTTCAGATACCTCTAGGGATGATGAGCTTCTCACCTCCCTCCAGGCCAGCCACCCATCTCATTGTTAGAAATGCTTCCTTTTTTTTTTTTTTTTTTGCCCTGCCGCAGCTTGTGGGATCTTAGTTCCCCAACCAGGGCTCGAACCCGGGTCCCCTGCAGTGGAAGCGCAGAGTCCCAAACCAAAATGCTTCCTTCTCATAAAGGTCCAGCTCTGCCCTCTGGATCCTGCCTAACCTGTTTGCCAAATCCACAAGACTGTCTCTCCTTTACTTGAGGCCTGTGTTCCCTGGAGGTTTCGTTTGTGAACATCTACTGTTCTCTTATACGCCAAATGCAGAGATACACACAATGCTATTACTGCCCTCATGATGCTCACAGAATAGAGGGGGAGCCAGTTGTAGACACAGAAACCAACAAACCAGAGGAAGAATAAATTAAGGGAGACACTGCAACGGTGGGGTTACACGCAAGCTGGCGAGAGCAGAGACTCCTCCACCGATGTCCTCTCAGCCCCAAACGCAGCTCCTGGCACCCAGCTGGGGTTTAATTAATGTTGAATGAACAGAAGAGCCAGTGATGCCAGGGAAGGGTCCCCTGGGAACGTGTTCTCCAGCCTGGGGCTTGGAGGAAAGAGCTGTATTGGGCCAGGGGGAGACTGAGTCTGAAAACCCCAGGCTTTGCAAAATCCGGATTTACTGTTTTGTTTTGTTTTTTTGGCTGCGTTGGGTCTTCTCTGCTGCGTGCGGGCTTTCTCTAGATGCAGAGAGCAGGGGCTACTCTTTGTTGCGGTGCACGGGCTTCTTATTGCTGTGGCTTCTCGTTGTGGAGCACGGGGTCTAGGCACACGGGCTTTAGTAGATGTGGCTCACGGGCTCTAGAGCGCAGGCTCAGTAGTTGGGGCCACGGGCTTAGTTGCTCCGTGGCATGTGGGACCTTCCCGGACCAGAGCTCGAACCCGTGTCCCCTGCATTGGCAGGCGGATTCTTAACCACTGCGCCACCAGGGAAGCCCTCGCAGGCAGATTCTTAACCACTGCGCCACCAGGGAAACCCCCCAGATTTATTTTTAACATTGAAAACTTGGGAAATCTCATATTAAAACCTGGACTTGGGGGCCTCTCTTGAAAAGTTGGAAGACCTTGCAAACCGGGGCCCACAGTTCCTCCAGGTGACTGTCTCTCTGTGCTGAGAAACAGTGCTCCTTCCAGGCATGAGCCTCATTCTCCTCCAATCAGCTGCTCCCACTTACACTTTCCTGTCTGGTCCTCACAGGCAGCTGTGTAGACTCTTGTATTGAATCCACTCCTCTCAGTTTCCTCATTACTCTTATTTGGAAAGCTTTTAATTCAGTGATTCTCAACTTGAAGGATGCGGGAAAGATAGCCTCTTATATACTGGAAAGATTCTAACACAACTCCCTCCCCCTGTCCTTCCTCTCCGCATGCACAATGAAGATTGCTGTCGGAAGCCCAGCCACACCCCTGCCACGCTGGCAGTGCTGAAGTGTGGAAATTCCACCCACGAAGTTTCCCTGATCCTGAGGGAAGATGTGTAGACTCTCATCTCACACAACAGCATCACCCCCCTCCTCTCTAATCATCACTAGAGTTTGTCACCTAGCAACACAGCATCCATGGGGTAGCAACTGCTCACCAATTCATTCATCCCTTTAGCAGACATTGACTGAGCTGCTCCCACGCCTGGGATGAGCAGGGACTCAAAAAAGATTTGTTGCACTAATGAATGAAGATATGGGGATGAATGAGCCCCAAAAGGAGGTCAGACTCTGGAGAAAAACAGATTTATAAAGAATATTTGTAATACAGGCCATAATAGATGTGTTTATGCATATTTTTATTCCAAGGAGGAAGCCACAGTCCTGTATAGGGAAGTCAGAGAAAGAAGAGGGAGTAGTTCAGTTAGGTCTTGAGGGAGGGCAGGAGTTTGTTAGGACAGGAAGACGGAACAGGAGAACCACGTTCCCGGGCAAAGGAACATCACAGGCAAAGGCTCTGAGGTGTGGAACTGCATGGCAGGTCTGAGACCACAGAAGAGTTCAATATCAACAGAGCAGAGGATGTACCAAGATTCCTAAAATCTATATCCACAAAGGTTCAAGCTAGTCCCAACGCTCAGACAACAAGATCAGAGTTCTTTTGAGAGAGAAGGTAGACTCGTATCCATGCATGGCCCCCTCTGAGCACAGGGCCTGGACTGCCCTGGTCAGGAGAATGTTTGCAGAATAAAGTTGAAGATGAAACAGAACCTGGAAGGGAAGACAGGAACCATCCACATACCAGGCACAACCAAGATGCTGCCTTGGTGCTTCCCAAATACTTTTTAAATTAATTAATTAATTTATGGTTGCGTTGGGTATTCGTGGCTGCGCGGGCTTTCTCTAGTTGCGGCGAGCAGGGGAGGAGGGGCCCATGGAGCTTGGACTCCGGCGAAGCCATCATGACGGCACTGCACCCCACCCCCATTTCCTCAAAGCGCCCGTTGTTCCTACGCACCCCTAGGCTTCCTGGTGCAAGCACCCAAGACTCCCTACCTAAAGGACTTTCTCAGGGGCACAGGAACATGCTCAGTGAGAATGCGGGAAGTACGGAAGTGCCAGGACGTTAACACTTCCAGGGCAGCCCTGGAAGTTAGTGGATAAATACCATGCTTCCCTAATCCTAACGTAGGACAATCCTGAGGACTTCTCTGCACACCTCCCAGAGGGAGTCTGCGATGGAGCCCTAGTTGCCCACAGTGGTAACCACTCATTAACGCACCCCATATATCAACCACACCCCCTGTACATCAGCTTCCTTACCGTCCCCGTCTTCCTTTCCCACTACTCTTACTGGGGTTTCATGGAATCATTTTCAGAATAAGCTACCTGCTCTCAACTCCATGCTCCACGGGCCCCTCCTCCAGGTGTGTAGATTCTACAATCCCAGCCCTTGCCCTTGTCCTCCCAGGCCCAGGGGAGGTATCTGTTTCCTGCAGTTACTATCTCAGTGTTACCTGTGTTCCACCCTCACCTTTTCAGTCCTTCAATATCTGTGGAATTAATTTCCTCCATTAATTTCTCCCTGCTAAATCTGCATTTGATGGAATCTAAAACAAGATGTTACCGGAAGTGGCTCCAGGAAGTAAGCTCTCAGAATGGGATTTTGGGATTGGATCACTTTCCAGTCAGATGGCAATGAGGACCCTGTTACTGATGTTGAGTGGGATGGTGATAACCTGAAACATGCTGGGCCAGCACAATGACTAAGACTCTCACCTTTGGTAGATGGGGATGGGGTTCAGGTGGAAGAAGCTGCACTGGTATCTGCAACGACGCTATCGCTTGAAAAACACGAGGGTAATGGATTATTATAAGGATTGTGGGGGGACTTCCCTGGTGGTCCAGTGGTTAGGGACTCTCAGCTCTCACTGCTGAGGGCTCAGGTTCAATCCCTGGTCAGGGAACTAAGATCCCACAAGCTGTGTGGTGCGGCACCCCCCGCCAAAAAAAAAAAGGACTGTGGGGCTGGTTGGCTCTTTTAACTGCCGCCCAGAAGGAAGAAAACAATAGGCTCAAGTCGGTCCACTATCAACTCAGAGCACAATGTGAAAGCCAGAAAGTCTCCATAGTGACATCTAAAGAGACCCTAATCTCCTGTAGCCAGAGGAGAAACAGGGCTGAAAATCAGGCCCAAGATTTTATTTAGGAGTTACAAAGGAGGCTGAACTCACAGCCCCAGCAAGTCTCCTCTGCTAGGGACTGGAAAGGGAAGGAGTGGGGCTCTGAGGCCTGGATGTGACATTTGAGTAGATGCAGCTGAGAACCTAAAGCACCCAGATTCACCATAACCACCCTGGACAGCAGGACCGGCCCCTCCCCTTCACTGGAGAAATCAGCTTCCCATTACCTGGAGACCATGCAAAGGCTTCATTGGAGGCAGATGTCTTACACGATGATACTTGTCCTCCTTGAGATCTGCCCTTTCCTGCCCTTAAGGATTCTAGGACAAAAAATAGGGTCAAGTTTTCCCCAAAGAGCTTCAGAACCTGGCTAATATTTTCCAGCAGGAACAAGAAGAACATTCCTGGGAATGGATCCTGCTAGTGGTGGACCAGGGAGGGTGGTGCCTGGAATTATAAGGCTGGAATGGGGAGAGTTTATTGATGTGAGGGGAACCCTCTCATGACTCAGGATTTAATATTCTGGCAAGGACTTCTGGAGCCAGTTCTGGTACCCTTTGGAATGGTCCCTTCAAGCCTAGAAACAATGATGTCCTACAGAAAATTAGATGGTAATGCTGGCCTTGCTTTACCAGTGTGAGGAAAAGGTCAAAAGCTGAGAGAGGTAAGCATGTTAGGATGGATTACGTTAAACCAGTGAACCTGACCATGATCTCTAGAAGACACTGTCTTCACTAAAGCAGTATGGAACGTACCAGTGAGAGGTCAACATTGTTGAGAAACTCAATGGTAGCCATTCTCTGTGGGCCAGGGTTTACATAAAAGATGCAGCTGTGTACCTGGGCTCCCTAGTGCCAATATGCATGATAGGATTCTGAAATAGCAGAGGCCAAGTGGTAGCACTTAATCAACAGAGGCAAGACACGCACAATGACTGTAATGGGGAGCAAAATGGGAATGGCAATCAGGTGGCCTTTAACGCAGAGATCTTGAGGTGATTGATGGCTTTGGCAGATGGCTGATGTCAGGCATTACACTGGAAAAGTCTAAATCTCTCACCTATTTAGCAGACATTAGCTGGCTTTTATGCCCAGAACCCATCAAATGAAGGCGAGGCCAAGTCCCCTCAAGAAAGGACCCTGCAATACCACAACAAGTAGTATATACTTATATACTTCTATAGCTTCTCCAAAAGGACTTTTAATCATTTACCAGAGTAACTGTACAATACGGAACAGAGGAATGGCAAGATCTTCTGAGGGCTCTTAGATATGGGTCTGAGCTGACACTGACACAAGGAGACCCAATACCATCATGGCTCCCTTGTTAGAATGGGGGTATATGGAAGCTGGTGATACCTGGAGTCATGTTCCTCTGGTCATTTCCCAAATCTTTGAGTGAGTAATCAGAATGGATATACTTATTAGCCAGCAGAACCCACACATTTATTCCTTGACTTAGCGAATAAGGACCCTTATGTTTGGAAAAGTCAAGGAGAAGTCCCTGAAACCGTTGGAGTTCTTTCCTTGGCCAACATCATATATCAGAAGCACTCCTGCATCCTAGGTGGAATGGTAGAGATTAGTATCCTGTTTAATTCACTGGTCTAGCCCTTGTAAAAGCCAAATGGATCATGGTAGATGACAGTGGATTATTATAACCAAATGGTAGCCCTAGTCACAGCTGCTGTGTCAGATGTAGCATCTTTAGTGTAATAGAGCAGCAACACAGCCTCTGGCACTTGGTATGCAGCTATTGATCTGGCAAGTGCATTCTTTTCAATGGGCAAGAAGGAGGCTCAAAGCAGACTGCATTCACCTGTGATGGACAGACGGCCACACTCACAGTCTTACCTCAGGGCTACGTTAACTCTTCTGCTTTCTATCATCATATAGTCCTAAAGAATCTTGATCAACTGGACATTGATCTTACGATATACCACATCATCTTTTTTTTTATTTTTTACGGTACGCGGGCCTCTCACTGCTGTGGCCTCTCCCGTTGCGGAGCACAGGCTCCGGATGCGCAGGTTCAGAGGCCATGGCTCACGGGCCCAGCCACTCCGCGGCATGTGGGATCTTCCCGGACCGGGGCACGAACCCGCATCTCCTGCATCGGCAGGCGGACTCCCAACCACCGCGCCACCAGGGAAGCCCTACCACATCATCTTGAAGTTGCTCGTCTGAGAGGATGTCAGAATGATCTCTAAAAGGCACAGCTGGAGTGTATAGCTGCTATAGTCCTCTGTATGTGGTCTGTAACTGCTCACAAGGTTAATAGTTATTAATTCCTCCTTCCACTACCCACTTTGTTTCTTTTGCCCTCAGCCAGGACTTCATCAAGTTAGGGTTCTCTACCTGGTAGAGTGCCTTAAAACTTCAGGCCTAAAAGCAATTAAAACAAAAAGCAACTTCATGTCTAAATGGTTTTAATTCTCAGTGGTCCTGCTTTTTGGGTTGCTTTAATTTCCCATTAACTCTTGCTACTCGACATGGAAGTAATAAGAGGCGTTACATAGGATCCTCTGGGTTCCAGACACAGTTTTGCAGCCCCCTTTGTAAGTAACAACTTGCTTTGCTAATTGGGGTGAATCATCCCAGCCAGTAGATAACCTCTTTCTTTACCAGTTGGGAAGTGCCAAATGCCCAGATTCCAACTGAATGGAACCATAGCCATGTCCCCTAATATTAGGAAATATTCCTCCTTTGGGAACTAAGACCTCCCATCGAGGTTAAATGTGTGGGAGCAGGAACTGAAAGTAGGTGTAACAGTGAGAGGAGCTGCTCCTGTTCCAGACCTTCAAACAGCACCATGTATTGACCACATGTGTAAGAAAGCACGTGTAAGACACACTCCCATCCTTTCAGGGTGTTTTTCTCAACTGGCATCAGAACAGAACCTTCAGTAGGTCATTCCACCATTCTTTCAGGCCAGCCGCTTCTAGGTGATGGGGTACATAGTAACATTACTGAGTTCTACACACGCATGCTCACAGCAACAATTCTTTCGCTAAGAAGCCATTCCCGGGTTTCCCTGGTGGCACAGAGGTTAAGAATCCGCCTGCCAATGCAGGGGACACGGATTCGAGCCCTGGTCTGGGAAGATCCCACATGCCGCGGAGCAACTAAGCCTGTGCGCCACAACTACTGAGCCTGCACTCTGGAGCCCGCGCACCACAACTACTGAGCCCGCATGCCACAACCACTGAAGCCCACGCCTACAGCCTGTGCTCCACAACAAGAGAAGCCACCGCAGTGAGAAGCTGGCGCTCCACAATGAAGAGCAGTCCCCGCTGGCCACAACTAGAGAAAGCCCCATGCGGCAGCAACAAAGACCCAATGCAGCCATAAAAATAAATAATAAATAAATTTAT
Source organism: Delphinus delphis (assembly GCF_949987515.2). Taxonomy (NCBI): domain Eukaryota; kingdom Metazoa; phylum Chordata; class Mammalia; order Artiodactyla; family Delphinidae; genus Delphinus; species Delphinus delphis. Next base: position 94,584,711 of record NC_082693.1, on the reverse strand, counting down.
TTTAAAAAAAAAAGAGGGCTTCCCTGGTGGCGCAGTGGTTGAGAGTCCGCCTGCCGATGCAAGGGACACAGTTTCGTGCCCTGGTCTGGGAAGATCCCACGTGCCGCGGAGCGGCTGGGTCCGTGAGCCATGGCTGCTGAGCCTGTGCGTCCAGAGTCTGTGCTCCGCAATGGGAGAGGCCACAGCAGTGAGAGGCTCGCGCACCGCAAAAAAAAAAAAAAAAAAAAATAAATAAATAAAGAAGCCATTCCCTTGATTGGATACACTGCTGCGTGAAATACCATGAAAGTGCAAAAGGAATTCCAAAAGACTATGGATGGTGACACTGGGAGAAGCATTGCTGATGGGAAAGGCAAATCCTATGCAGAATGTATGTTTATTCTAAAACTGCTGCCCCCTCCATAATGAAAGGGGTCCAGTATAACCAGCCTACAGGCAGGTGGCTGGCTGGTCCCCCTGGGGATGATGGCATGCAGGGTGGTAGGTCAGTGCTGGTCTCAGCTGTTGGAAGGTTAAACACTCAGGAATGACAGGAGCCAGATCAGCTTGTCGAGGGGATGGCCTTATTAGCTGTACATATTCTCCATCCCTGTCACATGGACCCGCTTGAAACAGGGTGTTGAGGGAAAGAGGCTGACTGACAGCTGCAGAATGTGTCATTTTGTCCACTTGATTATTGACATCTACAGTAGATGTCCCCTGAAGAGCATTCACATAAGACACAGATATGGGGGACTTCCCTGGCGGTCCATTGGTTAAGACTCCATGCTTCCACTGCAGGGGGTGTAGGCTCAAACCTTGGTCAGGGAACTAAGATCCTGTATGCCACACAGCACGGTCAAGAAACTAAAGAAAAAAAAAAAAGGCAGATATAAATATGTCCACACTGTGCCCGTTCGGAGCGTTCCATCCCTATACCTCTTCCCAAGATTCCCTGTTACTCATCTTCCAGTCCTGTTCCTTCAAGTCTCTGTTAGCCACGACCCGTAAGTCTAATTTCAGGTCATCTGTAAGTCTAGACCATGTGGACAATTAAACATTATGCTTCAAGTGTTGCCCCTTAGGAGGATTTCTCTTCACCATTGTTTTTCAAGAACACTCACGATTGGGGTTGTAATGCTGGTGGGGTGACAGGTGATGGGGAACTTTATAATGGAAGGATCAAGCTGAAAACACCTGACCAGTCACAAAGAGAGACAACCTGGCTTTATGTGATGCATTGGGAAGTTCACATCCATTATAAGGATGCCATCAGCAAAATTCAGAATGTGCGAAATTCTAAAAGACAAATGATCTGGTTTCTTAAAAAATTTTTCAAGGAAGGAGAGGAAATGTTATAGATTAAAAGAGGCTTAGGGCTTCCCTGGTGGCACAGTGGTTGAGAGTCCGCCTGCCGATGCAGAGGACACGGGTTCGTGCCCCGGTCCGGGAAGATCCCACATGCCGCGGAGCGGCTGGGCCCGTGAGCCATGGCCGCTGAGCCTGCGCATCTGGAGCCTGTGCTCTGCAACGGGAGAGGCCACAACAGTGAGAGGCCCGCGTACAGCAAAAAAAAAAAAAAAAAAAAACAAACCAGGCATGTATATGAAACAAAATTGCATGTTGATAATCATTGATGCTGGATGATGGGTATGAGTCCATTATATTATTCTACTTTCGTGTAAGCCTTAAATTTTCTATATTAGACGGTTGTTTCGTTTTGTTTTAATGTATCTTGACCTTATGCTCTCTTTGGCCTCATTTCTCTAGTTTCTCTTCATATTGAAATTTCTTCAAAGATTAATCACTCCCTCACTCCTGTTCTCTCAATTCTCTCTGGTTTGGTTTTCAGCTCTGTTGCTCCTTTTGAAATTATTCCTGCCGAGGTCACCAAGGGTGTCCCTGTTACTAAATCCAATGGTCACTTTTCTATTGTCCTCCTCTTCCTTGACCTCTCCGTGGCATTTTACACTTCTGATCCCTCCCTCTTGCTTGGAACACTTTTCTTCCCTTGACTTCTGCGAGGCCGCTCTCCTGATTTCCCTCCAACTTCAATGGCTACTATCTATACCAATTCCAGTCCCACGATTTTGAATACACTACAGGTTCTCAACTTCCGGATTTAAATCTCTAGCCCTGCTCTCATCCCTAAGAATTCTCTTTCAACACCTTCCTTTGTGGTATCTCCACTTGGATATCTCAATGGCAGCTCAGGTATAGCATGGTCAAACTCCATTTTGGTTTCTCCTATAGCTGCTGCTTCCCCAGTCTTCCTTATCACATTTAAAAGCACTGCCATTCATCCAGTTTCCCATCCTTGAAGCCTCTCTCCTTCAAGACCCCTGTCTAATCCATCAGCAAATCTGGTCACTTCTACTTTCAATTAGGGCCCTGAATCACACCTCTTCTCCCCAGCTCCCTGGTTCCTCTCTGCTCAAGCTCTCACCTGGGCAACCTGATATCCCAGAAAGCATTGCCAGGGCTTTCACCCATCATTTCAGTCTTTCCACTCCTTCCACTGTTTAATCTCCTTTATCTTTATGTTCATCTCCACTCCTTAACGTTTTAATCTACTCAATTTTTAAAATGTTTTCTAAACAAACAATGGGCTTTCCATCAGAAGCCGGTATAACTGAAATCTGGCCTGATGTCAAGGATTTGTTTCACAATGACAGGCAGGGGAAGTGGGTGGAGAGTGAGGGACAGACAAAACCAGACGGTCTGTGTTGATCATTGTATTTGAGTGATGCGCACCTGGGGGCTCATTTTACCATCATGACTTTCGTTTATGATAAAAACGAATATGACCGACTTCTCCGTAACTTTATGGACAGGAAGTCTTACCGGGGTCTTCAGGTCAGACCTAGTGGCTGTGATCTCGACCATTTAGTGAGGGCTGACTGTTATTAACTGCTATTAGCGCGGCACTGATCCTTCCCAAGCTCCACCAGGGCAGGGGCCCAGCGCTCTCCGGCGGGCTCACGTCTGCAGCGCCCGCCCCCGCCTCGGTGCCTGCTCCAGGCCGGTGGCCAGGACACCTTGGCGGCAGCGGAGCGAGGACGCCGCTACTTCCAGGCAGAGGCCCCGCACGTGCAGCCTCAGGGACCCCGGGCACCTGCCTCCCCCGCTCCCACCGCGGGCACGCGCCGCGCCGCCCGGGGGGCCGGATGAGGACTGAGAAGGCAGGATGGCTATGGGAGTCAGAAAAGGTTAAGGGTCGACGTCCGGACAGAGCCCTGGGGTGAGGGTGGACGGGCCGAGGGGATCTCGAGTCGAAACCAGACAAAGGTTGGAAAGAGCAGAGCCCGAGGGCGCGGCAGCCCACCCAGCGCCGGGGCTGGAGGGCGGGTGCGGCCCGCTCCGCCCGGGTCCAGGTGTCGGGGTGTGGCCGGACCGAGCCGGCTGCGGCCGCCCGGGTCACCCTCCTCGGCGGAAGTGCCCCGGGGTGCCGGCGGCGCCGGACGAGCCTGGGGGCGGGGCGGGGGACTCTGGGCCGCCCGTCCGCGCCGAGCCGCTCGCCGTCGCCTTTGTGTCCGGATCTGGGCGAACGAAACCGTCCCCGGCTTGCTTTCCGGTCCGAGTTCCCTTTTCAGACCCGCTCCCACCTACTCCGCCCGGGCCCTCGGAGGCCGGAGGAGAGACTCGGTCGTTTAAAAGTAGATGTGGCCCCCGCCCGCGCCGCCTGCGGAAGTGGCGCGGTGCCCGAACCTGGCCGGTCCTCCTCCCCGCCTTCCCCGCCCCGAGGCAGCTGTGCGCGGGCCCGGGCCGCACAGCCAGGCGGCGGGGCTGTGCCGTGCGTGGCGGGGCCGCGGCGGGAAGGCAGAGGCCGGGTGCCGGCGCGGCTGCGGCGAGGAAACCCCGCAGAGCAGGAGGCCGGGTGCTGGAAGGTCCGCCCCCATTATTCGGGGCCCGAGGGTCGAAGGCACGAGGACGGAGTAGACAGGACGCTGCCCAAGGGGCAGGCAGCGCTTGCACACAGGATCTGTGATGTCAGCAAGCCGCCTCTCTGTGCCTCGGCTTCCCGGTCTGTATAATGGGAATGGCATTTGTGCGGGGTACCTGCGGTGCTGGGCAGATCGCCCCTCGGCCTCCTTGCTCCTGAAGGAGATGCGCGCACAAATCTAGCAAAGGTGCCATAATACGCTTCCACGAGGGACAAACCCAGTTACACAGGTTTTCGCTCCGTCCTCCCATTAAATATTCTGAGGCTTCTGGCACCAGGCCCGTGCTGGGCGGAGGCTGTCGTGATGAAAGCAGGAGGCTGGGCCTGGAGGAGCCAATAGAAGAGACTCTTTCCCTCTGGCCAGGAAGTGGGCCCTGGAAGCCTCCGGAAGCCAGCCTGCCTGCCCTGGGCCCTTCCGTGTACCCGGGCCCAGGGTCTCCAGGTAGTGCCATCCACTTGGAGTACCTGCTCCCTGAACTGGTTTTAGAAAGGCACGTGACCTGAACACGGTTGGTTCTTCTAAATGATGGTAAGATTACTCGGTGTAGACTGTGAGAAGCCAGACCCTGACCCTTCAGTAGGCTGAAAGATACTTTTCTGTTGCCACCTCTGCATTATAAAGAGCTCCAAAGGGCCCCCCTTTCCTCCCCAACTTTTCTCAGTCCTGCAGTGCTTAGTGCCTGGTGCCTTCCCTCGGTCGGTACCAACACTGGCTTACTTGGTCTTATCCAGGGCCTGTGCCCAGGCTGTTCAGTAGGTGAATATTGAGTGAATGGAAGAAGTCTTCTTTTGTCCCCCCCTGCACGCACCCCACAAGATGTAACTAATTAATAATCCCACCTACCGTTTACTGAGTGTCTGTGCAGTGCCAGGTTTTATGCCAGGTGCTAAGTTCATGCTCTCCTATAAGAGGGGGCATAGACAGGTCACTTGGGCAGCGCAGCCAAGCCCAAGCCGGACGCTGGCGTTGGATGGACTCTGCAGGCAATGGGCTGCCCAGCCTGCTCGGCCAGGCTTGCACAACTCCAGCGTCAGAGAGGCCCGATGTTCCCAGCGCCAGCACCTGGGCGGTCATTCTGGAAGCTTGCGGGACCATCAGTTCAGCCAGGGTCCAAGTCCTACTGATTCTACCCCTAAATGTCCCTGAACCCCATCCAGGTCTCACCATTTGTCCCCAGATCATCCAGAGCACCCTTCCCCTCTGACTGCCAGTTCGCCCTTTTTAATCCATCCCTACCCTACACCTTCTGGAAAAAGCAAATTCCGACCTTAAACCCCCAGGCAGTGGGCTCTTTGCCCTCTGAATAAATCCATACTTTGGGGGACGGCTCAGGAGGCTCTGGCCAGCCCAGGCTCCATAGTTTTAGCCTGTTCTCCAGCCATCCCGCTGCAGGCTTTACGATGCAGCAAAACGGAACACTTCTCACTTCCCTGCCTTGCCTCAGCTGGGCCTTCCCTCTGGTGTTCCACCATCCACACCTGCCTCTCCAGGGAGAGCCCAGTGGTCCGGATGCTGCCAGATCGAAGTCACCTGTTTGCTCTTCTGGTTCCTCTGCAAGGACTGTGAGCTCCTAGAGGGCAGGACTATCATTTCGCACAGACTCCCTAACGTCCAACACGGCGTGTGTTGAGTGAGTCGAATGTATGACACAATAAGTGAATGAAGGGGCTGCATATGAGGCCAGCCTGTCCCCGTGGTCTCCAGTGAGTTTCCCAGACACAGCTCAAGCAAATAACCCTAACCTGGTTACACTCCACCCAACAGACAAGATCAAGGGCAGGTCGAGGTTGGGAGCTATGAATCCAGGAAGCCCCAGGCCTTGCCACAGGGCACTGCTGAAGGCCAAGTAAATCCCATCCCTCCCTCACCTCAGGCCACCCTGTTGATGATCCCAGAAATCTGTCCCGCACCTCAGCTGCACTGCATGAGGACACCTCTGGGCTTCCTGTCAGGCTTTTCTGCAGAGGACGGGAGGGATGGGATTTGATATTAGCTAACATTTACCACCTGCCAGGGATTTGCGAAAGGCTTTCTATGTATAATTTCATTTAATCCTCACATTCCCACTGTACAGTTGGGGAAAGTGAAGCACAGAGAAGTTCAGCAGCTTGTGAGGATGCAGTTTCAGAAAGTGTCAGGGCTGGGATTTGATCGTAGCTTGTCTCCCTCCACTATGATTTGAATTTAGGATGAACAGTGGGCCTTTCTTGGCTCACTGGCTTGCAGGGGCCATGGGCTACCTGGGGATAAGCTGGTCTTCCTTCCCTCTCAGTGCGGTTGAGAAGCAGAATCTGAGGGAACCTGCAGAAGTGACCTTGTTACCACAGTAACAGCCCTGTCACTGCAGCTGGGATTTTGCAGGCAGGATATCAGCCGTACCAGCACATGCCCCGCCTGAGAAGTTCAGGCAGCACCAAAGTGGCTGCACCTGTTAGGGTTCCAGGGCGGTGAGTGGGGCAAAGCCACAGAGGTGGGCCCAGGGGTGAGGGGCCCTGCTGTATTGTGTCAAACTGAGGCAACTTCCAAAATATACAACATGCAGGACAGTGCCCATCGTGGAATAATTGCTTTTCTACTCAAAAACCTTCAGTGGCTCCAAATAATCTGCTGTGATTTACCCCTCTGGGATGAATAGGATGTAGACTGGCCATAATGTGTTTTCTCACCATTAAAAACAAACATCTAGGGAGTTCCCTGGCGGCCCAGTGGTTAGGACCTGGCGCTTTCACTGACGTGGGCCGAGGTCCAGTCCTTGGTTGGGGAACTCAGATCCCACAAGCGTGGCCAAAAAATAAAATAAATAAAAAGCCATCTGGATTCTAGCTCTGCCATTCCTCTCGCATCTGGGCTTCTTTCTCACCCCCGCACCCCATGGATCCAGCACAGACCTACTTTAATTTTCACCTTGACTGCTGTGATAATTTCTCCATTATTCTCCCACTACAAGCATCCGTTGGCTCAACAAGTATTTCTTAGCTGGAGGCTGTGCTTATAGCTGGGGACTCAAGAGTAGGCCCCCTCCTGCCTCCTGGAACTCGTGGTCCAGCAGGAAGTGCCTGCAACACCAACCATTGTCAAAACCCAGTGTAAAGATATGGGGAGCTCAGGTGTTCCTGAAATGCTCAGAAGGACAAAGGTGAGCTAGGGGAGGCATGGGGTGAAGGGCAGAGAGATGAGAAGCTTGAGGGCTGGGCAGGGCTGGAGCCCAGAGGGCATCATACACATTACACTGCAGGCAATGGATGCGGGGTCCACTGAGGGCAACAGGGAGAGGCAACAACTTGTCCAGTTTCTTTTTTTTTTTTTTGGCCGCACCATGTGGTGTGCGGCATCTTACTTCCCTGACTAGGGATCGAACCTGTGCCCCCTGCAGTGGAAGCATGGAGTCCTACCACTGGAACACCAGGGAAGTCCCAACTTCGTCCAAGTTCTAACCTGATTACCCCACCATGGGCTCACCAGGATAGCCCTGGGACCCGATAACAATTCCAGCCTTGGTCTCCCTTGTAAAAAGGGGGGACTGGGTGAGATAGTCTTTCAAACCTTTGAACAATTTTAAACCCTAGAGAAAGGTCAGATTTGCAACACAGAAAGTTTTCTCAGGCTGGGGAAAGGCTATGCCAGGCCTCTCTCGCTGCTTCTCCCTAATCCATCCTAGGATACCTGAGGTTACAATAAAGGGCCCACACCCCCTCCCCATTAACTTGGAATGTTGGACTTTTTATTTTTCAAAGTAAATTAGAAGTTTAATGTATAATGGAATAGAGCTTTAAAATGTCAAGTCACTATAACACTAGGGATACTTTAATAGGAGGTAACTGAAAAAAACAATCTTGAACGTTACAACCACAGTGAAAATGGATGAACTATATCTGCATAGACCAACCAGGAATGAGCTCTAAAATGCAGCTGAATCAAAGAAGGTTTCAGGAGGGCCTGTGGAGTATGAACCCATATGTTTTTTGTTTGTTTGTTTGTTTTGTTTTGTTTTTGGCTGCATTGGGTCTTCGTTGCAGTGCACGGGCTTCTCATTGCCGTGGCTTCTCTTGTTGAAGAGCACGGGCTCTAGGCGTGTGGGCTTCAGTAGTTGTGGCCCGCGGGAATTAGTTGGTCCGCGGCATGTGGGATCTTCCCGGACCAGGGATCGAACCCTTGTCGCCTGCATTGGCAGGGGGATGAATAACCACTGCACCACCAGGGAAGTCCAATCCCATATGTTAAAGTTCTCATTTTTTTTCCAACTGTAAAATGAGGATATGAAATAGTGGGACCTCACAAGTTAGTTGTGAGGATTTAATGAGGTTATGCTCCTATGACAGGAACAACGCCTGTAACTTGGTAATCACTCAATAGATGTTAGGCATTCTTACTGTTCTTAAAATTATTTTGGAAACCGTTGGAAGTGTGTACTCCACAATCATAACAGTGGTTGGTGACCCAGACATTATAAGCAAGTAAACACTCACACAAACATGTCGTTGTTTTTTTTTTCAATCTGAATGCTATTTTAGTTCCATTAGAAAAATGTTATCTATATAAAATTTGGTCCAGTTTCTTCTCCTTTACCTCTACCGTTCAAACTTAAATGCTTTAATTTTACTCAAGTAAAAGCAGAATCATGTATCTGACATGAGAACTAAATAGTTCACACCATTAAATTAATAGTCTAATTGAATTAGGTGTGCTCTTTATTATTTCTCAGGAATAGTAACTCATCTTTCCTACATGCTATTTCCCTTTACTTTTATTTTTCTGAGTATCTATGTAATGTGTGTCTCTTTTCCCACATCCAGTAATATGAGTGTTATAGAAGTGTAATTTATAACATCAGTAACTAGATTCATCATTAATCTTCAACTCATGTTCAATTCCCCTTATTATATGGTATTTCCATAATAACTTCAGATATTTCAGTCAACCGTACACTTTCCAACAAATACTGTAAAAATTAAGATGTTAATTTAAAAACATTATTAAAATTCCAGACTGAATAACACTGGGCCCACTTAGAGCGATGCTGTCACGAGAGGTCCTTGGACAGCTACTGCTTCAATCTCAACACGGCCTCCTTTGGGCAAAGCAGCAACCTGGTAAGCAGCTCTTGCAGGAAAGCTACTCTGGAAATATTGCTTGTAGATGTCATTGACAGTATTGAAGTCATTTATGTCAGCCAGCAAAACAGTTGTTTTTACCACATTCATCAAGTCACAGCCTGCTGCTTTCAGAATTTCACCCACGTTTGTAAGAGCTTGTTTAGCCTCTTCTGCCACCCCTCCTGGCACAAGCTCTCCACTTGCAGGATCCATGCCTAGCTGTCCTGAAATGTAAATGGTCCTGTTGACTAACACAGCCTGACTGTAGGGACCAATGGCCGCTGGGGCTTTCGCGGTGCTGATCACCTTTCTGATCAAAGACGACATGGCTAATCCTTTTTCCTTGTCACCCCTCGAAGACAGCTACCACGTATGCTGCTTCTACTCATGTCTCACGGGTCTCATGTGATTGTTAATTATGATAAACGCAAAGCAGGAAAACGGACCTGAGGGACAAGCGTGGGAGTCAGCAAGCAAAGGGGAGGATACAGGCTTTGGGGTCTCCTACCCAGACCACAAAAATTCAGTACTCAGGAATTAGGGAAAATGAGACTTCATGCTGAAGGGAGAAAGTTTACTAAAAAGAAGCTGAGAGGGCTTCCCTGGTGGCGCAGTGGTTAAGAATCCACCTGCCAATGCAGGGGACACGGGTTCGAGCAATGGTCCCGGAAGAGCCCACATGCCGCGGAGCAACTAAGCCCATACGCCACAACTACTGAAGCCCCCGAATGCCCGTGCTCCCCAACAAGAGAAGCCACCGCAATGAGAAGCCCTCGCACCACAACAAAGAGTAGCCCTCGCTCGCCGCAACTAGAGAAAGCCCGTGAGCAGCAACGAAGACCCAAGGCAGCCAGAACTAACTAAAAGAAAATTAAAAAAAATAAAAGTAAAAACACCTGCAATCTACAACTTAGAGATAACAGCTATTAACATTTTGTAGTCTACCAGTGTCAGTATTTAAAAAAAATATGTGTATGTGCCTGTGTATTTTACTAAATTTGGATTATACAATGTATAATCCTTTAGCAACCTGTTTCTATCATATATTGCCATACCAGTAAATAACCGACCAGTGGATACTTTTTAAGTCTTTTACACCCTGGGTGCTGCAGATGCAGAGTTAAGCCTGATTTCCCACCTCCAAGGGAGCCTGCGATCTAAGGGAGTGAGCAAACGCACCCCTGTGACTCAGTTTGCCCCTCTCTACAATGGGAGTGCCCTTTCTACCTCCCAGCTGTACAGTTTCAAGGACAGAATATTCACTCTGCTGCCCAGGCCTCCCTTCCAAGGGAGACCTGGACTTGATTCTAGGCAGGGAACAACTGCCAGGATCCATCCCAGTGGCCTCCAGGCCTCTGAAGGACAGTGCCCCTTGCATAGTAGGCACTTAAATTAATATATTTCCTAGCTCCACTTCAGCGCCCGGGGCCTCATTGAATTATCACTACTTTACTGTCCTTCGCATGTTTCTCTGCGCAGCGTCCCTGCCTTCCAGGCTGCAGCAGGGACTCCTCCGGGGGGCCCAGACCGCCCCCTCCCCCACCCGTGGCTGCAATGTGGTTTGCAGTCGCCTTTCTAGCTTCCCCGGCAGACCTCGGGCTCCTCAGGCCCCCAGCGCCTGGCAGAGGGTCCCGCCCAGAGGAAGTTCTCATAAATGTGTGTTGACTAAACAGGAAAGAAAAGCCATCGGCGTGCAGGACCAGGAGGGCGTGTGTTCAGTCAAACTCCAAACCCCAATACCAACTCCTCAGGGACGCTTTACAAAATGGAGCGCCGGGAAGTTGAGGATTAGTTGGCCGAACTGTTCCCCCCTTTCCTTGGGAGGCGCAGGAGGAAGGATGAAGGGGGAGGGAGGGGTGCTGGTTCTGGGCAGGAGGAAGGGCCCCTTCGTCCAGCCACTGTGCTCCGCTCCGTGAGTCCCTGGGGTTGAGAAAGGGGGCAGGAGGCCCCGGGCGGGTGTCTGGGGCTGGCATCTCCCGTGTGGTAATCGTGATTGCTCCAGAGCCAGCACTCCCCCTCGCCCACACTTCCTCCCAATCTTCCCACCCCTTGGCCCTGGGCCCGCACCCCGGCCTCCCTCCTTGGGGCTTGTTTATCTACCTGGCCAGGTGTGGGATGCTGTGAGGTGTGCTCCTTCCGCCTCGCTCAGCCTGGGGGCCAGGGCTATAGCGTGGGAAGCTGTTTTGTTTCTGCTGTAAACGAGGGACATCAGTTCAGATGGTCTCCCCTTTAGTAGAGCTAATGAGTTGCTGGGGAGAGGGAGCCCCCTTGATCAGTTTACAAACCCGGGGGGACACGTTGCCCAGACCTTAGGACCTGAGCTCCTCGCGGCAGGATCCAGACCCACCTCTGTGAGGGTCCCCAGTCGGCTGTACAGGGCCTGGACTTTCAGCGGGGAGGGGTGCCGGAGGCTTGGGAAATATTTGCTGAATGAATGAATGAGTGAACCATGTTAAGTACAGCTGCAGTGACCACAGGGTAAAGTAGAAAAGAGCAAGAATTCCAAAGCCAAGCAGACAGGCCTGGGTTCCAATCCATTCTCTGCTAGGTATAACTGTGTGACTTGGGAGAGCTGTTGTCCAAAAAGTTTTGAGCCCCAGGTTCCTGTAAAACGGAAGCAAAACCATTTTACCTTCTTTATGAGATTTGAGTGGCATCTTTGTAGGGTATGTGGCACATAATAGGCTTAATAAACAGTTACTATTGTTGTTAGTATTGTTCACTAATTCGAGAAATGTGCATCAAGCACCTACTGTGTGCCGGGTGCTTTCTAGGGACTTGGAGTTCACTGAACAAAACACAAGACTCACGGGGTTTGCATTCAGGCAGAGGAGAGAGAGACAATAATACAGAGTGAAGTAAGCCAGAAAGAGAAAAACAAGTATCACGTATTAATGCATATATGTGGAATCTATAAAAATAGTACAGATAAACCTGTATCCAGGACAGGAATAAAGACACAGACATAGAGAACAGACACGTGGACACAGGGTGGGAAGGGGAGGGTGGGACGAATTGGGAGATTAGGGTTGAAACATATACACTACCAAGTGTAAAATAGCTAGCTAGTGGGAACATGTTATGAAGCACAGGAAGCTCAGCTCGGTGCTCTGTGTTGACCTAGATGGGTGGGATGGGGGAGTCCAATAGGGAGGGGATATAGGTACACATATAGCTGATTCACTTCATTGTACAGTAGAAACTAACACAACATTGTAAAGCAATTATACGCCAGTGAAAAATTAAAAAAAAAAATACAATTGATTTTTGTAAAACAAAACAACAACAGCAACAAATGAGTAAATGAAGCCACGTGTTTGAAAATGATAAAAGCCAAGGGGGAAAAAAAGCAGAAAAGTATGGGGAATGAGGAGTGCAAGGGGTGGGGCTGGATTGTCATTTTAAATAGGGTGACAGAGTGGGCCTCATTGAGAAGGTGGCGTTTGAGTGAAGAATTTAGGTGAGGCAGACAGAGTGCCAGTATCCCCAGGAAGAGTATTTGCACAGAAGGCACATGCCCGAGCAAAGCTCCCCAGGTGAACCGTGCCTGGTTTGGCTGGGGGCGGAGTGGCGTGGAGGCAGTGAGCTGGGAGATGACGTCAGAGGTCAGGCGGCCAGATCCCCAGGGGTAGTGCGGGCCACGGTGAACTTGGCTTTTACTCCAGTTGGAAAGGGGCCACTGCAGGGTTTTGAGCAGAAGAACAACGTGATCTGACTTACATTTTAAAAGGATAACCTGGGCAGCCAGGTTGAGCACAGACTGAACGGGGTGAGGGGTGAGTTTGGGAGAACAGGGGCAGAGGTCCCGGCGGGGCAGTGGTGGCGGTGGTGGCGGTGAGAAGTCGTCGGATTCTGTATCTTGAAAGTGGGGCCAGCTTGGTTTCCTGAGGGTTTGGATCTGGAGTGTAAGAAAGGGAGGAGACCCGGATGACAGCGGTGCTGAGCCTGAACTAGCAGAAGGAATCAGGTGCCACCAACTGAGATGGTCAAGGCTGCAAGTGAACCGGGATTGCGGAGGAGATCCAGAGTTCAATTTGTATGTATTAAGATCTAGATGCCAGACATGCGCACAAAGATATCTAAGAGGCTGCTGATGTGAAACAGTTGTTAGTGCTGCTATGACTATTTTCCTCCGCTTTCACACCCAGTCCTCGTGCCAGCCAGTGAGGACGGCAGGCAGGGGTTATTCCCCCAGCTTGACAGAATGGAAATCCCATAGAGTGTATACCCAACAGAATCGAAAACAGGTATTCAAACAAGTACTGGTACATGAATGCTCACAGCACCACTATTCACAGTCGTCAAAAGGTGCAGATAACTCACATGTCCATCAGTAGATGAACAGATGTGTAAAATGTGGGATACCCATACAATGGGATATTATTCAGGCATAAAAAGGGATGGAGGACCAATACATGCTACAAGGTGGATAAACCTCAAAAACATTATATTAAATGAAAGAAGCCAGTTGCAAAAGACTCCATATTATGATTCCATTGATATGAAATATCCGGAATAGTTAAATCTATAGAGACAGAGAGCAGATTAGTAGTTGCCAGGGATTGGGGGAAGGAGGAAATAGGGAATGATCACTTAATGGGCACAGGGTCTCCTTTGGAAGTGATGAAAATGGTGTGGAATTAATAGGGGTGATGGTTGTACAACACTGAAAATGCACTAAATGGCACTGAATTATACGCTTTAAAACGTTTACATTTATGTTATGTGAATTTTATCCCAATGAAAAAAAAAACCCTCTATGAAGAACCTGATGCCAGGCTTATAGCACCCTGCACCATGCAGTGACTCCCACTGCCATTTTCCCGGAAGCCTGTGAAGGACTATCGCCAGTTCCCCATCTCCCTTCTGAGTAAAGTAGCCCAGTGAAGCAAAGGAATGTATCCCCTGCAAGGTACAGTTTACGGCAATTGGATTTTCCAAACTCCAAACCAGGGAATCTGGTCTGACAAGCATGGGATGCACATCTGAAATCAGCCCTGCCCTGGAAAACCTGTGGCTGGGGGTTGCTGGTGTCCCAGGGAAGCTGTACTACCGGGTCTGTTCCAGTGGGGAAGGAAGGAGCAGAAGTGGCCAACCCGGCTGCTCAGAGCTGCCCTATTTAACCCTTCAGGGTCAAGGCTCCTGAGCTGGAAGGGACTTTATGGATCATCTATGAGGAAATGGAAACTCCAGAAAGATAAATACCTTTTCCCAAGTACCCCAGCCAGTAGACGGCTGAGCTGAGACTAGGAGGAAGGGAGCCGTCGTGGATATGGTACCCACTCCACGTCCAGGAGCCTCAGGGACATTACTTCAACCACTCTGGCGAACAGCTCTTGGCAGCTCCATCTGCAGATGAGATTCAGGGAGGTTTAGGGACCAGGCTGACATCATGCATCTATTAAGAGGCAGGGCTGGCAGCTGAATAGAGGTCTACCTGACTCCTACAATCTGTAATTTTTGCTAGGCCTTTATCTGTCTTCACATGTGTATCCCCAATACGGAGGAAATGGATGAATGAACCAAGCTCTTTCCAGTCTCCCACACCTCCATCCAGCTTCACCCTGATCAGAGTTAACAGACGCTCTGGGGCTGTCACATGGTTGCCATGGTAACTGAACTTTTAGAACTTTTAGAAATAGCAGCTGCAGGCAATCCAGGACAAAACCAGCGAACCCTTCTCTTGCTGCACTAGTTAAGGCTTTTCTGTCCAAGCTGACAAAGGTTAACACAAAGCAGCAAAGACAGGAAATTCCTTAACGTACCTTATTGTTCTTGACCATCCTTGTTGACCAAGGACCCTTTGTTTACCCCACCACTGCCACCTTCACCACACATCCCTGGTTTAAAAAATGGTATCTACTGAGGACATCTCCCTGTAAGTGGTAATGAAATTGTAACCCCGCTCTTTATACATCAACAGTTCAGAGCTACCACCCGAGCTTCACATCAGCAGGAGACAACCACCATCCCCCCCACAGGGTTGACAGCATTTTAGCCCCAAGTCAGAAACTTGACAGTTTTATGAAGTAGTGCATGCCTGTAAGGGTTTGGACTTTTTGAAATATGGAACATAGCTTCTTGAGTCCATTCCAAACAAAATAAGAAGTGAGAATGAGGAAATAACCACAGCTACAAAGAACCTTAAAAGAGTTGTGATTATTTTGTAAATGAGAAAGCCTGAACTAAACGGGTGGTTTTCTAGAAAACCATAAATTACCAAAATCAATCCTTGGAGACCATTAAATTTTAAACAGACCAAATATCACGTAAGAAAATGAAAATGTTATTAAAGAGCTGTTCTCCCATACACAAAGGGGAAAAAAAGTAGCAAGTCCAAACAAGACTTCAGGTGAATTCAACCAAAACTTTAAAGAGTGATGAATAAAAATGCCATTCAAATGGTTCCAAACCCTAGAAATTATAATAAGAAATCCGCTACATTTATTGAGCCCCCATGTGGCAGATACAGTTCTGAGTGTTGTGTTCATTTAATTCTCACAATAATCCTGTTAAGAAGATAAATTATTGTTCTCATTTTAGAGATGAAAAAACTCAGGCAAAAGCAGTAAATAAATAGTTCAGGGTGACACAACTAGTAAGTGGCCGATCCAATTTTTTTTTTTTTTTTTTGGTGCGCGGGCCTCTCACTGTTGTGGCCTCTCCCGTTGCGGAGCACAGGCTCCGGACGCGCAGGCTCAGCGGCCATGGCTCACGGGCCCAGCCGCTCCGCGGCATGTGGGATTTTCCCGGACCGGGGCACGAACCTGTGTCCCCTGCGTCGGCAGGCGGACTCCCAACCACTGCGCCACCAGGGAAGCCCTGGCCGATCCAAATTGGAACCTAGTGAATTTAGTTCCAGAATTCACTTTTTAAATTATTATTTTTAATATTTATTTATTTATGGCTGCGTTGGGTCTTCGTTGCTGCACGCGGGCTTTCTCGAGTTGCAGCGAGCGGGGCTACTCTTCACTTCTGCGAGTGGGCTTCTCAATGTGGTGGCTTCTCCTGTTCTGGAGCACAGGCTCTATCCGCACGGGCTTCAGTTGAATAGTGCTGATCTAGACTGAAACAAATGCTCCCTTCAGCTGCTAAGTCACTGAGCTACAGGGCCTGGAGGACTGGTCCTTCCGTATCCACCAGGACCACTGTGGGAGCCACCCGGCCTCAGCCTTCTGAGGCCCAGGCACGGATGTTCATCCCACCGTGCCTGTTGTCCTCGGTCACTGCCCCAAATATCAGCTCTTTCGGCCGTTTCTTTTCTCCACACTGCTCTGTCATTCCCCTCTTGTTTTAACAACCCTCTGCTCTCCACCTTCTGGAACCTTTTTCCTTGGCTCTTTGGAAAGCTGATTCTTCGGCAAGAAAATCACCTACACCCTCACTCTTCTGCCGGCACAGCCTAGGGTTTACTCTGGTGCCCAGCAGGTAAAGAAAACGCGTGAAGTGTGAAGGTCAAGGGGTGAATGCCAGTGCCCGCACTGTGTGGTGAGAACTGGGCAAGCTGGAGAGTTCCTGTGCCCTGATCAACTCCAGGCTGACTGTCGGCACGTAAGAATGTGGACCCAATAGGGCCAGACCTTCAGATGGTTCAAGAGAGGCCAGAAACCCTCATATACCCCTGACGGGAATGTAAAGTGGTACAGCTCTGCCGAAACCGTTTGGCGGTTCCTTAGAAAGTTAAACATAGTGTTACCATAAGACCCAGCAATTCCACTCCTAGGTATATATCCCAGAGAACTGAAAATGGTTCACACAAAAACTTGGACATGAATGTTCATAGCAGCAACATTATGTCCAAGAAGTGGAAACAACGAGAAAGTCCATCAAGGGATGAATATATGAACATGTGGTCTAGTCATGCAAAGGAATATTGTCCAGTCATAAGGACAAATGAAGGACTGACACGTGCTACAACATGGATGAACCTTGAAAACATGCTGAGTGAAAGAAGCCAGACACAAAAGGCCACTAACTGTATGATTCCGTTCATATGAAATGTTCAGAATAGGTAAGTCCATAGAGACAGAAAATAGATGAGTGGTTGCTAGGGGCTGGGGGAGAAGGGAGAGTGGGGAGTGAGTGCTAATGGTACAGGCTTTCTTTCAGAGATGATGAAAATGTTCCAGAATTAGATAATGGTGATGATTATACACCTTTACAGATATACTCAAAACCACTGCATTGCACACATCAAAATGGTGAATTTTATAGTATGGGAATGATATCTCAGAAACAAAGAGAAAGAGGCCAGCAATCTGGCTGTTTGTGAGAAACCTGATATTTTTCATATTGACTTAATTTTTGAGCAAGCAAAGCAAAGTAAGGTTTGGCCTGTAGGCTACCAGTTCAGAACCTCTGAACAGAAATCACGCTCTGCTGTGAGGTCACCCCTTCCTAGCACCCCTCCCTCGCTCAGCGGTTCCTTTCTCCCTGCTTCCTGGCTCCTCTTGCACCCGCCCCAAGGCTTCTTCCAGACCATCGTCCTTTCCTGCCTCCTCTGAAGTCCTTGTCTCTCAGCTGTGCTCATCCACAGATAGCTCACTTTCTATCTTCCTCTCTCCCCCAGTCCCTCCTTTGTTCTTTCTTTTTTTTAATATTTATTTATTTGCCGAGCCGGGTCTTGGTGGCAGCACGCAGGACCTTTGTTGCCGCGTGAGGGGTCTTTTGTTGCACGTGCGGGGTATTTAGTTGCGGTATATGGGCTCTTAGTTGCAGCAGGTGGGATCTAGTTCCCTGACCAGGGATCAGACCCGGGCCCCTGCACTGGGAGCACAGAGTCTTAGCCACTGGACCACCAGGGAAGTCCCCCTCCTTCGTGTCCACATCTGAGGCCCTCCCTACTTTCCAGCTGTTTGTTCGTTGCTTGAACTTCCTGTTCTTTGACTCCACTCCTGTCCTCACTTCCTTCCCCTCCCTCACCGATTCCACAATTCCCCACCTTGGCCACTCTCTTGACAACATTCTGACTTCTCTCGACCTGCCTCTCTGTTGTACCTGCCTGGAAGCCCCAACTCTGGGTCAGTCTGATTGCCCTTCCTTTCCCGGGGAGCACCTGGGCCCTGAGCTCTGTTGAAGAAAATCACAGCACCACAGAGTCTGGTGCCATCAGTTCATGGACGGTGACCGTAACCGGGCCCACAAGTACCGTACATCAACGACGCTGCCTTCCTCGTCGGCTCACCCTGCCACCCTCCACAGTGGCTATTGAAAACCCTCGCCACTCTCCCCAAACCTCTGACCTCACCTTCTATTCCACATAGAAACTGGAGGCCTTCAGACAGGAACTCTCCCATCATCTGGCCACTGATGCATGGATTTGACAGGTATTTAAGAGGTTAAGTTGATGGAGATTGGCGGTAAGTTGTATAGATGAGGGAGAAGGGAGATCAAAGGAGACGCCCATGGGGAGCTCCCTGGTTGCCTAGTGGTTAGGATTCTGGGCTTTCACCGCAGTGGCCCGGGTTCAACCCCTGGTCAGGGAACTGAGATCCAGCAAGCCGTGTGGCACGGCATGGCCAAAAAAAAAAAGAGAGAGAGAGAGATGCCTATGTTTCTTACTGAAGCCTAGATGGATGTGGTGCCGTTTATGACATGGGGAAGACTTCACAGGAAGAGGCAGAGGAAGAAGGACAGACCCTGAACCAGAAAGCAGGAGGGAAATCTGGGGAGTCTGGCATCACAGACGTCAAGGCAGATACCAATACTGAAGTCACAGAACGTGCGATGGGCTGAGAGCAAACCTTTGCCGCATATATAACAGATTCGTCATGGAAAATATAGAGGCTCTTGAAAGAAACAGAAATGACAAACAACCCAATAGAAAAGCGGGCAACTGATATGAAAGGGCGATTTGCAGAAGAAAGGATCCAAATTTTCAGTAAACATATGAAAAGATGTTCGATGTTCCCAGAATTAGAAGAATGTAAATATTATGGGTTGAATTGTGTCCACTCCCCCCGCCCGCAAATATGCTGAAGTCCTAACCTCCAGTACCTCGGAATGTGAACTTATTTGTAAATAAGGTTGTCACAGATATAATTAGTTAAGATGAGGTCATACTGGAGTGGAGTGGGCCCCTAATCCAATATGACTAGTGGCCTCCTTATAAGAAGAGGGCCATGTGACAATCGAGACCCAGGGAGAATGCCCTGTGGGGACAGAGAATCAGAGTGATACACCAAAGACTGACAGACACCACCAGAAGTTAGGAAGAGGCTAGGAAGAATGGTCCCCTACGTCCCTAGGTTTCAGAGGGAGCACTGCCCTGTTGACGCCTCAATTTCAGACTTCTTGTCTCCTGAACCATGACACAATACATTTCTGGTTTTTTTTTTAAGCCACACGTCTCCTGAACCGTGAGACAATACATTTCTGGTTTTTTTTTTAAGCCACTAGGTTTCTAGTACCTGGTTACAACAGCCCTAGAAACTAATACAGTAAATTAAAATAACACTGAAATGCTTTCTTATTTTTCCCATCAGCTTGGAAAAACAAAAACAAAAAAGATGATAACATCCAGTGCTGTCAAGGACATGAGACAATTCCCCCCATGACTGCCCACTGGAGTGGAATTTAGTGATGCTTCCTGGGAGGGCATTTGGCAGTAAACCGTCAAATGAAAATGAAAAGGCCCATGACCTAGAACTTGGCAATTCCTATTCTTTCTGTCCCTGGAGAAATACACGTGTTCACAAAAGAGTCGCGTGTAAGAATGTTCTTTGCAGGAATTCCCTGGCTGTCCAGTGGTTAGGACTCCGAGTGCTTTCACTACTGGGGGCCCAGGTTCAATCTCTGGTGCAGGAACTAAAGTCCCGCAAGCCGCGTGGCCAAAAAAAAAAAAGTTCTTTGCAGTACTGTTGTAATGGCGCATCCACCCTGTCCATTGGTAGAGAATGCTTACATAAACTTGTCTCTTCTCAGGGAGGATTCACTGTGAAGTTAATGGAGCTTAAGCTTCAGGGCCCCTCACTTGCAGCAGCCCAGGAGAGAATCTAGCAATTTCTCAATGTAACTTTGTAATATTTTTCTTAAAGAGGTTCCCCGCAAATGCATAAGCTTCAGGACCCAAAAAACTTGAACCTGCCCCATCATACTATATAATGCATGGCAACAGTTAAAAAGAGATGCGGCATGGGCTTCCCTGGTGGTGCAGTGGTTAGGAATCTGCCTGCCAATGCAGGGGACACGGGTTCGATCCCTGGTCTTGGAAGATCCCACATGCCACGGAGCAACTAAGCCCATGCACCACAACTACTGAGCCTGCGTGCCACAACTACTGAAGCCCATGCACCTAGAGCCTGTGCTCCACAACAAGAGAAGCCACCGCAACGAGAAGCCCGCGCACCACAACAAACAGTAGCCCCTGCTCGCCACAACTAGAGAAAGCCTGCATGAAGCAACGAAGACCCAAAGCAGCCAAAAATAAATAATTTTTTTTTAAAAAGAGATATGAGGCAGACAATAAGAGAGTGGAGGGTTTCACCAAGTGCAGGTCTGAATTCTTACAGAGAAGGACTGAAAGTGGCAAGTTGGTTTGTTATTGGAAGTTCCTGTTGACCTGGGTGGGCAGTTTCAGTGGAATGATGGGTAAGAAATGGCAGACTGCTAGGAGGGATGGTGACAAAGTAGGGACTGTGAATGTGGACAGTCCTTTCAAGAAATCTGGCTGTGAGGAGAGATGAGCTGCAGGAGGAAGTCTCATGAGGGAGGAAGAGGCTTGAACCACTGTGTTGAGGAAAAAGAACGTGGTAGGCCTGAGCCTACCTATTGAGGTTAACAGCAATTCTGAAAATATTTGTCATGTGGTTGCCTGGCCTCCAAACACTCTTCCAGTTTGGGGCATTATTTCAAGCCCCCATCTCCTATCACAGGAGCAGAAATGGATCAGACATCACCCCCTTCCACCCACCCAGAGTAGCTAGCCAAATGTTTTGAAATATTTGATTTCTACTACTGCTTGTTTCAACTAGAATTTCATAAAAATTGGTATTTGATCTGACACAGTTGGGTGTGGCACGCTCGCACGGGCTTATTTGTTGTGGGTTTGGTACGAACCCCCATCTTGTGCTCTGCCATTCAGGAACCCAGAGTCCTGAAAGTCTGAGGCTTCCTGGACGGATCCCTTTCCACTGTGAGATAATCCACCAAATAGGAAGATTCTTCTAACACTCCACATTTTGAGATTTGGGTTCCCTGTGTAAGAGGTAAAATGATTGAGACTTCGTGCAAGTCTAAGCTTGCCTTTGACTAACTGTGCGCCTTTAGGCAAGACTCTTAAATGCTCTAAGCCCCGATAGCCTCATTCGTAAAGGGGGATAACTGTACTCCTACTGGTGAGTACATCCTACTGATGATCTGGGAGACCTGAGGCTGAAGAAAGAATCCGAAATGGTCCTTGTGAACAAGTTGTTATGTTTTATTCCTGGGACCTCAGAAATGGGGACTGAGAGATCAGGGCCTGTGACCAGGGCAGCCAGTTTTGGAGGCCAGTGCCTGATGAGCTAGGCGAGTGTGAAGAGCCCTGCCCAGTCAAGACGGTGACTCCACCAGCCACCCAAGCTTCTCTGGAGGACAGGTTCAATGCAAGACTTACACAGAGACTTGGGCAGCAGAGTGACACAGAAACCCAGAGATGCCCAGAGATTAAAGCCAAAAGTAGAAGTCTGCTGCAGTGGAAGCTTTGAGCGTGCAGAACTCATGAAGTAGTAAAGGCGGAGAGGCGGTAGGTGGTGGTAGCTGCAGACGCTATTGGTGCCCTGCCCCGCAGCCCCTCCGTCCTTCTTAATTTACCTGCATGTACAGGAGATGCTTTTCTGCATGCACTTTTTTTTAAAAAATTAATTAATTAATTACTTTTTGGCTGTGTTGGGTCTTCGTTGCTGCGCACAGGCTTTCTCTAGTTGCGGCGAGCAGGGGCTACTCTTCGTTGTGGTGCATGGGCTTCTCATTGCGGTGGCTTCTCTTGTTGAGGAGCACGGGCTGTAGGTCTGCAGGCTTCAGTAGTTGTGGTACATGGGCTCTCGAACACAGGCTCAGTAGTTGTGGTGCACAGGCTTAGCTGCTCCGTGGCATGTGGGCTCTTCCTGGAGCAGGGCTCAAACCCGTGTCCCCTGCATTGGCAGGCGGATTCTTAACCACTGTGCCACCAGGGAAGTCCCTGCATGCACTTTTTATCTCTAGTATTCTCAGGGCTCTGCTTCTCAGCTTGAGGGTTTTTTTCTGGAGTTGTGGGGACTCGCTCAGCCCTTTCTGCTGGGCAGCCCAGAAGGGCCAGAGATTTGAAACCTCTAGGACAGTGGGAGTCAGTGGATAAATCCCCCAGGAGCACAGCGCTGTGCTGAGTTCTGCGAGGCTCCTCCCAGTGACACTGGGCCCCAGCTGCCCACAGAGGCTTTCCTCACTTCCTTCTCCCTTTCACTTTCGGTCTCACTTTCCCTTTCCCCTGCTGTGCTTCTGGGAATCTCCTCCAAAATAAGTTATCAAGTTCTTGTCTCAGGGTCTTCTTTGGGGGAATGTGAATTTAGACAGTAGCACTAGAAGAGAGAAGCAAAACGGAAGATCTACTTCAGGTGCTGAGAAGCAGTGGACACTTGCTCAGAGACAACCAGATGACGGCCTGTTGAGACATTCTGGTCTCCCCAGGCTGACTGTGCAGATGAGGATGGTTTCCCATTAGACAAAGTTCCCAGTGTGCCTGAGGGAACCTGAGTGTGTCCCTGGGCCTTCTAGCCTGAAAGCACATAACCAGCCTTCCCCTAAGGATAGGTGTCGTTTGTTAAGCACCTACTATGTGCCGAGCTCTGCACCAGGCACTTCACTTTCATTATCTCTCATTCTCATGACAACTTGCAAGGGGGGTAATATCCTCTTATAACAAACAAAGCAGTGTGGTACTGGCATGAAGACAGACATGTAGACCAATGGATTAGAATAGAGCACCCAGAAAGAAATCTTCACATATATGGTCAAAAGATTTTTGAGAAGAGTGCCAAGACTATTCAATGGGGAAAGGACAGTCTCTGCAACAAATAGTGTTGGGAAAACCAGATATCCACAAAAAATGAATTTGTGCCTTTACCTTACACTATATACAAAAATTAACTCAAAGTAGATCAAAGAGCTAAATCTAAGAGCTAAAACTATAAAACTCTTAGAGGAAAAAATAAGAGCAAATATCCATGACCTTGGATTTGACAATGGTTTCTTAAATATGACACCAAAAGCATAGGCAATGACATTTTTAAAAAAAAGATAAATTAGACTTCATCAAAATTTAAAACTTCTGTGTATTAAGGGACATTATCAAGAGTGAAAAGAGAGCTCACAGAAAGGGAGCAAGTTTTTGCAAATCGTATATCTAACAAGCATTTAATATCCAGTTTATATAAAGAACTCCTACAACTCATCACCAAACAACCCAGTTAAAATGGGTGTGTGTGGGGGCACTTCCCTGGTGGTGCAGTGGTTAAGAATCCGCCTGCCAACGCAGGGGACATGGGTTCGAGCCCTGGTCTGGGAAGATCCCACATGTTGCGGAGCAACTAAGCCCGTGCGCCACAACTACTGAGCTCGTGCGCCCCACAACTACTAAAGCCCGTGCGCCTAGAGCCTGTGCTCCACAAAGAAGAGCAGCCCTTGCTCGTGCAACTAGAGAAAGCCCGCGTGCAGCAATGAAGACCCAATGCAGCCAAAATAAATAAATAAATAAATAAATAAAAGTTATTAAAAAAAAAATGGGTGAGAATTTCCTGGTGGTCCAGTGGTTAAGACTCTACACTTTCACTGCCGAGGGCACGGGTTCAGTCCCTGGGTGGGGAACTAAGACCCCCCAAGCCACATGGTGTGACCCAAAAAAAAAAATGGGTAAAGGGTTTGAATAGACATTTTGCCAGGGAAGACATGCAAATAGCTAATCAGCACATGAAAATATGCTCAACATCATTAGTCATTAAAGAAATGTAAATCAAAACTACTATTGCTTCACACCCCCTAGAATAGCTATTATTTTTTAAAAATGGAAGATAATAAGTGTTGACAAGGATGTTGCTGTGGATCCAATTGTGTCTCTCCCCCATCCCTAATTCATAGTTGAAGGCATAGCCCACAATGTGACTGTATTTGGATACAGGCTGAGGGAATTTTTTGTAAATATTTATTTATTTATTTATTTGGTTGTGTCGGGTCTTAGTTGTGGCACTCGGGATCTTCGTTGTGGCATGCAGGATCTTTCATTGTGGCTCGCGGGCTCAGTAGTTGCAGAGCTTGGGTTTAGTTGTCCCACAGGCTGTGGGATCTTAGTTCCCTGACCAGGGGTTGAACCCGCATCCTCTGCATTGGAAGGCAGATTCTTAACCACTGGACCACCAGGGAAATCCCATAAGGGAGTTAAAGTCAAATGAGGTAATAAGGATGGGACCCTTATCCAATAGATTTGGTGCCCTTTTAAGAAGAGGAAGAGAAACTCTACTCAGTGCTCCCTGGTGAGTAGAAGGAAATCCAAAAAAGAGGGGATATATGTATATGTATAGCTGATTCACTTTGCTGTACAGCAGAAACTAACACAACATTGTAAAGCAACTATACTCCAATAAAAATTAATTTAAAAAAAACATAAAGAGGAAGAGAGACCAGAGTTCTCTTTCACTTTCTCTCCCTAAGTTCATGCACCAAAGACAGGACATAGCCAGAAAGTGATCATCTACAAGCCAGACAGAGAGCTCTCACCAGAAAGCAAATTTGCCAGAACTTTGATCTTGGACTTGGCAACCTACAGACCTGTGAGTCATACATTTCTGTTGTCGAAGCTGCCAAGTTTGTGGTATTTTGTTACAGCAGCCTGAGCAGACTAATACAGCTGTAGAGAAATTAGAGTGCATTGCTAGTGAGAATGCAAAACAGTGCACTGCTGTGGAAGACAATTTGGCAACTCCTCAGAAAGCTAAAATTTAACATTTCCACTTCCAGCAATTCCACTTCTAGGTATTACCCAAAGGAACTGAAAGACGGGTCTCAAAGAGATATCTGTACACATCACGCGCATTGCAGCAGTAGTCACGGTAGCCAAAAGATGGAAAAAAAACCAAGCGTCCATCAGCAGGTGAATGCATAGACACCATGCGGAATGTACATACAATGGAATATTATTCAGCGAAAAAAGGAATGAAATTCCAATATGTGCTACAGTATGGATGAACCTTTAAAACTTTGTGCTAATGAAGTCAGTCAGACACAGAAGGACATATATTGTATGATTCCACTTACATGAGGTACCTAGAATAGGCAAACTCATAGAGACAGGAAGTAGAACAGAAGTTACCAGGGGCAGGAGGGAGGAAGCAGTGGGGAGTTACTGTTTAATGGGTAGAATTTCTGTTTGGGACGATGAAAAATGTTTGGAAATAGTTGGTGATGGTTCTACTATGTTTGAGTACACTTAATGCCACCAAATTGTACCCTTAAAGTGGTCAATTTTATGTCATGTATATTTTATCGCCATTTTCAAAAACTTGTAAAAAACAAAAACAAACAACAACAAAAGCATGGGAAACAACCCAAGTGTCCTTCAACAGGTGAATGAATAAGAAAACTGTGGTACCTCCATGTGATGAAATGGAACAAACTATTCACACACATGATAATTTGGATTAATCACAGAGCTATTATGTTATATTAAAGAAGTCAGTCTTGAAAGGTGACATACTGTATGACTCCATTATATGACATTCTTCAAAAGACAACACTGTATGGTGGGAGAACAAGTCAGTGGTCCTCAGGGATTAGAGGTGGGGGAAAGAGAGCACGAGAGAGGTTTGTGGGGCAATGGATTGTGGTGATGATTATACTAATCTGTATACACATTAAGATTCATAAAACTATTCACCAAGATGTTTTACAAAGTTCAGTTCATTGTATGATAATTTTAAAAAAAATGAGTGACTCAGATCAAGTGACCTGTCCAAGGTCACATGACTCCTCGGTGGTGGGCTGGGATGTGGACCCAGGTTTATCTCCTTCCAAGGTTGCCTCCTCTCCACCAGCCCAGGCTGCCTCTCCAAGGGCTAGTGTGAGGGAAACATGAGATAATGGAGTGAAAGCCCTTTGTAAATGGTTAAGGGCTACACAAATGTCAGGCCTCCTTATCAATCAGGGAACATGGCTGTTCCTCCAAGCCCCAACTTAACGAACAGCATTATTATTATTGATTTGTACATTCACCTCTGACCTTCAATATATTAAGAACTGAGCTTCTAAAAAAACAAAGCAAACAAACAAAAAACAACAGGTGGCATCTTCACTCCTTCCCTAAAGGTCATGTCTCTAGAAGAGAAAAGAGCTTAAAAGAGGAATATCTGGCCACAGTTTAAAATAAAAAGACTGCCTACTCTGGGTCATGGATGACAGCATTGCAGGATGGGCAGGCCTCTGCAAGTGTGAGGTGGAAACATCATCACCAAAGACCAACAGAGGGTGAGCTGAATCCCCTGGGTGCAGGTAGGGGGAGGGTTCAGTGTCAACTGTGGGCCCGGGGAAGAGCACACAAGTTTTTGTGTCAGACCAACCTCAATGAAAAATTTGTCTCTGCCATGATTCCCTACAGTGAGAACTTACACAGTCATTTAAGCTCTCTGAGTCTCATTTTCCTGATCTGGAACATGGTCCAGAGCAGCACTAATCTCAAAAATAGATTTTATTTTTGTGACGATTAAGTGGATGGTAAAGTTCCCGTCTATGGCTGGCACATCATTAACAGCCAATGAATAATAAATAGTCATAAAAGTAAACATCAGTAATAATTACCAAGCTCTTAGACTTATATATAAAAAGATAACACAAAAATAATTTCAAAGCGAACCACAACTATTACAGGAATCAGAAAAAAACACATCTACACCATTGGTTTAATACTCTTTCCCAGTAGACCACCAAACCCTGATCAGACAGTTGGCTTGGTAGGCATGAACAAAATAAACGAAAGAGCAGTTTATTTGTTCATTCCTTTGTTTTTTTTATTCAACTAGTGAAGGCACTGTGGTAGGTGCTGGAGATTCAGGGGTGAATAGGACAGGTGAGGTTTTTGTTCTCCTGGAAATTCAGAACCAGGTAAACAAGTGATCACATAAGAGACCAAAACAATGTAGATCACTAAGTGCTGTGCAGACAATAAAATGGGTTGATGTGATAGAGTGAATGGGGTGGCAGGGAAGTCCTCCTTGGGGAGGTGACAATTAAGATGAGTTCTGAGACCTGGAGAAGCCAGCCATGCAGAAATGTGGGAGAGCCCCAGGCAAAGGCCAATGGCCAGGTGATGACTCCCAGAGGTGGGGAGAGGGATGGAGCTCTGCGAATACCAGAGGGAATGACATTCTTAGATGACCTCGGGAAGGAAGCCAGGGGTCAGCTCACCTGGGGATGAGCTGCTCTGGGTAAGAAGTTTCAATTTTAGTTAAGTTCAATGGGTGGCCAAGGAAGAGCTCTTTAAAGTTAGTTAGATGATGCATATATTTAAAGCAGACTAAGATCTCCAAACAGAGGTTAGCTTTGTCAATGGGCTGTTACTAGTCGAAGGCTATTGGCCAAGACTGCTTCTTCTGCAGAGAGTAGGGGTGGGCACTGCCTACTTTTGCCTCAGTGAGGCTCCAGTTTTAGGTTTCCAAGATTAAGCCCCTTTAGGAGTCAACGTGTTATTTATTTGGACATATTAACACCCTCAATCCCTTTACAGTCCATTCTTGCTTGCCTAGAATCCACTTTTTCTCTGTCTGCCCGTCAGTAATCCCAGCTCTGAGCTCTTCGATGTTAATTTCAGCAAGTAATCTAATTTTCTTTGTTTCTCATTTTTCATCCCTACGTATACCATTTTTATTCTTCTGCCTATTTAATTTTTTTTTGGCCATGCCACGAGGCTGGTGGGATCTTGGTTCCCCCACCAGGGATCGAACCCACGCCCCCTGCAGTGGAAGCACGGAGTATTAACCACTGATCTCCAGGGAAGTCCCTCTTATGCCTATTTTAAAGATGAGGATGCCAGGCTCAGAACCTTGTTCAGAGTCACCTCGTGTGTTGGTAGCAGAGCCAGGATTTTAACCTAAACTCATTTGACCCTTCACCATGGGAAGACAGTGGGGATGAAGAAGGCTTTAGGGAGAAACCTGAGTAGGAGTGTGAAAACACACAGATAATGCTGTGTACTCAAGAGGACAGGGATATAACGAAGTAAGATATAATGACAGCAGAGGAGGTGCTTGGAAACTCAGGTAAAGCAAGAGAGAGAGAAGGGCTCCAGAGCTTTACAGCATCTGCCATCTTTATAGCAACACACGGTGGGTAAGTAATGAAGAGTGAAGTTGTCAGTGTGACACAAGGGGCTAAACGCAGTCTCAGGTGTCTCCAAGATGCCCCAGGATGGGAGTGGAAACAAGGAGCCCAGAAACTGACTTTGTTTAAAAGCAAAGATCCGATAGAAGCAGCGATTAGGGAGATGAGATGAGACTGTGGATATGAGAGCCTGATGGAGGTGGTGAGCTGTGAGGCTCAGCCTTCAAGAGCCTGAGTCCCTGATCTTGGTAAGTGGAGCCTTCCAGAGTCCGAAGACAATTTAGCATCTTGGGGGGGGATTCTTTTTTCCTTAGTTTAAATGTGAGAGAAAACATAGCAAGAATAAATGAAACATGGTTATGAACAACCCACAGTGTAATCTGCCTAAGTGCCATCTCATTTTTGCATGTTGTATATAATTTTTACTGAGGTATCTTGTAGATTTCTTTACATTGTTGTGATCACAATGCCCATGATAATTCTATTTCCTTTCGGCATCATATAATAAATGCTTTCCTGTGTTTCTTATCAGTTGGCACAATTTAAGAAAATATACTACCCCATCGAAGTCCCATCGTGTAATTATTATTCCACTTGATTAGTGTTAGAGCATTTCCGTATGTTTATACCTTGTGGGCAATAGTATTTTTAAGAAGTTCTAAAATTCAGTGATGGGAATTCCCTGATGGTCCAGGGATTGGGATTCCACCCTTCCACTGCAGGGGGCACGGGTTTGATCCTTGGTGGGGGAACTAAGATCCCACATGCTACGTGGCGCAGCGAAAAAAAATAGTAATAATAAATAAAATTCAGTGAGATTTAAACATTAATGGTATAAAGAAATAAATAGTTGGCAAAAGTAACCTCCTTCTTCCTTTGTCTTTGCCATGTTCCCCAACAGCTTTGGATGAATGGAGATGCCTTCTGCAGACTCTGGAGAATATAGCTCAGAAGATTCAGGGAACATGAGTTTGTTTAAGGGGCAGAATCTTTAGACAATATAGAACTGGGCCTTCTGAATTATGCTTTTATGAAATTTTCTATTATTAGGGCTCCTAAATCTTTTCTTTTTTAAATAAATAAATTTATTTATTTATTTTTGGTTGAGTTGGGTCTTCGTTGCTGCGCGCGGGCTTTCTCTAGTTGCAGCAAGCAGGGGCCATTCTTCGTTGCGGTGCACGGGCTTCCCATTTTGGTGGCTTCTCTTGTTGCGGAGCACGGACTCTGGGCGCGTGAGCTTCAGAACTTTTGGCTCACGGGCCCAGTAGTTGTGGCGCACGGGCTTAGTTGCTCCGTGGCATGTGGGATCTTCCCAGACCAGGGATCGAACCCGTGTCCCCTGCATTGGCAGGTGGATTCTTAACCTCTGTGCCACCAGGGAAGTCCCAGGGCTCCTAAATCTTGTAGGTGAGGAGAGTAACGGACTCATTTCAACAATTCAGATTATGATCAAGGCCTGAATAGTGGAGGCAGAGCAGGTGAGCTTGCATCTGAGTGATGTAAAATTGAAGCACAATAGATAGGACACGTAACCACATGGATATTGGGGATGAGGGTCGAGGTGGCATTAAAGATGACTTTAAGGTTTCTAGACTGTTTAATGGGATGGCGGTGTCTTTGAGCAAGATAGAGGCTGTCAGTTACAGGAGGAGGAGTTTGGCAGAAAATAGAATAATTATCAAGACATCTGAAAACAGTTTCATTCTCCTGTAAGTATAGGATGATAGGTTCTACTTTTGTGTAATGGATAGTTTCACGTCTCAGAATGCAAAATGTGGACGCCACTAGTCTGAAAAATTGCTACTCTGAGCTTACTCTGAGTAAAGTAGAAGAAAGGGGACGCTTTGGTGAAAGAGACCACGCTGTTTCAGACTTCATCACAGCCTGGGTTTAGCTAGAAATATGGCCTTGCTTTGGGGGAGATTTCAAAAAGTGCAGAGAAAAGGGGATGCCTCAATGCTGGGGGCCCTAATGGGAGGCAAGTGCCCTGTCTCCGTTTAGAGGAGTCTAGGGGAGGACCAGCCTCTCAGGTAACCTGGCACTGAGACAAGGGAGTAGGGAGCTTGACTGGGTTGGGCAGGACCGAGGTTCTTGGATGGAAGAGGTTCAAGCAAGTCCAGCAGAAGCTACAACACAGCACTGGGATCGAGTCAGAGGAGCTTGTGCCAGGCCGGAAAGAGATGAACAGAGATGGAGATGTGCTTTGAAGTTCCAGGCCGTGTGTGGCTCTACATACCATGGGGTGAAGGCTCAGGTAAGAGGGCAGGGCAGCGGGCTCAGCAGGGGCAAGAGGCCCACAAAAGGTGTTCCAACAGTAGGTTGAAAATTTGTCCAAGTAGGAAGAAAATAAAAGGTATCAAAAGAAAAAACGCACTCCATAGGGCATCAACTCTTCAGTGAGTTCTTTGCAAGGAGATTGATCATGGGACTTCCCTGGTGGTCCAGTGGTTAAGACTCCACACTTCCACTGAAGGGGACAATGGTTCGATCCCTGGTTGAGGAACTAAGATCCCTCATGCCAAGTGGCACGGCCAAAAAAAAGAAAAAAGGAAAAAGAAAAGAAATTGATCAAATATGGGACAAAAACAAAGGAGAGAAAAGACAGGCAAAGGACTCTTAGAAGAGTGTTCTGTTGGCTGAGGAAATGAGTGAAAAACATCAGATGACATTATAATAAAATGATGGGCTTTTTAGGAACGTTTTGAGAATGAAAAGGAAATGGTATGGGCCTACCCGTTAGGGACAGGAGGAGATAATAATGAGTGTTGAAAACCAAAGACCTGGCTGATTGGTGTAGCAGAGTGGATACGGAGGGAATGTTGGGAGAGAATGTTGGAGAGCTCACAGCACCACAGGGGATGTTGTGGAATCAATCAGGCTCAGAAAATGGGTGGCAACTGGGACCACGGCCAAAATGATGCCACAAAACTAGTCTGGGGAGGTGTTGGCTATTGAGGCTGTTAAACACCGGATGCCACCACCCATTTGGCCGTCTGCACTGGGACTTGGGTGCTGCCCACAGCCGTAAGGGATGGCAGGTTGAGTATCTCTGACGGAGGTTAGCTACCCTACCTTGCTCCAGCTGCACAGAAACTGGAGGAGCCAGGATTCGGCATGCTCAACGCCTACAATGGGAAGTGAACTCTGCATCCTTCAAGGTGGGGCTTTCTGAACTAGTGGAGGGGGCATCACACCAAATTAAAGACTCGTTTCAGGTTGTAGCAAGGAGACTAATGACAGCTAATGACCAGTCAAGGAACTGCAGTTGTTTCAGAGGAAAATGAAGAAGGCCTGGGCCCTGTCAGTGGTGGTAGGAAGGGAGAAGAGGGTACAGACTGTAGTGAGAGTACAACAGCAGAGTGAATAGAGTTTAATGACTACTTAGATGCAGAGGCGGAGAGGAGAATATCTAAAATGCCTTTGAATGCCTATGGCTTCATGAATTGGATGAGTGGCAGTGCCATTAACCAGGCTAAGTCATCCAGGAGGAGGGGTATGTTTTGGGAAAATGACAGGTCAGTCTTTTTTTTTTTTTGCGTTACGCGGGCCTCTCACTGCTGTGACCTCTCCCGTTGTGGAGCACAGGCTCCAGACGCGCAGGCTCAGCGGCCATGGCTCACAGGCCCAGCCGCTCCGCGGCATGTGGGATCCTCCCAGACCGGGGCACGAACCCACGTCCCCTGCATCGGCAGGTGGACTCTCAACCACTGCGCCACCAGGGAAGCCCAGGTCAGTCATTTTTGACAGGCTGAGTTTGAAGCGTCCAAGAGACGCACAGCCAGGGAGAGACAATGGACACATTTGGGTGCCATGTTCCTAGACAGGAACTATGCAGTGGGGTGCTGGTAAATGACTAGCAACAGGCTCTCCGGAGAAAAGAAATTCTGATTTGTAGCATTTCTCAATTCTGTGGTGTAAATACAACCACTATGGCCAATTTCTAGGTATCAATACAAGGTTACTAAGAGTGGATTTGGGGGACTTCCCTGGTGGCACAGTGGTTAAGACTGTGCTCTCAATGCAGGGGGCCCAGGTTCGATCCCTGGTTGGGGAACTAGACCCCACATGCATGCTGCAGCTAAGGAGCCCACGTGCCTCAACTAAGGAGCCCGCCTGCCGCAACTAAGACCCGGCGCAACCAAATAAATAAATGTTAAAATAAATAAATAAAACATTAAAGTTAAAAATGAAAACATTAAAAAAAAAAAGAGTGGATTTGGGAAGAGATGCACACAATCAGTTGTCAAGAGGCCACCTGGGGGGCCACTATGGTGACTGTGAGTGAGGCTAAGGTCTCCCAGACAGGGCAGAACCCGGAGAACAGAATCTTCAGGGATGGACTGAAGAAGAGGGGCTGCTGGAAGGAATCTAAGAGAGAATGGGCAAGTCAAGATCAAGCCCAGATATGGGCCCTGTCAAGCTCTCCAGAGGTAGCTTCCACCACTCATTCATTTTAAGAAAATCTGCTAGACTGTAAGCTATTTGAGGGAAAAGACTTTGTCTACTTCAGCTGTGTCCTCTAGGTTTGGAACACAGTAAGCGCTCAAATAATTCCACTAATATCTTAGGGAAGAATTATGTCCACCAGTTTCATGAGGCAACACAAGAAAAACTGAATTGTGTTACAAGGAGACATTCTGGCTCAATGTAAGAAACACTTCCTAGCAAGTCTTGCAGACGTAGACACCTTGTTTGGTCTGCCCCATACCACTCCCATTCTTCTGGGAACTGTCACTCTACCTTTCAACTCTGAGGTTCTCAAGGCGGTCACTATTTTCTAAGTGAATCTACCGATTAGTCCAGGTGTCGGCATCTGACACAGCTGGGATTTTTGGAATTAGGACTTGGAGTAAGTCCCTCTCTTGTGGCAGAAACTGGGAGAAGAGGTGACAGAAGAGGTGTCAGCATCCAGGGTTTTCTTGCCATATATAAAGCTAGTTTCAGGGACTCCCTGGTGGTCCAGTGGTTAGGACTCTGCGCTTCCACTACGGAGGGCAAAGGTTTGATCCCTGGTCAGGGAAGTAAGATCCCGCAAGCCAAACAGCGCAGCCAAAAAAAACAAAAAACAAAAAACCAAAGCTAGTCTCTGCGAAACACAGGCAGGGAGAATCCCAGCAGCGATGCCTCAGTTCTATTCATTCATTCTTAGGTCCAGCTAGTTCTCTGTCCCTTTCTCTTATTACAGGACATAGCTCCATAGCCCTCTCATAAATGTCCCGTGCCTTAGAAGCTGGATTCGGGTACCCTGCAACCAAGGGTCCCAATGGATACCCAAGCAGAACTCTCCAAACGTGTAACGCCACCTGTGTGAAAAGTGCTGTGCTCTTCACTGCTCAAGTATTCACGCAGTTTGAATGGCCACTTGAAAAGGGTTTAAAGGAGCCGATTTCTGCCGAGGGTGGAAGCCCTAAAGTAACAGCGATGGCAGCAGCCACCTCTCCGTGAGCACTTGCTCTGTGTGGTGGCAAAGTGGGGAAGCTGGGCTCAATCCAGGTTTGAATTCGAAGTTCTTAATTACTAAGCTAGAGGTTCTCAAACTTTTTAGTCTCAGGGTCCCTTTATGATCTTAAAAGTTGAAGACCCCAAAGAGATTTGGTGTGGGTTATATCTATTTACTACAATGGAAATCAGACCGAGAAATTTAAAAGATTTTAAAAGAACAAAAACCCGTCACATGTTAACGTAAAAATCTTTATTAAAAGTAACTATTTTTCAAAACAAAAAATTAGAAGAGTGGCATTGTTTTACATTTTTGCAAATCTCTTTTATATCCGACTTAGTAGAAGACAGCTGGGTTCTCACCTCTGCTTCTTCACTCAATATGTTGCTTTGGTTGAAGGATATAAAGAAAAGCTGGCCTCGTACAGTCATGCAGTCGGAAAAGGAACTTTGTGAACCTGCTGAAAGGGTTTCTGGAACCCTCGGAAGTCCTCAGCCTACACTTTGAGAACCACTGCAGTAAACTAACCTGCCTCTCAGTTAAAGACTATATAGCCATTGAATTAGTATTAGACCTGGCAGTTCTTTCCATGGCCAAGGCATTTTAAACAAATTGCAAAGGGTGGTGGTGGGGAAGGAAACTTGAATTCTCCTGTTAATTCAATTTTAAATGACATCGATTTCCAACTTGAGTTCATAGATTACACCTTTGGCAGCCAAGATTACTTATTAGATTTCTCCAAGTTTACTTTTCTAAACTAAGAAGAGAAAGCAACATGTCATACACAAAGTTAACATTTGTATAGTGTTCTTAACAGTTCACAAAGCCTCTTTCTGTGCCCACATGACGCCATTTAGTCCTCGGCAGCCACTTTACAGAAGAAGAGCTCGGAGCAGAGAGGCGACCTGCCCAACACTGCCATCAGTAGCCGGGCTGTGGACCAGGCTTCCTCATGACCAAGAGACATGCTCGCAGGACGACTCTGCTCTGGCTCTAACGAACAAACACCTCACTTTCAAAAGCTGGCTTTCCAACCTAGAAAGAGGGGTCCTTTTATGTTCACTTTTTTCACATACACAAGAGGCGGCATCTGTTCTAGAATCCAACTGGATTTTATTTGACACAGAATACAATATGGGTGCAGGAATAGCAAACCGAAAAGACAAAGCAGAAAAAACAGTTCTACCTAATTTATAATTAAGTAACAGGAGGGCAAGTCATTAAGTGGCTAATGATACAGTTGAGCTTGACGGAACAATTCTCTTTTTCTAGTGCCCATACCTGAAAGACAAGGTAAATTATTTAATTAATTCCTTGGTAATTTCCTGTTTTGAGACTATAAAACCTGCTTAAATATATCCGCAAACCTGGTTAAAACTTTGAAAAGAAGTAAGTGACCACAAGTGTGTGCCAAGACCGGGTTACGACCCTGGTCTCTGCCCCTTTCATCTTACCGGCCCCTATAACATCTTACTTATCACCCCCTTCTTATGACGGTCCCGCCTCACCACGGACTCAGCTGCACCCACCTGACTCCTTCCAGCTACCAGGCAGACACCAGGCAGTAACAGGGAGGCGAGAGGGAGAAGTCAGAGCCGGTGCTTGTGAAAGGGAGCTCCACCTGTTTGCCCCAGGCAGGGGCTCAGACAGCATGAACTCTTGGCCTCCCCTACCTGTGGTGGCCTCTTCACCTCAACTCCAGTCCTCAGGCAAGTTTAGGGCAAGGCAAATACAGAAACCAGTGACTGAACAGCCTTCAATTTCAAAATCTATCACCAGTTCCAATTATAGCCCTGAGTCCACTCAGCACTGCAGAAAGAGAACTGTGGAGAGAAACTAGGTATGGATCTCAGGTCCTTTCTGATTTCCCCAGAAGCCAAAAGTTGGCTCTAGCAAGATTACAAACAAGGGCAGGAAATTTCTTCCACATATAAATGGATTTCTTTTCTCCTTTTTTAAAAAAGTATTTATTTATTTATTATTCACTCGTCTGCAGCAGGTCTTAGTTGCGGCACACAGGGTCTTCATTGCCGCGTGTGGAATCTTTACCTGTGGCACGCAAACTCTTAGTTGCGGCATGTGGGATCTAGTTCCCTGACCAGGGATCAAACCCAGGCCCCCTGCATTGGGAGCATGGAGTCTTAGCCACTGGACCGCCAGGCAAGTCCCTAAATGGATTTTGTGAACACAAAATCCTTCATTATTATCTTACTTAATAATCTTTTGTCGTGGTTCTTTGTGGGCAGTTCACCTCTGATTAAAATATTTTGTTATATGGATGGAAACCAGGGCACTAGAACTCTGCATCACTGCTTCCATCATCCTGAAGGGGTACTAGATTCTTTAAGCACTTCACGTAAGAAATTCACTTAAATACTGTCCAAAAAAGTCCTCATAGGGTAGAGCTCCAGTGTGTGTTACGAGGGCTGGAGAATAACCCAGAAGTTGTCCATCAGATTTAAGCATGCTGCAATTTGCTTCTTATGAATTTGTTTTCCCAGTGCACTGATAACCATGGCCAGGCAAAGTCACCAGCTGGATACAGTGACAGTGTCAAAGCCCAACAGGAGGGTTCTGTACACCCCCCACTTCTTAGGCTCAGCCCCAGGCACATGTAATGGGCTACATGAGACAGTTTTGGTCCAAGACGGAACCTGGAGCCTGCTCCAGGGCAGAGCCAATTACAAAGGCCTCTTGAGAACTTAGAACAGTGCTTCTGCCTTGACATGTATTACTTGTCATGTCATGGCTCCACTCAGAATGCAAGCTCCCCAAGGACAGCGAAGGACTGTCTCACACATTTTTATATCTTACACATTACTTAGCATATACTTTGCTGAAAGGAATGTGACGGTATGAAGATATTGAGTTATTTGGCAGGTTTCTTAAAAAATGAACATGCATTTCACAAGACTTTCAAAATTCTTTACCAAAATAAATAATCAAGTCTAAAAACAAAATAACTGTACCAATAAGTGATTTGTAAACATTTCACAAACTAAAGAACCCTATTTATTGGTTTTTAAACATAAGAATATTCTGCTAGTCAAAACTCATATTTAAGTAAAAATCTCCCTTTTCATTAAAAATTTGATCAAGAAAATGACTGAAAATTCAACAGATAAAAGAGCGTTTCACACAAAAATATAATAGGCATAAAAATATATAAAGAGTAGCCCAATTTCACTGAAAAGTTTTAAAAATGCAATTGAATACTAATTTTCACCTGTCAGTAGCTAAGATGGAAAAGTTTGGTAACAGAACATTGGCAAGAAATGGAGAATGGAGCCTCCTGCTTCACTGTTTGTAGGGACTGTGAATTAGCACATATTCTTGGGAAAGGAAAATCTGACACTATCAAAAATAAAAACATACATACTCTTTAATCAGAAATTCCTCTTTTAGGAATTACTACTACAGATATAAAAAATTCTATATATATATCCAAATACATTCAAGTACATATACGGGGACACTCGGGAACGCCACTAAGAAGCTGTTGCTGACGGCCACCTCCAGGAAAGAGATGAGGAGAACAAGGTGAGACTCATCTTTTGTGGTAAACCCTTTGACCACTTGAATTTCTGAAAATTTACATGTCATGTTTTATTTACATACTACTAACAGCCACAACAATAATGATTTAGTTGAGATAGCCATGAACGCTGTATCAGAATTAATCAGCATGAGATAAAACCAATGAAACATGATAGGTGGATATAATTCTAGCCCAAAGCAAAGACACCTGACATTAGTTAGCCTCTGGAGCCTTATTACTGATGTGATTTTGGAAATATTTAATAGTTTGCAAATTCTTGTATTTTCTACTTTCATAGAACCTGGATAGTTGGGAAACTCTAGGCTGCAAGCTTCTAATGTGGATTCACCTATGCATTTTCCACATAGATGAGTCCTTGTCTAACTAACCAAAAGCTAGTTTATGAAAACAAGGCATGTTCCATGTCTCCATTTTCTAAGACTGTGCACCCTCCAGCTTGACGTGAGTCCAAGAATGATACTGACCACAAAGCCCAACCTTAAAACGTCAAAACATCCAGAGACACCTACTTTTGGAATTCCCACTCTCTGTTGTCCAACGGACACACCTGCCGTGTTTTGAGCCAGCGGGAGATGCAGTGGAAGTGAAAAGCATGCTGGAAGAAAAGATACATTTTATTAAAAATAATCCTATGAAGGCTCAGCTCTCTGATGACAATACATCTCAAGGGCAGTGGGGTAGTTACACACAGGGGCTGGAGCAGAGTGATGGAAGGCAACACACAACGGGAGACAAAAGGTCAACAACGGGTTACACCTTGGTTAGGTACGAGGCTAAGTCCAGTGAAACATGTCAGAAACGTCATTCCTACAAAGGGAAGAGTGCATTTAGGAAGCATAGCAGTGTTCT
This sequence comes from Delphinus delphis, assembly GCF_949987515.2. Lineage (NCBI taxonomy): Eukaryota > Metazoa > Chordata > Mammalia > Artiodactyla > Delphinidae > Delphinus > Delphinus delphis. Next base: position 94,546,530 of record NC_082693.1, on the reverse strand, counting down.
AGCAGTCAGCTCTCTTTCCCTAAGGGAAGATGGAGTGGGGCTTCCTGGTCCTATGCGGCCTGTAGGGGGGGCTTACTCTACTGGGGCTCACGCAGGGAGGCCCTTGATCACACGTGGATTTCAAACATTCCCCCTTCTTGGGACCCAGCTGCCCTCCCCACCTTGGAGAAGGGAACCCCAGGAGCAGAGGCATCTATTCAGTGCGGGTAGTGCGCCATCCCTGACATCACCCAGAGCTGAGAGGGGCACTTCCCCGACCTTCCACACGCAGCTCAACTCTTTCCAAAGGACTTTATTTCCCCATTTGTTTATAGGTGTATTGATATGACAACAGCCTGGTACTCAGTGAGCCTTTAGTGGGTGAGAGACTGTGTCTTAAAAAGGAATGAGATAAAAACTTAGGGTAAAAGGAAGTATTACGATGGGCACACTGCACGCAAACAGCTGAAAGAGCGTCGAAGGGCTTATTCCATGATCAAGACAGGAAGTAAAAGGGCAAAAGTACCAAGACTACTGGTACAGGGAGCGAGGAGTTGGCCTTCGGATATGGGGAGAAGGAAAGTCCCTGTGCAGCTTTTTGGTACGTTAATGACGTGCAGACGCTAACCACAGCACCTCTGTAATGGATGTTTATCCTCTGCCCCTGCTCGTGTGAGCAGCGAACGCGGACGGAACAACAAGAGTCTCCTCACCTGAGCCATGACGGGTCGGCTGAGTGGGGACAGGGGAGAAGTGCTGACACCCCAACACACCATGAAAGCCTTGGCAGGCTTGGCTTAGTAACAGCCCTGAACGCTGGTCAGCGTGTCCCCCCAAACATACATGGAACTTAAGAATCACAATGTGGATTATCATTTGTGAACTGTCTTTGCACAAAGACAGAAAGAGAATTCTGTGACAAACACTAGAGTCCACGGCTGGTGCACTGGGGCTACTCAACAGGACAAACACTCTCCCAGAGCAGTGGCCCTTTGCAAGATCCCTTTCCTCCTGACGCTCACACAACTCATTATTTCTGAAAAAGAGAAAAAACAAAATTTCCAAAAGGCAGCAAGCGGAGGCATTTTTCTCAATCCCCAGGCGGTGGTGACAGGCTCACCTAAGGGCGTTCAGGACACCCTTCTCCACCTCCCAGCTGCCCCGTTAGGCACCTTGCAGCAGTACAGGGTCCTGTACTCCCCAGCCACCTCCGAAGACAGAGGGAAAGACGGGCTGCAAATGAGGCTGCAGGGCTGGTGACAGCATCCCTGAATGCCCCTGTTCCCAGCTTTCTTCCTGTTAACCATCTAAGACATATTGATGAGTACACTGAGCAGTCTCAAAATACACTGCCTGGTGCTTCACACTTTGCAGACAGTCTGTAAACATCTATTACCTCACTGGAGCCTCCAGCAACCCAGGCAAGCAAGCATGACGGCTATTACTATCTTCATTTTACAGACAGGAAACTGTCTGCATAACCGAAGAGTTAAGTGACTTGCCTAATTCATAGAGCAGGTTAGTAGGAGACCCAGCACTAGAACCTGGGACTAGTCCAAAGGTTTCAGGCACACCTGCTGGCTCTTCTTGGTGGCAGGCTCTCTGAGCTCGACTCTCCTGAGCTGAATTTAAGGAGGAGCTCACTCCTTTTCCTTCCACCACAAAGTGACAAGGTTCTTAGTATACGCCTGGATGCCAGGGAGAGCAAAGAGCCCGATAAGCTTTATTCTTTATCCCCATAAATGATAAACACTGTCCCTTGGCCAGAGGCTACTGTGAAACTGTCAAAGGGCCCCAACAGCATGGAGAAGGTGCCCCACAAGGTGTGGGCTGGGAGGAGAGCCTCAACCCGAGGGAGAAAAGTACTGATAGCTCTCTCTTCAGGAACTACAGCCACCCCAAATTTTATTTATTTATATCTATTAACAAAGACGCTTACTGCATGCAGGAGGTGTTCTAAGCAGTTTTTTTTTTTTGAGCAGAGAAAGGTTTACTGCAGGGGCATGCAAAGAGATGGGTGGCTCATGTCCCAAAAAAACCCCAACTCCTCTAAGCACTTTTTAACATAAAATCACTTCATCGTGACTGTGACACTATGCAATCTACTATCACCTCCATTTCATACGAGGCTTAGAGAGGCCAATACTTTGCCCAAAGTCACCTAGCAAGTCCCAGAGACAGGGAATGATGGTCTGACTCCAGAGTCTGATTTCTTAGGCCTGTGTCATGCTGGGAGCCCTCTGATCCCTGGGCACAGGACGCCCGGACAGGACAATTTTAGCTCCTATGACGGGGACTACATGTCTATAAGGATGAATTTTTAACACGTGCTGGAAATAACATATTTGATGTCTATTATCCTTCACAGCTGTCACTCCCTGGAAGGCCGTACATTCAGTCCAGAGATGCTGTACAAAACATTTCTGGCATGAGCCACATTAAAAAAAAACCCAAATCCTAACTTAGTACATTTGCCACACCTAAAACACACACAAACACACACACACACACACACACACACGGACACTCAATTTATTCACCTTAGTTCCACAAGACACCTAGCCTTTTAAAAATGTGTTACGAAAGTAAAGATTTCCACTAACAGAATATTCCAAAGACTGTACCATAGGCTTTGAAGGCAATTCCCAAAGATGTATCCCCAAAATGTTGCTGACAAAAGTTGGTACACTTTATAATTAAGACAAACTATTGTCTCTGCAATAACTAATAACTTTAACCCTATAACAGGTGAACAGTACAATGCTTTTAAATCTTTTTTTTTTTTTTTTTAAATATTTGTGTACCTTTTGGGAGAAAAGTGGGCTAGTCATTTTTTTCCTAGTTAGTTTCAAGACTGGCAAAGCAGGAAAAGTGGTACTATGTGTACAAGCCATGCTGATAGGGAAAGATGTTTCCTTACGTTACAGACGCCCCACGCAACGGTGCACTCTTCAGAAGTAGCAGACGCCTGGTTGGCTTGACACTCTATGCCTGTGGGAACAAGAGCAGACAGCACTGGACCCTGGCAACAACCTTTTCACCTACAGCTGCCCTACCTGCACGATTACACGATGACACGACTGGGGGTGGGGGGTGGGGGTTGGTGGTGATGGCATAAACATGAACAAAATCTCAAGTGGTTAATTAGTCATAATTGTTTTTTAATGAATGTGGAAAGGGGTGAAGAATAGAGAAGGCAGAGATATGACTTAACAGCATGCTTTGCGATGAATCCCTCCCCTTGTTCAAAAACAGAGTAACGAAGGAAAGAGTACTCTTAAACTCTGAACATAACCTGACTTGTCCAAATGACAGTGATTCCTCCTAATCTGGTAAATTTACTAAATTCTTAAAGCCACCTCATAACTCTTACTGTTCTGAGAACTGGCATCTCTATTCTTGGTGAATGCTTCCTCTCAGGCCCTTACAACACCCAGGTTTGCCACATGAAAGCCTAGCTGGGGGACAAGCTCTAGTCCCTAAAGGAGTCAGGCAGACATATGGAGCTGGGAGAGAGCAAGTAAAAGGGGGTGAAGAGGCCTGTGGCGAAGAGCAGTGTACGCTTTGCATGAGGACGTCAAAACTCAAGTCCTTAAAACACCGTCAACACAGCAGATCTGTGAGGCCAACGGGTTAGAGGAGACTCAGGGCTACCACTTAAGTGACACTTATTGCCCCTGAGGTGATTCTCACCGGTGAATGGAGCAAATTGCTGCAAATGTATCCAAATATCAATTTCATAGAGGGGGAAGGGAGGGAACTTAAATAGAATAAAAAATCTGACTGAGATCCAGAAAGGATGAGTAAAGCTCTATTGGGGATAAATATTCAACGAACAAGAATTACTAATGTGTAATTTGCTTTCTCTGAAGGTGGTAACTAAATGGAGTCTCCCTTCTGAAGAACAAAAAGCTTCAGGAAAGACTATTTAATGAGACAATTACTTCAAACTTCCATAGGCGGAAAATACTAACATTGTATGAAAGTAATGCTGAGATGTTAATGCATACATTTGGTCTTAGGGGAAGAGATATACCATAATGTTCTTTCCCCCACCCTTCAAAAATATGAAAGGCAAAGGATCTGAAATCACAGAAGTTGCTTATGCTACCCAGATTCACACTACAAAGAGAATAACTGGTTTTCCTTCTGATAAAAGTGGAGAATCTAGGGCCTATGCCATATATTCAAGAATGTATGGGGGCTGTGAATGCACCCTATTCAAAGAGATGGCAGAGAAGATAAAATCTGATGTCCTTCAAGTTGCATCATCTCACCTAGATGAGGACTATGTATTAAGAAATTAGCTAAGCAAGAGGCACAATTATTATTTAAGTAAATAATGAAACTGTTTCAAGGTACATTATCATGTTTAAATTTTTCTAGGTCTACGTATTTTTAAGGGGCTGTCGTTCTATGCCTAGTGCAAACTAGGCTTTCAGTATCTGAATAAGCAAACAAAAAATACTTCTATAAATAGAGAGAATGGGGGCCAAATATACATTTTTTCTTATCAGAAAACTCCTAACAAAGAACAAAAATATATTGTACAGCACAGGGAATATAGGAAATATTTTATAACAACTTTAAAGGGAGTATAAACTATAAAAGCGTTCAATCGCTATGCTGTACACCTGAAATTAATATTGTAAATCAACTATACTTTAATAACAATAAAAAAGATCAGAAATAGGATTGCAATACAGAACGTCAGATAAAAGGGGATAAGGCATGAAAAATTACTAAATACAAGTGTAAAATGTCCTCAAAGATAAAATGTTTTCAAGCTTTTGGTCCAGAGGCTGAGCATTGGGGTTTAGTCATTTGTTTAAACAGGGGAAGGAATTGTTCTCTGTCAGCCTAGAACAGACAGAAAGGCAGCACACAACAGGTGTGCAAAGGCAGAAGTTGATTTCATGTGACTTATAAAGCTTGAGGACTTTTATACTTAAATACAAGAGCATTACAACCAGAGGACTGCTAAGGAAGCAATGGCTTCTTCTTGGAAGTGAAGAGATTTCACACTTTGAAAATATTGATGGACCTGTGGTTTCAGGAAAAGACTAACTTAGGGGCAGAGGCTGGGTCTAAGCACTTCTGGATGCCCCCTTCATCTGGAACAAGATTACCTGAGGCAGTGGAGAAAATTACACCTAGCAGATGGTGTTCTCTAAAAGAACCAAGAAATAGGGCAATGCAAAATAAGTATGAAGCTATAGTAGGACAGGTAGTAACAATTTGGATTCCAAAGAGGAAGTCTTCAGACCAAGAATGCTTTGTAGGTGAGTTCAACTGGAGCACAGCCATAATCACTCGTTTATTTACGGCTCTGTATACAATTATTCATTTAATGCCAGACCAGAATTTATTAGAAAATGGCCATTGCTAGATCAAGATTCTTATTTTCATCTTTAACAAAAGTGTCTTTTTTTTTTTTTTTTTGCGGTACGCGGGCCCCTCACTGCTGTGGCCTCTCCCGTTGTGGAGCACAGGCTCCGGACGCGCAGGCTCAGCGGCCATGGCTCACAGGCCTAGCCGCTCCGCGGCATGTGGGATCTTCCCGGACCGGGGCACGAACCCGTGTCCCCTGCATCGGCAGGCGGACTCTCAACCACTGCGTCACTAGGGAAGCCCCAAAAGTGTCTTTTAAAAGCATCATAATTCATCTATTTTTGAAAGGAAGACAAGCCCAGTTGCAGCAACCAGATTTCTCTTTAGTGTCTGTAATAAACAGAAGGGTATGTTCCATAAGGGTAAAGACCTGATCTCAGGTCTTTTATCCTAGACCTTGCAAAATGCCCAGGATATAAATATTCATCAAATGAACATAAGACATGACTTGAAAATACTTTGTTTGTTATAGGAATTCAACGTCCTACTTCTGCATCTGACATTTAAAATATATGATAAAGCAGGTGTCTAACTAAAAGCCCACATTGACCCCTCAAGTGTTCAACACTAAGAGAAGACAGAATATCAGTGGCCTTTGTCTGTCACCATCTTCCCAAGAAGTGCATTCTCTTGCATCCAGAAAGACACACAATGACTTAAATACAGAGGTTAAAAACAAGTCAGGATTACAGAAAAGAGCCCCAAGAAAGTAAAATTTTCTCTGGGCACAACTCCTTGTGAAAATGCACAACAAGGAATTGGCAAGCACGTAATCAAAAACCCCACCCTAGCACATTTAACACTGTGCATGTGTATTTCTGTGATGGGTTCCTTCTCTCTACATTAAACATCATGGTAGCTGCTGATCTGCTTTGACTGTTGTGTGAAAAGGTAAACAGGGTCAAAACTCAAAGAAATCAAGGGCAGTAAACTACCAACACATGCCATGATTGTTTTCCTGCACAAAATATTTGATTTGTGCTTTCCAAGTTGCAATGACCACAGACTAGTCTATTTTGTGTTTTTATTATTCACTGAGCAAATATCTAGTGAGAACCTATTATAGCTTATCACTAGATATAGTAGTATTATAGTACAAAACACTATGCTAGATGCTAGGAACACATCAGTAAATAACATGGAATTATAAAGAACCAACTAAATTAAATGACTGCTGCAAAGAAAACTATAGGATGTCTTGGAAATATTTAACAGAACTGGCATAGCTTGTGTTTGTGTGTACGTAAGTATGGTCAGGGAAAACATCTTTGAGCAAGTTCAAGGTGAGATCTGAAGACCAACTATGGGTTAGTTCTACATTGCCCAATAAAGTAGCCACTGGCCACGTGTGAGAATTGAGCACTTGAAATGTGGCTAGTCTGAAATGAGATGCTCTGGAAGTATGAAATACACTTTGAAGACTTAGTACAAAAAAAAAAAAAAAAGTAAAATATTTCACTTTAAAATGTTGATTACATGTTGAAATAAAAATATTTTGGATATAGTAGGATAAATAAAATACAAATCATCTGTTTCTTTTAACTTTGTTAATATGAGTACTAGAAAACTTTAAATTACGTATGTGCTCACAATTGAGGCTTACATTTAGATTAGACAGTGCTGCATTAGACAAAGATGGGGGAGAAGAGGTGAAGAACATTTCAGCAGAGGGAACAGGATATGTAAGGGCTCTAAACAAGAGCATGGACACTTGAAGAATGGAAGGAAAGTCAGAGGAACCACCAGAGTATGCAGGAGAGTGGCTCAAGATAAAGTTGAGGAGGCAGGTAAGTCATTTAAAAAATAAGTTATAATTTCAATTCGAGAAAGTTGCAATTTCTTTGCCCTATTCCTGATCTCAATAACAAACCATTTTAGTACCTGAATGAATAGTGACTGTCCCTGGTGTGATCAACATTCTTGCCCCTATTACTACAAGGATACTAAGTCCACTATGTGTTGACCACTGTGTGTAATGCAATATGTGGAAATTTAAATTAAATTTCTTTAGAGCAATTAACTGCCTATTTAGATGTCCCCTTAACTACACTTGGGCTAACACTGAAAATCCATACTCAGGTTTCTTTTCTTCATAAATCCCCAGCAAAAACTAGCTCTAACAGAACATTTTAGCTCAAAGTTCTTTTTCTTTCTTTCACTATTTTTGCCTTTGAGTCTGGTTACAAGATGGGAAACAGAGAGGATATAATCAATAGTACCTCTGTGTCCACAATTCATTCTAAATGTGGCCTTGCCATCTTTAGATTGAGTAGATTTATTCTGAGAGAGGGGTATGCCTGCAGGACATCATAAAAAACTACTTTATTTCAAACACACCAATGGTCCAGATGCACAAGACCCCAAGTGCTCTGACTGTACTTTAAATCTCCTTGGGAAGAAGAAAACTGGTCACATCAGGATGGCCGCAATCTCTGTAACCTTCTCAACTTCCTCCCATCCTCCTCCAATTACTTACAAAGATCCATAATGTGGTTCCGGCAGATGGCACAGTTATCAACCACAATATCCCAGGCCCAGAGGGCTACCGCATTCCACTGCAAAGAGAGAAAGGGGTAACAATGCACTCTACTCTCCTTGTAACACAAGCATAGACACACACAGAACACACACACGACACTCTACTAGGATTTCATGCTCCAGTTATCATCTTTTTGGCCACAAGGACCACTAAACAAAAGAGCTTCTAGAGGTTACATTATTCTTATTTATTATATCAGACAGCAAGAGTAGGTTACACGTACGCTCACCCATTCTCCAAACAGTTGAGTATATAAATACAGAAATGAATGTCATCTTTTAATTTTATTTTTTCCTACAGTTTAGTCAGCCATATCAATGCAAACAAATCAGGAATAATTTATAAGTGCCTGTTTTAGGTCTAATAATCACAAAATTGAATTACTGTGCAGGTTCTCCTGGCAGTTGCAGAAGAGCTCAATTTCTGCAAAAACAAATATCTGCTCTTCAAGGAGACTTTGGAAGCAGGAATGGGGAGGTCGAAAACAAGGAACACAATGAACTAAGATGATGACTGGATCATAAAACGGGTAATCGTGGGATAAGCTGGATAACTACGCAGTGTCAATACTCAGAACAAGGTCATCACTTAAATCTTACAAGATAGCTGCACAACAAACTCTAAAATTCACCAGAATTTTGTTTAGTTCCTATCATCAAATAAACTGTTTTCAACTTTTACATGCTCAAACTGTTATATTCAGTTAAGATAATTTCCATAAGAATTTATCTAAAAGTAGTATTTAAGTAACTCAACCCTCTGGCTTCTGCAATTATAAATATTCCCAAACTCCCTTTCATCCACGAATTTGGTGCTACTTCTCAAACCTTCATCTCTTTCAAGCCTAATTCTCAGTGTCTAGTAACTTCTTCAGCACTTTTCACCCTACAGTTTCAACTTGGAGGAAAAAAATCCTACTTCTATTCTTCAACATGGCTGCTGGCTGTAACTGAGCATGCAGGGCCCACAATGAAACGCCAAAAAGCACTAGGAGGGGGAATATTGTCAGGGTTTAGCCAGATGTTCCAGGAATAACATCTTCCCTATTTCAGGTCTTCATTTTGTACAGATCTGTTTTATCTTGGGTGGGAATCGGCACTTTTCTCCCCAACTGCTGGCAAACAACTATAAGGCATTTCATGCAAAAAGACACGTCCCACATTTCTGCTTTCCCACTTTTACCAGGTCGTTCGCAACTAGTACTCAACCCTGCCTAAATGACACAAGATTTGGGCTCGCATTTTCTTTTTAACAAATTCCACCATGTTTCTTTTTTTTTTGGACAGCGGGATTCTGAATATGACCACAGGACTGGGGCAGCTGTGTGACAAACCAACAGACCTCTCAGAAGAGCCAAGAGTTACACTCGAGACACTTTAACTCGGCAGGGTCGAGGACCAGAGAGGGCTAATGGAGGCCTCGATTAGGCGAGGACCGGGTCGGGGTCCCTCAGAGGGACCCCAAGCTTCGGACAGGGGCGAGGCACGGAGATCCCCAGCCCGGGTCCTCAGACGCCTCCAAAGCGGTAGGACCTCAGGTTCCCGGCTTTCGCCACACCGCCCCATCCTCCATCCACCGCAGCACTCCGACTCCCCCTTCCTCCCACCCCACCCTCTCCTTCCCCACCCCTCCACCACTCCAGTGACAGCTCAGGCGCTTGGCTCCTGCAGCCAAGTCGCAATCCCGCGTATCTCAATAAGCACCTCCGTGATTGGCCCCTCAGCTTCCTAACGAAACCAATACTGCAACTGACAGTGGGCGGCAGTCACGCCGATCAACCCTAAAACCCGCCCACCGGCTTCCTTTCGTGGTACCCTGTCCCAGGAACGCCCTGAAATGAAGCCCTTTCCTCCGCGCCTTGGCCATCCTCGGGCCTGCCAGCCAGATCCACGCCTCTCTAGCTTCCCTGAGGAAGGCGCTGGCGAGACCCAACCTTTTTCACTTCAAAGCGCTTCTTGCCCGCGCCGCTGTTCGTGCCGCTCGGGGTATCCACATCCATCGCTGCCGCCATTTTGGAAACACACGCTCCGTCGCCCGGCTACTGCGCCTGCGCGTCAGCGCAAGCCTCGCTCCCCCTCCCTCCCCGGCACCTCCTCCCGCGCCCCACCCCTCACTGGCGCGCGAGGGGCAGGTGGGGGCGGAGCATGTGGCCACGCCTCTTAAAGGCGCTGGCGCTGTCCTCCCCCACCCCCCACCTACCCAGCGTTGGCGGAGAGGAGGCGGTGGCCCGAGCGTCTGGGGCGGGGCCGGGCGGGGCTGGGCCGAAGTGAGCGAGCCGGGTGGAAACGTTCGAAAGGGCTCGTTCTCGTCGCCCTCCCCCGGGAAGCCCCCGGCCACACTCCCTCAACTGGGGCGGCGGCTGCTTCCTCCGCTTGGGCCGCGACCTGCAGCACCGGCCCCGCCTCGCCTTCCCCGGCGCCGCAGAGCTCCCCGGCTCGCTGGTCCTCGTCGCGTTCTTTTGGGGAAGGGGCGAGGGTGGGCGTCCCGCCTCCCGCTGCCGAAACCCGAAACCTCACACTGGTCTTTCCAGATCCTGACCCGCTTACGAGCCCGGCCTGAGTTGCTACCCTCCCTGGGAGGCCTGAAGCACCGTTTGGTTTCCTAATTCCAATTCGGGAAATACTCAGGATTCGATGGGGAGACTGGAGCCCCCCGCTTCCGTGTTCTCCGCAGGATCAAATTGAGCAGGCATTATGTAGCCCTGCCTTCACCTGCCCACCTGAAATAGGTGGAGGGAGGAGGCTTAGGAGACTGGGAGATGACAGCCACAGCCCACCCAAAATACCAGTCCAACTCGGAATGGCCTTCGGTTAAAGAACACGATTTACATTTAACTCACTTGAGCACACACTTCCCATTCCTCAGTTGGTCATCGGACTATGGGGTCCTTTCTCCTTAATTTCGGTCCTCTTTCCTCTCTTTGAGCCATGATCACATCTGCAGTCACTGTACTTCTTGAAGTGTTTGTGTGAGGTATTTGCCACTTATTCTTACTGGTCATTCCTTCCCAGCCAAAGCACCTGAACTTTATGTCACCCTCCCTTTTCTAGACCAGCCCCCCGCCCCTTTTTCATCTCTAATCTTGCAGAGGTATGACTCTGCTAGATAACTCTTAAATTTTGTATTAGCTTGTTTGAAATCTCATATTTTCTATTAAAAGAGAATTGAAGAGTGATTGATTGTGTTGACTCCATTGTTAAACCAGAAGAAGTAGGATTTGTTTCTTTGTCTTAATCATAAACAAGAACAACGAATCTGTGAAAACACCACCACAGCTTTAACCAGACTAGAATAGAGAATAATTGTGTGAGACCTTAAAGCATTATAGGAACCTTACAAAGTTTTTCTAAGCCCAAGTTTTGTTAAATTAATGCTTCCACGTTAAGAGTTCTGTCATTTATTGTGTTCCTGCAGGAATACCCGAAACGCATAGTAAACTAAGGTATTGAGTGCATATTTATCCTTCATTCAACAAATTCACTGAGTATGTACCAGGTCCTGTTATAAACAGGAGAGACTGTGATGAAGGAGTCTAACTCCTGGTACGGAGATAATACACAAGTCAACAAATAAACACCAGAAAATCTCAGATATCAATAAGTGGAAACAAGGTCATGAGACTGAAGGGAGATGGAAGCAGTATTAAATTCGGTGATCAAATAAGTCCCCTATGAGGAGTAACATTACAGCTGAAGTCCTTCCAAGGGCTTAAAAGGCCCTGTATGATATGCTTCCCATTCATTTTATTGTGCTTTTCTTCTTTTCTTTAATGGTACATGTACCTTCTAACATATTTTTTCACTTACTCATTAGATTTATTGGTTTTTGTGTGTCCCACCAAGAGGAATTTTGTTATTGTTTTCTTTATTGGCAACAAATACTCCTAGAACAGTGCTCGGTAAGTTGTAGGTGCTCAGTATGTGTTGAATGAATAAACTTGAAGCTTATTGAGCAAGGGGAGTGTGGTAAGAGAGGTTGGACAGGCAGGCAGGGGCCAGATCAGGTAGGGATTTTATTGAAGATGTTATGGGAAGATACTGGAGGGATAAAGTAGGGGAGGGGACTAACAGTGACATAATCTTATTTAAGTTTTTTAAAGTTTTTAAGCTTTGTAGGAAGAAGGTATGGTAGAGGTACGAGAGAGGAAGCACCAACGATTTACAAGTTGTTTGCTTTGTAAAGAGCTACAGTGGGGCAGTTCCATTAAGCTATGAAAACCTCATGTACTGATCTCTCCTTTGGAGATTTACCTTGCTGTGATGATTGGCCACCGCGTTCTGTACTAGATCCTGCTGCATAAACCTAAGAAAACTTTTTGTAGGCCCCGTACAGATTCCTATCCTTCAAAATTTTACTTAGTTTACAATGCCATAGGTTGTAATTTTACTTTAGTTCTATTCAGTTCATCCATCCAGCCATTCTTTCATTCAACAAATATTTTTTATTTAAAACTTTTCCCCTCCCCGACAATGGTAGGTCAGAAGCACAGGTAACAACCTGGACTTTTAAATATTTTTAAATATTTGGCCGTGTTGGGTCTTTGTTGCTGTGCACGGACTTTCTCTAGTTGTGGTGAGCGGGGCTACTCTTCATTGTGGTGCGCGGGCTTCTCATGGCGGTGGCTTCCCTTGTTGCAGAGCACGGGCGAGCGCGTGGGCTCAGTAGTTGTGGCTCATGGGCTCTAGAACTCAGCCCCAGTAGCTGTGGCGCACGGGCTTAGTTGCTCTGTGGCATGTGGGATCTTCCCAGACCAAGGCTCGAACCCATGTCCTCTGCGTTGGCAGGCGGATTCTTAACAACTGCACCACCAAGGAAGCCCCTCAACAAATATTTCTAAAACATCTACAGAATGTGCTGTGTGTTAATTATACCATGCTGATCTGGATAAAAAGACATCTGACATTTTAAGTACTTGCCAAAGTCCCCTTTCATCATTGAACTTATGATGTGTAACAGGAGAGGCAATAGTCAGTTCATGATAATTCCAATGAATTTTAGGAAAGGGGAAGTACAGGGTGCCTTGAAGCAGAAGGACAGTCTGGAGGGTGGGGGAAGTCCTCTTAGAGGAAATGTTTTGAGATTGAAGGATGAGCCAGACAAAGAGGAGTGGATGCAGTGGTATGCTGGTATATGTTAAAAAATCCAGCTCTTAACAAAAGAAAGGGGGGGAAAAAAGTCCTGATTTGTAGCTTTAGCAGCCAGATTGCAAAATTCCTGAAAATTTAACAATTGCTTCCATAAGCTGATGCAAGCTGGCTCCAGCACTCACACATACTGAGGGATATGGAAGAAGGTGGCATTCCAGTTTGAGCCAACAGTGTACAGAAGGAGCTGGAAGCTGGAGAATGCATAGTGCACTCATAAAGAAGCCTGGAATGGCTGCAGTATGAAGAGAATGAGGATGATATAAAATGTCTGCAAAGATGTGCAAGAATCAATTGTTAGTCTCTCTTCCCAATTCTATATTTAGCAATGTCATGTTGTTAGCTTGAAATTGGCCATAATCAAGTATTTACACTGTGGAAATCAGCCAACACTACAAACCAGGGGTCCCCTTACCCTCCTAGAGTCAGTTGTTAAACATTTACTGCTGGTATGGGCCAGGTCTTGCAAGAATGTTCAGTAGAGCCATGCAAAGAGTTTTGGTCTTTATCCTCAGTGATGAGAAGCCACTGAAGGATTTTAACCGGTCAGCCACATGGTCAGATATGCCTTTTTCAAAAGTGCTCGGCAGGACTTCCACTTCTGGGAAGATGGAGTAGACATACTTTTTCCTATTCTTCTCTCTAAGTACAACTAAAATCCCTGGATAAGATATATATTTTTTAAAACGTAAGACTCTGAAAGATGGAGAGAAGAGGGCAGACCTGTTAGGGACCTCAGGACTTGAGGAATGACATGGTAGTGAGTTCTCTAGGTTTTCTTTTTACCTCCTATATCCCTGTCTTGGAACTGAAGAAGCCAGCAACCTGGAAATGCCAGTGAGTGCAGATAAAACAACAGCAACAGGTTGCTTTCTCTAGCAGACAGAAAAGTTTTAGACAATAACTTCTCTACTCCATTCAAATTACGCAGAAAAAAAAAAAGTGGCCCCACTCCAACCCAAGTGGGGAGCTTAGACTGTACAGTTCACAAGTCTGTAACCAGGTGGTATAGGCCAATTAGGAAGTTGGAACTTTCCAGGTGTTAACGAGCTCCCCTACCCCTGTGGTGTAACAGGGGACCATGAAGGGGTATGGACTTCCACTCCCACTCAGCAGTAATGAGGCACCCCTTCCCTTCCCTGCTGGAGTGGTATTGGAGGAGGCCTAATGGAGAGTTAGGACTTTCACCGTCACCCAGCAATAATGAGCCCCCCAACCGCCACTGCAGTGTCAGTAGAGACCATGTAGGGAGATGGAACTCCCACCCCTGCCCAGCAGTAATGAGGAGCACCCTCACCTTTGGGTGTTGATGGAGACTAACTGGGGAATCTGGACTTCTACCTCTACCCTCCCTTGCAGGAGCAGTGTCAAAAAAAGGAAGGTTTAAATAAGATCCAGAGTCTCATAAAATAATATTAAGATGTCCAATTTCAGTTGAAAATCACTCAACTTACCAAGAGCTGTGAGATCTAAAAATGAATGAAAAAAGACTATCTATCAATAGATGCCAACACCAAGATGACAGATGTTAGAATTATCTGACAAAGATTTCAAACCAGCAATGATAAAAATTTTTCAACAAGCAATTACACACAAACTTAAAACAAATCTCAGGAAATAAATAGAAGAGATAAAGAAGACCCAAATGGAAATTATAGAACAGAAAACTTCTATAACTGAAATATCTCAGTGGATAGGCTCAACAGCAGAATGGAAGTGACAGAGAAGAAAAAAAAAAGTCACTGAAATAGAAGATAGAACAATAGAAACTACTCAATCTGGACAAGAGAGAGAAAATAGACTGAAAAAACAAAACCAAAAATCTCCAGAGTGAAAATAACAAAAGATCTAACATTTGTGTCGTCAAGAGTCCCAGAAAGGAAGGACAAAGAGAGCCAGGCTGAAAATGTAATTGATGAAGTCATGGCTGAAATACTTCTCAAATTTGGCAAGAAACATAAAACTATAGATTCGAGAAACTGAGTAAATCCTAAATAGGACAAGCCCAAAAAATCCATGCCAAGACACAATTAAACTTCTAAAAACTAAAGAGAAAGAAAAAAGTCTTGAAAGCAGCCAGAGAAAATGACAGCTTACCTATTGAGGAAAAATAATTCGAATGACAGCAGATTTCTCATCAGAAACCATGGAGGCCAGAAAGAAGTGGCAAAATATTTTTTCAGTACAGAAAAAACAAAACCAAAATCTGTCAACCCAGAATCCTATAGCCAGTGAAAATATTCTTCAGCAATGAAGGGGCAATCAAGACATTCTAAGATGAAGGAAAACTAAGAAAGAATTTGTCAGCAGCATACCCACCCAAAAAATGGCTAAAGGAAGTTCTCTAAAGTAGGCAGGAAACAATAAAACAAGGAACCTTGGAACATCAGGAATAAGAAAGAACACACAGTAAGCAAAAACAGAGGTAAATGCAATAGGCTTTCCTTCTCCTCGAGTTTTCTAAATCATGTTTGACAGTTGAAGTAAACATTATAAGGCTGTCTTACGTGGTTCTAAATTTATGTGGAGGAAATATTTAAGAAAATTATAAATGAACATAGAGGAAGGTAAGCTATCTATACTTCACTCAAACTGGTAAAATGATGACACCAGTAAACTGTCATAAGTTATGTATATATAATGTAATACCTCGAACAACCACCTTAAAAATATACAAAGAGATACACTTAAAAACATTATAGATGAATCAAGATGGAATTCTAAAAAATGCTTAAGTAACCCACAGGAAGGCAGGAAAATAAAAATAGAGAAATGAAAAACAGAGAGAACAAACAGAAAACAAAAAATAAAACAGACTAAATTCTTAAGATATCAATAACTACATTAAACATAAATGGTGTACATATACTAATTAAGAGCCAGAGATTGGCAGAGTAGATTAAAAAAATGACCCAATCAATATATACTGTCTACAAGAATCTCACTTCAAAAATTATGATATAGGAAGGGTGCCAGTAAAATAATGGAAAAAAGATGTCATACAAACATTAAGCAAAGGAAAGTAGAAATGACTATATTAATATCAGATTAAGTAGATTTTAGACCAAAGAATATTGCCAGAGAGAGACGGTAACATCATAAATGCTAAAAAAAAATCAATCCACCAAGAAGACATAGCAGTTCAAAATGTATATGCATCAAAAAAAAAAAGCTGTGCTGCAAAAACATGTGAAGAAAAACTGATAGCTTTTAAAGTAGAAATAGACAAATCCACCATTACAGTGGCAACTTTTAACACCTCTCTTTCAGCAACGGATAGAACAACTAGACAATCAACAAGAATATAAAAGAACTAAACACCACCAACAACCAATGGGATCTAATAAACATTTTTAGAACACTCCATCCAATAACAGCAGCATACATGTTCTTTTTCAAGTGCCATGCAGCATATACCAAATGGACCATATCCTGGGCCATAAAACAAACCTTAAAAAATTTTAAAGTATTGAAATCATATAGTATATTCTCCAACCACAATGAAATCAAACTATAAGTCAATAAGAGAAAGGTAACAGAAAATTCTCTAAACACCTAGAAACAATAATCCATGGGTCAAAGATGAAGTCTTTTTTTTTTAAATTTAATTAATTAATTTATTTTTGGCTGTGTTGGGTCTTCGTTGCTGCGCGCAGGCTTTCTCTACTTGAGGCGAGCGGGGGCTACTCTTCGTTGCGGTGCGTGGGCTTCCCATTGAGGTGGCTTCTCTTGTAGCGGAGCATGGGCTCTAGGTGTGCGGGCTTTAGTAGCTGTGGCACGTGGGCTCAGTAGTTGTGGCTCACGGACTCTAGAGCGCAGGCTCAGTAGTTGTGGTGCACGGGCTTAGTTGCTTCGCGACATGTGGGATCTTCCCAGACCAGGGCTCGAACCTGTGTCCCCTGCATTGGCAGGCAGATTCTCAACCACTGCACCACCAGGGAAGTCCCAAAGACGAAGTCTTAAGGGAAATAAAAATATGTATATTGAACTGAATGAAAATAAAAACAGAACTTGTCAAGATTTGTGGGACACTGCTAAAACAGTGCTGAGAGGAAAATTTTTAGCACCAAATGTAGACCTTAGAAGAGAGAAAAAGAAGGACTTCCCTGGAGGTCCACTGGTTAAGTCTCCGAGCTTCCACTGCAGGGGGTGTGGGTTCGATCCCTGGTTGGGGAACTAAGATCCCACATGCCTCGCAGAGCAGCCAAAAAAGTAAAAAAAAAAAAAAAAAAAAAAAGAAAAAAGAGAGAGGAAAAGAGTAATCTAAGTTCCCATTTCAAGAACCTAGAAAAATAAGAGCAAAATAAACCCAAAGCAAGCAGATTGAAAGAAATTATAAAGAACAGAAATCATTAAAGTTGAAAACAGGAGAACAATAAAGAAAATTAAGGAAACAAAAAAATAGGTTCTTTGAAAAGATCAGTTGAATTGACATACTTCTAGCAAGGCTGACAAAGGAAAAAGGGAGAAGACACAAATTACCAATATCAGGATTGAAACAGGAGATATTATTACAGACATAAAAGTATCATAAGGAAATACCACAAACTCTACACACATAAATTTAACAACTTAGGCAAAGTGGACTATCTCCTCAAAAAACACAAATTACCACAACTCACACAAACAAACCACAAAAAAATCATTTGAATAGCCCTATAACTATTAGGGAAATTGAATTTATAATTAAAAAACACATCATGCATTGAGTTATCAATATTTGAACAGCTTTATTGAGATGTATTACACATATTGTAGAAGGCGCCCATTAAGCGTACATTTTAAAGATTTCAGGATATTTGTAGATACGTGCAATCATCACCACAGTCAATTTTTTTTTTTTTTTTGGCTGTGCCATGCGGCACGTGGAATCTTAATTCCCCAACTAGGGATTGAACCTAAGTCCCCTGCATTGGAAGCATGGAGTCTTAACCACTGGACCACAAGGGAAGTCCCTGAATTTATAATTTTAAAGTTTCCTCAAAAGAAATCTCCAGGGCTTCCCTGGTGGCGCAGTGGTTGAGAGTCCGCCTGCCGATGCAGGGGACACGGGTTTGTGCCCCAGTCCGGGAAGATCCCACATGCTGCGGAGCGGCTAGGCCCGTGAGCCATGGCTGCTGAGCCTGCGCGTCCGGAGCCTGTGCTCCGCAATGGGAGAGGCCACAACAGTGAGAGGCCCGCGTACCGAAAAAAAAAAAAAAAAAAAAGAAATCTCCAGGCCCAGTTGGTTTTCACTGGAGAATTCCACCAAATGGTTAAAGAAGAATTAAACCAATTCTACAAAATCTCTTCCAGAAAATAGACGAGCACTTTCCAATTCATGTTACGAAGCTAGTTTTACCCTAACAAAACTAGACAAAGACAGTACCAAAAAAGAAAACTACAGACTAATATGTCTCATGAATATAGACACAAAAATTATTAACAAAATATTAGCTCACATAATTTATCAATATATAAAAAGAATTATTTACCATGATCAAGTAGGGTTTATTCCAGGGAGGCAAGTTTGGTTCAGTATTTAAAAATCAGTCAGTGGATTCTACCATATTAAAAGGTTCAAGATGAAAAAAATCACATGATCATATAAGTATATACAGAAAAAACTTTTGACAAATTTCAACATCCATTCATGATAAAAAAAAAAATAACTCTCAGAGAAATAGGAATAGAGGAGAACTTCCTGAACTTAATAAAGGATACTTACAAAAACATGCAGCTACCATACTTAATGGTGAAAAACTGAATGCTTTCCCCCTAAAATTGGGAACAAGGTAAGGATGGCTTCTTTTATCACTTTTATTCAATATGACTGGAAGTTCTAGCCAGTCCAATAATGGGGGGGGGTGATATAAAAGACATATAGATCAGAAAATTGGCTGCATTGAGTCTTCGTTGCTGTGCACAGGCTTTCTCTCGTTGCAGCAAGCGGGGCTACTCTTTGTTGTGATGTGCGGGCTTCTCAATGCAGTGGCTTTTCTTGTTGCAGAGCACGGGCTTTAGGCACGTGAGCTTCAGTAGTTGTGGCACGTGGGCTCTAGGGCACAGCCTCAGTAGTTGTGGTGCACGGGCTTCGTTGCTCCGCGGCATTTGGGATCTTCTTGGACCAGGGCTCGAACCCGTGTTCCCTGCATTGGCAGGTGGATTCTTAACCACTGTGCCACCAGGGAAGCCCAAAACTGTCCTATTTTTAGATGACACATAGTTTGTGTAGAAAATTTCAAGGAATTAAAAAAAAAAATCTTAGAACTAATATGTAAGATCAGTAAGTTCACAGGATACGTATAGGACTTGTATGCTTAAAACTAAACAACACTGATAAGAGAAATTAAAAAAAGAAAACTTTTTGGACTTTTTTTTTTTTGCCATGCCGCACAAGTTGCAGGAGCTTAGTTCCCTGACCAGGGATCAAATCCGGGCCCCTGCAGTGAAAGCACCAAGTCCTAACCACTGGACTGCCAGGGAATTCCAAAAAAAACTTTTTTAATAAATGGAGACACATACTGTGTTCATGGAGTGAAAGATTAAACATAGCAAAGATGTCAATTTTCACCAAACTGATAAAGTTGAACACAATTCCCATCTAAATCCCAGCAATTTCTTTGTTTTGTTTTTAGTTAACAGACAAAATTATTCTAAAATTTATATGGAAAAGCCAAGGTACTAAAGCAGCTAAAACAATTTTGAAAATGAAGAATAAAATGGGAGGAATTACTTTATCTGCTTTTAAGACTTATTACGGGTAATCAAGACTGTGTGGTACTGGTAGAGGAATAGACAGACAGATCAATGGAACAGAGCAGAAAATCCAGGAAAAGACCCACCCAAAATGCCCAACTAAAATTTGAAAAACGTGTAAAAGCAATTCAGTGGAGAAAAGAGCATTTTCAACAAATGGTGCTGGAGTAATTAGACATTCATAGGCAACCAAAATCAACCAAACAAAATCCTTGACCTATTCTCACACCGTATATGAATATTAACTCAACATGTATCATGAACTTAAAAACATAAAACTTTTAGAATAAAACATAGGAGGAAAATATTCAGGATTTAGGGACAGAGTACTTAGACGTGGGACTTCCTGGCAGTCCAGGGTTAAGACTCTGCCCTTCACTGCAGGGGTCTCGGGTTGGATCCCTGGTCAGGGAACTAAGATCCTGCATGCTGCATATGGCGCGGCCCCCTAAAAAAAAAAAAAGAGAGAGAGAGAGAGAGGTCAGAGGAACAATTAATAAATTGGACTTCATCAGAATTAAAAACTTTTGCTCTGTGAAAGACTGTTAAGAGGATGAAAAGACAGTTACAGGGTGGGAGAAAGTATTTGCAAAGCAAGTTTACGACAAAGCGCTAGTATCTAGAATATAGAAGGAAATCTTAAAACTCAACAGTCAAAAACCAAACCAATTAGAAAATGGGCAAAAGACAGAAAGAGATATTTTATTGATGGTATATGCAGATGGCAGATAAGCGCATGAAGAGATGCTTAACATCATTAGTCATTAGAGAAATGCAAATTAAAACCACAATGAGAGGACTTTCCTAGTGGCGCAGTGGTTGAGAGTCCGCCTGCCGATGCAGGGGACACGGGTTCGTGCCCCGGTCCGGGAAGATCCCACATGCCGCGGAGCGGCTGGGCCCGTGAGCCATGGCCGCTGAGCCTGCGCATCCGGAGCCTGTGCTCCGCAACGGGAGAGGCCACAGCAGTGAGGGGCCCGCGTACCGCCAAAAAAAAAAAAAAAAAAAAAAAAAAAACCACAATGAGATATCACTATACACGTGTCAGAATGGCTAAAATAAAATCTGTGACAACACCAAATTCTGGTGAGAATGCAGAGAAACTGGATCACTCATACATTGCAGGTGGGAATGCAAAACGGTACAGCCACTTGGGAAAA
Source organism: Delphinus delphis (assembly GCF_949987515.2). Lineage (NCBI taxonomy): Eukaryota > Metazoa > Chordata > Mammalia > Artiodactyla > Delphinidae > Delphinus > Delphinus delphis. The sequence goes on along the minus strand of NC_082693.1, from coordinate 94,525,579 downwards.
CAGTTTGGTAGTATCTTTTTTTTTTAAAAAAATAAATTTATTTATTTATTTTTGGCTGTGTTGGGTGTTTGTTGCTGTGCGGGCTTTCTCTAGTTGCGGCGAGCGGGGGCTACTCTTTGCTGCGGTGCACGGGCTTCTCATTGCAGTTGCTTCTCTTTGCAGTTGCTTCTCTTGTTGCAGAGCACGGGCTCTAGGCGCGTGGGCTTCAGTAGTTGTGGCACATGGGCTTCAGTAGTTGTGGCTCTCGGGCTCTAGAGCACAGGCTCAGTAGTTGTGGCGCACGGGCTTAGTTGCTCCACGGCTTGTGGGATCTTCCCTGACCAGGGCTCGAACCCGTGTCCCCTGCATCGGCAGGCGGCTTCTCAACCGATACGCCACCAGGGAAGCCCTGGTTGTATCTTTAAAAGGTAAACATGCAACTCCCATACAACCCAGCAGTTGCATTCCTGGGCGTTTTCCTCAGAGAAATGAAGACTTCTGTCCATTTTAACATCCATTCACAAGTTTTAGCAGCTTTATTTACGGTAGCCCCAAACTGGAAGCATCCAGATGTCCTCCAGTGGGTGAATGGTTGAACTGTGGTACCTCTATACCACTCAACCAGAAAAAGGAATGAACTATTGACACACGCAACTACTGGATGACTCTCCAGAGAATTATGCTGAGTGAAAGAAGCCAATCCCACAAGGTTACATACTCAATGATTCTTGAAATGATGAAATTACAGAAATGGAGAACAGATTAGTGCTTGCCAGGGGTTAAGGAGGGAAGGAGGTGGGGGGGAAAGTGGCAGGGGTGGTGGTGGTGGTGTGATGAATTGGGAGATTGGGATTGACATGTATACACCAATATGTGTAAAATGGATGACTAATAAGAACCTGCTGTATAAAAAAATAAATAAATAAAATTCAGAAAAGAAAGGAGGGAAGGAGGTGGGAGGGAAGTGGGTGTGGCCATAAACGGGCAACTTGAGAAAACTCGTGGTGATGGCAATGTTTGGTAGCTATGTCAATATCCTGCTGATGATGTTGTACAAGAGTTTTGCAAGATGCTCCCACTGGAGAAAACTGAGTAAAGGGCATTGAATCTTACTGTATTATTTCTTACAACTTGCAAGTAGAATCTACAATTATCTCAAAATAATCAGCTTAATTAAAAGAAAATGCTAGGCACCATTTTAAACTATAGACAGGACTGAATAAGGTATTATATCTGCCTTCAAGGAACTCATAGTCTATCTCGTGAGGAGTTGAGCATATAGCTGCATTGCTCAAGGTAGATGTACACAGTTTCCAAAGTTTTGGACTTTCCAGAATCCTCTGACCTTGTTTTGGTAGAAATATTGCCTCTTGTTCCCCTTTCTCCTCCCTCACCATCCATTCGATGTGATCAGGACCAGCTACAAGATTTGCAGTGCCCTGTATAAACTGAAAATGCAAAGGTCCTTGTTTAGAAATGATTTAAGAATTTCAAGACGGCAACAGCTGAGCATAAAACATGTGGAGGGCCCTTCTGAACTCAGAGTCTGGTGCATCTGCACAGGTCACACTCTTGTGATGCTGGCTCTGCTTGTGATTCTGGTAAGATTGAAAATCCCCTTCTCACCTCCCTTGGCAGGAGATGGCCCTGAATCACCCAGGAGTGGTCATTCATAATATCTCATTGCCCTGGTTACTTCTATTAGAATCCTTCCAGGGAAGTCATATATAATAAAGCAGGGAGAGAGAGAACTCTGTTTCCTCTGGGGTGAGTTATGTATTGAACAAATATTTATTGGGTATCTTCCATGTGTTACACATCAGAGATACAATGGTGAACAAGATGCATATAGACAGTCCTAGCCCTCATGTAGCTTATATGCTACAGGTAGAGGCAGATAACAGCAATGAATTACAGATTGGGTTAAATGCAAAATAAAAGAATAAGTGGAGATGCTGTGAGTAGAATAACTAGGGTGGCCAGATATGTACGATTACTATTCTATAGAGGAGGAAAGTGAAGGTAAGAGAAGGTTAAGCAAATTGTCTTAAGATCAGAGAGCTGGCAAATGGCCAAGGAGAAATTCTAACGCGCGTGTGTCTGACACCAACTGCACCCTGCCAGTCTGGAAAGTACTCACTTACTTCCTATAAAGATGGGAAGTAGCATAGTGTAGTAGAGTTTTTAAGGGCTCAGGTTCTGAGGCATAGCTAAATTCAAATCCTGGCTTGGACAGCTTATTTTAACTCCTGAAAAAGTCTTGCTTTTCTCATTTATAAAACGAGGAGTGATAGGAATTGTTGCTACAGGGATTAAATGAGATACCGCACATGGAATGATCAGCCCAGCACATCATACCTAGTAAGTGTTCAATGAGTTTATAAATCAGTTTCAAGTCCAAAGAACTGAATTCCATCCAGATCTTCTACTTACTCTGTGAAGTTGTGTAAATCACATCCTTAGGGAGCCTATTTTCCTCATCTGTAAAATTAGGAGAATGGAGTGCCTCATGGGGTCATCACAAGCATAAATGAGATCATGTAAGTAAAAGTGCTATCCAAATGTGGCAATTCTATAATAAAACTCATAGGGTATTTTCTCTGACCAGTGGTCCCAATTTCTTCTCAAATTCAGCTCGTCCCTCTGACCTTTGTGCCATCGCTGTAGCTCTAATATGACATGATACTGCATTGTAATTTTTTTTTAAAAGGGAGAGGTATTTTTATTTTATTTTTGTTTATTTATTTAATCTTTTGGCTGAGCCACGTGGCATATGGAATCTTAGTTCCCCAACCAGGGATCGAAACTGTGTCCCCTGCAGTGGAAGCCTGGAGTCCTAACCACTGGACGGCCAGGGAAGTCTCTGCATTGTAATTCTTTATAGGCCAGTGTCTCTTAGCAGACTAAGAACTCTTTGAGGGAGGGACTGTGTGTTGCCCCTTCACCTAGCACCTGGCTCAGTTGCAGCTAGGGAAAGTTGAATGAGTATGGACCCTGCCCCTCTGTTCGCACATGGGGCGCTGTGTTCGCTTGGGGACCCCTCACCTAGCAGCTTCGTGTAGCTGCTCCACTCGTGTATTTCCCCCGCAGCAAAATTTCAATTGCAGGGAGGCTCTTCCTGTGGCCCAGCAGGACACATCTGCACTGCCTCTCTCTTGTGCCAGTTGTTTGTTTGTGGAGAATACAAAACTACATTTGTTATTAAAAGAAAAGGTCTATAGAGTTCTACGTTGATCCGTTCTATCTTGTTCCCTTTTGCATCGAGGAGCTTAATTATTTGGGATGCATTTTGGTATAAATCACTGCATTCTGTAGTTACGTTGTGCTGATGTGTGCTATTGTGAAAGTCTTGAGGCCAAGATTTACTGTAGAGGGAAAACGGACACTTCATTATCTCAGAAAAAAGAAGGGCATTCAGTCCTTTAGTCAACTGTGTATCCCCACACTCACTATTGAGCTGTCTCCTGGTATGCATCTGTCCTCACCCTTTGCCTAATTCGCTCTGGTCAGGAGCTACACGTGGATAGTCATCCTTGGGCAATACAAAGGCTATCTGCATAATCTTCTCTCAAGCTCAGAATCAACATTTTAAAGTTAAGAATGATCGTGTCATTCAAAGAGTTTGGGGATAATTTGGGGAGGGACAATTTTTTTTTGATTAAAAAAATTTTTATTTAGGCATAATTGACATTATACTAGCTTCAGGTATACAACATAATGATTTGATATTTGTATATATCATGAAATGATCAGCACAATAAGTCTACTTAACATCTGGGATTATAATTTTTTTTTTTTTTTTTTTTGCGGTACGCGGGCCTCTCACTGCTGTGGTCTCCGGACGCGCAGGCTCAGCGGCCATGGCTCACGGGCCTAGCCGCTCTGCAGCATGTGGGATCTTCCCGGACCGGGGCACGAACCCGTGTCCCCTGCATCGGCAGGCGGACTCTCAACCACTGCGCCACCAGGGAAGCCTTGGGATTATAATTTTAATGTTGAATTTTTACTGGCACAATTCATAGAATAAGAAATCATTCTTAGTGCCACCATGCTTTTTTAAAAATTGTTTTCACTTATTTTTTATTGAATTATAATTAACATACGAGATTATATTAGAATCAGGTGTACAACATAGGGATTCAATATTTTTATACATTATGAAATGATTATAGTAAGTCACTGTCACCATACACACTCCTTACAATATTACTGACTATATTCCCTGTGTATACAGTACGTAGTTTGTAACTCTTTTTTTTTAAATTAATTTTTATTGGAGTATAGTTGCTTTATGGGGGACAATTTTTTATAAGTAATATATTGGATGGAGCTGGCTGGGATTGCAGCTAGACTTTTTATATTAATTCCTATGAAAATAATTCCCCCTTTTCTATAACTTGGAGATTTCTTGGAATGTAATCTTAACATAAAATGATACCATTCCATAAAAAAAATTCCAAAGTAAAAGATAAATGAGTTGAGGATTGTTTTTAATCCTCTCCATGTACATATTAAAACAAGTAATTGAAGTCTCTCAGAAAACACCTTTCGGTTGTACATTAGTTTATCAGGGTGTGTTTTGGTTGTCCAGAAATGTTTTAGGTAAATATGATCAAAGTGGTTGCCCAGGATTGGAATCAGATGTAAGATGGATTCTAGACGGTTCAGAACCAAAAGTTGGGAAGAAAATGGAGAAGGAACTCAATCAAGAATATACTCTGGGGGGACTTCCCTGGTGGTGCAGTGGTTAAGAATCCGCTTGCCAACGCAGGGGACACGGGTTCGAGCCCTGGTCCGGGAAGATCCCACATGGCACGGAGCAGCTAAGCCCGTGCTCCACAACCACTGAGCCTGCGCTCTAGAGCCCGTGAGCCACAACTACTGACCCCGCGTGCCACAACTACTGAAGCCTGTGTGCCTAGGGCCTGTGCTCTGCAACAAAGAGAAGCCACCACAATGAGAAGCCCATGCACTGCAACGAAGAGTAGCCCCTGCTCGCCACAACTAGCGAAAGCCCACGTGCAGCAACAAAGACCCAATGCAGCCAAAAATAAATAAAAAATTTTTTTTAAAAAAGAACATATTTTGGGGACTTCCCTGGTAGTCCAGTGGCTAAGACTCTGCGCTCCCAATGCAGGGGTCCCGGGTTCGATCCCTGGTCAGGGAACTAGATCCCACATGCTGCAACTAAGAGTTCGTGTGCTACAACTAAAGACCCCCGCATGCCCACAACTAAAAAAAAAAAAAAAAAAGATCCCGCATGCCGCAACGAAGATCCTGTGTGCCACAACTAAAACCCGGTGCAGCCAAAATAAATAAATAAATAAATAAATATTAAAAAATAAGAATGTATTTCATTTTCAGTGTGACCTTGTGCAAGTTACAAGGTGTGTTATATCAATTAGCAACTTGATGTAAGACAATAAAATGGCAGAAAAGCTGGTAATTTTTAGAAAGAATGGTATCAAACTTAGTCATTTTGTTGGAAGAAGGTTTATACACTGTGTAACTTAGCTATTTGTACGCTCATAAAAATCACAAAATCTGTTTGCCTTCAGGTCTATTCCTTGCCCTTTCCCTGTGTCGCTTCATGTCATTAGGTGGGGGCGGCCCTGACCTAGAGAGGTCAGCGTCAGCTGGCCTTTGGCTTGGCCAGTGGGATGCACTGGCTGGAGAGGAGAGGATGGTGTAAAAGGACAGTCAGTGGATGTCCCTCCCTCTCTTGGCCTTGGGCGGCATCTGGAAGCAGCTGAGTCTGAGATCTCAGCTCCTGTCAGCAGGCAGGCCTTCTGTGGCCCAGCTTCTGCAGTTGACCTGGCTCCTGGTCTAGAGAAACTCCACTTACTTCTGTCCTCCTCCAGCCTGGAGGTAGTGTCTTCCTGTTGTTGCTAATCTTTAGGATGCCTCACCATCCCATCTGGCTGCTCTTTCAGTTCCTGTGAGACCAATTCTGGATGTTACATTTTCTGTTTAAATATTTAGAGTAGCTTGTTTTCCTGACTGGAGTCTGACTGATAACATATGTCCCTAAGCCTTTAGTGGTTAAGTATTATGATAATGAATAATAATCCTTTTGTCACTCTGGTTGGTTTCAGAGTAGTAGTACCTGCTTAGTAGAGAATCTGTTGATTCACTCAAGAAATGTAACTACGAAATGGAGCAACAGGGAACTCCCTGGTGGTCCAGTGGTTAGGACTCCACGCTTTCAGTGCCACGGGCCTGGGTTCAATATCTGGTCAGGGAACTTCCCTGCAGTGGAAGCACAGAGTCTTAACCACTGGACTGCCAGGGAAGTCCCTAATTTAGCATTTTATTAATTCTTATTTTAAATACTTAAATACTGTCAACCTCAGTTTGCCTTTAGCCCTCCTTTTCCCCTTGCCCACAAGCTAATATAGTTGAAAAACTTTAATTGTGGTAAAATATACATAAATGTTACCATTTTAACCATTTTGGGGGGCTTAGCCTCATTTTTTTTTTTTTTTTTTTTTGCAGTACTCGGGCCTCTCACTGTTGTGACCTCTCCTGTTGCAGAGCACAGGCTCCAGACGTGCAGTCTCAGCGGCCATGGCTCACGGGCCCAGCTGCTCCGTGGCATGTGGGATCCTCCCAGACCGGGGCACGAACGCGTGTCCCCTCCATCGGCAGGCGTACTCTCAACCACTGCGCCACCAGGGAAGCCCATTTTAACCATTTTTAAGTGTACAGTTCAGTGACATCAAGCACACTCACATTGTTGTACAACCATCACCACCATTCGTCTCCAGAACTTTATCATTTTCCTGGATTCAAATTGTTCCCCTTGTACAATGACTCCCCTACCCTCCCTCCCCCGGACTCTGGAAACCACTATCATTTCACTTTCTATCTCTATGAATGACTCCTCTGGCACCTCATATAAGTGGAACCATAGAATATTGGTCCTTTTGTACCTGGCTTATTTCACTTAGCACAATGTCTTACAGGTTAATCCATGTTGTAGCATGTATCAGAATTTCATTCCATTTTAAAGTTGAATAATATTTCATTGTATGGCTTTGCCCCATTTTTGTTTATCCATTTATCCGTTGGTGGACATTTGGGTTGTTTCCATCTTTTGGCTTTTGTGAATAATGTTGCTATGAATGTGGGTGTACAAATATCTGTTTGAGTCTCTGCTTTCAATTCTTTTGAGTATATGCTCAGAAGTGGAATTGCTGGATCAAATGATAACTGTTTAATTTTTTGAGGAACAACCATACTCATATTTTTGTCAAAAACTACTCTATCAGGCTTCTGCAGGTGGACTCTGAGCCTGCTCTAACTACTTTATGAAATGTCGAGTACAATTTATTATGCATAGCAATCCCTATAGTAAAGTAGAATCATTCACATATAACATATAGTACACTGCCCAGATTATAATCAGTGCAGGAGTTAGCTATAGTTCATGAGAGATTTTAATCCATGTAACATGAAGATAAGCATAACCAAACACCGATCAATGAAATACTAAATAACTTTTTTCAAGATGACTATTTTTATAAACATTTTTGGTATACCATTGTAGGCTTCCCAATCTCAAGGTTGCTAGGAAAAGAAAGACAGCATTTAGTGGCAACTATCCAGAACCACTGAGCTTTAAAAACTGGAAATTTGAATCAATATTTACGTAGTGCCACACATTTTTATGTCGAAGGTAAGTAAGCTCTAGTCAGCATAATTCTAGATTTTATAATCCTAAATTAAATACCTTAAGTGATGTGCCTTGAAATTAGTATGCTGGGAGATACTGGTCCCTCCTGTCCTTAAGATGGCCAGATGGATGGAGCTTGGAGGAGCCAGAGCCCCCTTACCTGTCACCGTATCACCATGAGCTGTGGACTCACTGAAATATGGCCAAGAGGGTGCTACCACCTGGTCATATTCAGCATGACCACCTGGCCCAGCTCAGCAGCAGGTGTTGAGTATGCTGCTGTTCATCAAAGACAAGGGAGCCATGGAGTCACTGCAGCAGTTGGTGTTTCAGGTGCCAATGCCTAAGTTGCTGCTGGCCAAGGGTGTCATGGGGGTGAAGACTGGGCCAGTGCTCCTTGCAGGTGCAGCTCTCGACAGCCCCGCCCTCTGCTTCACATACATTGGACACCTCTGACCTCTGTGGTCAAAGGTATAGGCAGGATGACTGTTCCAAAAATGCACATACGTTCTGTGAATTATAGCTTAACTTGAAATATTTGATGGAAATGATTTCGATTTGATTGGAAATCCACATTATAAGAAATTTTACATTGGGACTTCACCGGCGGTCCAGTGGTTAAGACTCCACGCTTCCAACGTAGGGGGCGTGGGTTCGATCCCTGGTCAGGGAACAAGGATCCCACATGCCGCCAGGGGAGGCCAAAAAAAAAAAAATTTCACATTGCATTTGTCAACGAAAGGAAGTTATTAGAGTCTTTGAAATTTAGTTTCAATTGTAAATTATTGAGATTTAATTCATATACCATAAAATTCCCCTTAAAAGTGTACCAATGTTTTTTAGTATACTTACAGAGTTGTGCAGCTACCACCAATTCCAAAACATTTTCATCACCTAAAAAAGAAAGCATACCTGTAAGCTGTCACTCCATTTCCTCCTGCCTTCAGCCCTTTGCAACCACTAATCTACTTTGTCTCCATGGATGTGCCTATCCTGGACATTTCATGTAAACGGAATCATAAAAAATATGTGCCTTTTGTGCCTGGCTTCTTTCACTTAGAATGTTTTCAAGGTTCTTTCATGTTGTGGCCTGTATCAGTGCTTTGTTCCTTTTTATGGCTGAATATTTCATTGTATGAATAGACCACGTTTCATACATTCATCTGCTGATGGATGTACGTTTCATTTATCCATTCATCAGTTCAATTACACATTTTAAAAAACTATTTTATTTTTAAAAAAGATTATTTATTTATTTTATTCATTTTTGGCTGCATTGGTCTTAGTTGTGGCACGCAGGCTCTTTGTTGTGGTCCGTTGGCTTCTCTCTAGTTGTGGCGCATGGGCTTCTCTCTAGTTGTGGCGCACAGGCTCCAGGGCATGTGGGCTCTAGTTTGTGGCACGCGGGCTCTAGTTGAGGCACGTTGGCTTAGTTGCCCCGCAGTATGTGGGATCTTAGTTCCCTGACCAGGGATTAAACCCGCATCCCCTGCATTGCAAGGCGGATTCTTTACCACTGGACCACCAGGGAAGTCCCCAGTTACACAGTTTTGAATGATCATAAAAATGGTTTTAAATTTCTTGTCACCTACTTGTACAGTTTCTTGTAAATGGTGGTTATGAGGAATCTGAAGACAATATCACTACAAAGTTTGGATCAGGAATTGTGTGCAGGTGCTTCAGCCTGTTATCAAAAAGTCATGTTTCCAAAGGAAGCTAAGTCTTTTATTGACATTTTAAAATTTATCTTTTGGAAGTGTTATGCAAATTTAAAAATTCCTGTAAAACTTTGCACGAATTTGTGGTTATAATTATATAAAGGGTATGTAATTAATTTTCTTCTCTAAGTCACATGTACACATTTCTAAGTCCCCTTAAGTTTGTTCCATTGTGCCATATAAAAAATATCTTTTTATGTGTTCCAGGATGTGAAAAATGTTGGAGAGCTGGGCTTCCCTGGTGGCGCAGTGGTTGAGAATCCACCTGCTAATGCAGGGGACACGGGTTCGAGCCCTGGTCTGGGAAGATCCCACATGCCGCGGAGCAACTAGGCCTGTGAGCCACAACTACTGAGCCTGCACGTCTGGAGCCTGTGCTCCGCAACAAGAGAGGAGGCCGTGATAGTGAGAGGCCCGTGCACCACAATGAGGAGTGGCCCCCGCCTGCCACAACTAGAGAAAGCCCTCGCACAGAAACGAAGACCCAACACAGCCGTAAATAAATAAATAAATAAATAAAATTTAAAAATAAATAAATAAATACTCCTGTTCTCTGTTTAAAAAAAAAAAAAAAAAAATGTTGGAGAGCACATCTTAGAGAGCCCCAGATTTTAAAGAGGATTCCTAATAGTAAGAGATGCTTGGGGACTTCCGCATTGGCGCAGTGGTTAAGAATCTGCCTGCCAATGCAGGGGACACGGGTTCAAGCCCTGATCCGGGAAGATCCCACATGCCACGGAGCAACTAAGCCCCTGCGCCACAACTACTGGCCTGCGCTCTAGAGCCCGTGAGCCACAACTACTGAGTCCGTGAGCCGCAACTACTGAAGCCCACGCGCCGAGAGCCCGTGCTCCACAACGAGAAGCCACCGCAGTGAGAAGCCCGCACACCGCAACGAAGAGTCGCCCCCGTTCGCCGCAACTAGAGAAAGCCAGCGCGCAGCAACGAAGACCCAACACAGCCAAACAAACAAACAAATAAAGAGATGCTTACACTTAGGATTCTTTATATGGCTTGCTGAGAAAGTTTACATATTTAAAATTTTGCAAAATTTGCCCTTCATAAAATGCTCATGGCTATAGTGTAATGTCTTGAGTTCTACAGGGGCTGTCTGCAGACCTATGTGTCAGTTTTGTGGAGAGTCAGCCTTTTTTCCCCCAGCTTCCTTGAGCTGTAACTGACAAAACTGTAAGATATTTAAAGTGTACATGGTGATGATTTGACACACGTATACATTGTGAAAAGATGTCCCTCATCTAGTTAATTAACACATCCATCAATTCATATATTTATCTTTTTTTTTTTTTTGGTGAGAACATTTAAGTTCTATTCTCTTAGCAAATTTCAATTATAAAATACAATGTTATCAAGTATATTCACCATGTTAATACGTTTGATCCTTGAGTCAATCTAATCCATTGGTTTTCCCCCTTCTATGACTGCTAAGATTATCTCGTTTGCTATCATGATTTTGTGACAGTAGTTAATGAATACTCTGTAAAATAAAATACTTTGTAAAACAAACTGTTGTCACATTTAAAGCTATAAACTCTAGATTTGAAAATAACACACACGTACATGCACAAACCAAACACTCTTACATCGTTTTATAGTTTATTTTTAAAATGACAATAACAAATGGTCTTCCCTTGTTGGGAAATGACATACCTACTTTCAGTCAATAGGGCCTTAAAAAGTAACAGCATTTTGTCCAAATTGAACTTATATAATTGCACAAAAGTCATACAAAGCATTAAGAAATGCTCACAAAGACTGCAGTTCTCTCAGCTTCTCATGAAGCACACCCCAAGAGGCCTTGGTTTCAGTGGGGATCCCTGATCTGAATAATACTGATGCTTACCCCAAGTTCCTCAGTGACACATAGGCAGAGGTGAAAGGAGCCAGGAAGACAAACGTGCTTTGTGACAGTGGAATTCTGCTCTAGAATTAGGGTTTAATGATGTATTCACCTTCTCATATTAGGATTATTAAACACTTCAGCTTGAAGTATATTTGTCCAGGCTTAAAACTTAACCCTATCAGCTTAAGTTTTGGGATACAGATCCCACTTCAGGAAACTAAAATTAAAAACAAACAAACAAACAAAAACCACACGGTAAAAACCTCTTCCAAGCAAGATCCCTTATGCTGCCACCATCCTGGGCCCTCATTGAGTTTCTAACATACAAGCACAAATAAGTTACATTATTATTGATCATATGCCAGTTGAGGGATGGTAGACAGAGTCTCACTCAAATCCCAACTCTTGTTTTACTGACAGCAGTTACTGGAAACACTGTGTTACAAAGGACTCTGGGGTCACAGGTGGAACTGGTGGGACAGCCACTATGCTGTACATGTGATGTGACATGGACACAGGACAGGGAGAGGCAGCACTCATGCATCATATTTGCATTCCTCCTATTATTAACAAAGCTAAGGAGGATGCTGGTTATGTATGTTTTGAAAAACAACAAAGCCCAAGTTTTCTATTTTAATGAGTTACAATGTCTTTATCCGGGGATTTAACTTATTTTATGGATCTTAAACCCAATTAAGATATAATGTCTATAGTAGAAGTTTTCCTTTTCTGACCTTACAAAAATTAATAAAAAAGATAACAATATTTTGAAAGAAGACACACAAAGAGAACTTTAAGTCACCATAAGAAGTACCTTCCTAACTTGGGTATGACTATGGGAAGAGGAGAGTTATTATTCTATTTCTACTGCTGTGTTTCAAATAAAAAACACAGTCCCAGTTTAATTACAGAGAAAAATAACAATTCCTGAAATAAAACCATAAAAGTATGCAGCAGAGGCCATCTAAATATACTTTTTTTTTTTTTGCAGTACGCAGGCCTCTCACTGTTGTGGCCTCTCCCGTTGTGGAGCACAGGCTCCAGATGCACAGGCTCAGCAGCCATGGCTCACGGGCCCAGCTGCTCTGCCGCATGTGGGATCTTCCCAGACCGGGGCACGAACCTGTGTCCCCTGCATCGGCAGGCGGACTCTCAACCACTGCGCCACCAGGGAAGCCCTAGATATACTTCTTGCCTTTAGATTATTGTTAATATTTTAGCTGTATCTCTTCAATTCAGGGAGAAAAATTCCAGTGTAACATTTGAAGCATTTTTTAAAAATTAAGGTTTTCATTAGGAGAGCTTGGTGTATATATGAAGTATTTATTATACTGAAACCAGGAGGGAAATGTGGGGCATGTCTGTGGTAAGGCTAAGAATTAATGAGATTCCAGCACTGTGCACAATTATCTGCTCAACCAATCCTGAACAGATCAGACAGTCCCTGAACCGCTGCTCTGAGATGTACACTGTGTCACTTCTTGAAGGTTCTGATAGTCTGATGCAAATGTTAGCTGCTGTGGTTAATCGGGGACTCAAAGGACAATATGCCTGGGTCAGGGACTATAAATCACCAGAAGAATTCCACAACGGCTGTTCTACGTGTGACTTGCAACACCTGTAGAACTTGCCAGGAGTCCAGCTGGAAGAAGTCTGTTTCATGTCCAAGTAGGCTGCTATTCATAAAAGCCGCCTAAGCTTTTAGCTAGAAAGTTGAAGACTACAGAAAATGATTTATAGGAAGAAAAGGAAATTCCTTATTCCAGGATTGTAAGTGAACAAAGGTAACCCAATTCCAGAAAAAGGTTGTTGAGGCCATACAGGCCAAGGGAGTGAGAAGCCAGAGTTGTGGGTTTCTTTTTAGTCCCCTCTTAGAAAGTAACAAGCACAGGACTGAGAAGTTGGAGAGGGGTGAGGAGGGCAGGTGCAGGGATGATGACTCCAGCTGTGCAGCCATCCATTCCCACAGCTGCTGAGCACAGCCAAGCATTTGCGGGTGAGCACTGTCAGGACACAATTTGTATCACTTTGGTCGCTAACATTATCTTTGTCTCCTGATGAAGTCACTGCCTGTCTGCTCTGGGCTCTGTACCTTGGGTTTTTCTGACAAGATGGGCAAACTTTTAGCACTGCAAGGAGTGTTAATCTCCTAGCCTGTTCTTCCCTAATGCAAATATTTTCTTAAAATTTTTCGAATTTATGTTCTAATAATCAGCATGTTTTATACATCTTGAGCTCATATGCAGGTTTAAAGGAGGTGAACACACTAGTTCTTAAAGCTTTCCCCTATGATAGGAGCTCCCAAATAACCTATCTGCAGCAGTCTAGCCCTGTTCACTTCACAAACTGAGTATTATATAATTGCATCCAACACTGTGTTGAGGGAAACATGAGTCTTTACCATTGTCCTTCCAGTGCTAACATCCAAGGAAGGAAAGGATCACAGGGTGTTTACAGGTACTGAGCGGGTTGCATATTTTGTTTTTATTGGCACTAGAGGAAATCACAGAATAATAACTGGGGTGTCTCTCTGAATACTGGGTGCCATTCCTCTGACTTTAATAGGGTAAGTAGAGGATCTGCCCTTGGCCAGGGAAGCAGCTTCAAGGGTGTGCTGAGGGTCAATGCATTAAGAATCTATAAAGAAAGCATGGATGTCTGGGAAAGGAATCAACTTTAGACTGAGAACAGACGGATGGCGGTCTGGATCTACAGCAGACACACATACTTTTCTTTCTCTTTCATTTCCTTCCTTATCAAGAATCTAAACACCTTCCAGGTCCCAGGTAACCAAATAGCAAGAAAGGCTCAAAAATGTTTTGTTCGATAGCTAGTGTTGCTGGAATCTGGACTGTGGCTGAATGGTGTGACTGTAGGACACCAGTGTCCTGAGGGCTCACATGGCTCCGGTAGATACATGGGCTCCTGGATAGGTAGGCAGGTGTTATGGAAGGTATGTACTGGCCACCCACAATCACTGATGGGTTGTTTTCAGTGTAGGGAAAGACCTTGGTGATTGGCTCAAAATATATAAGCATTACACAAAAATCTTATGATATTAGGTAGATCTCAGGAAAAGTGCAGAGGGGAAGGACCTGGAGAGAAGCAGAGAATTTTCTCCATGTGCTAACTGGGATGCGTGGACATATGTAACCAAGATCTTTCTTTACATCTGAAAACTAAACTTGTCTGAGTCATTAATTCTACAGAATTAATGTTACTAAAGTTGCAGTAACATACAATCCCAAAACTCAATTTCCCAGATTTCTAGCTACATAAAACAAGAAAAGACCACATACACAACTACATACACTCATATAGCTGCTGCACTCCCCAGTGGAACACGTGTATAAATGTCCACACAGAGACCCCCAGAAAGCACACGTGCACAGAGGCCAACGTCCACCCCTTCTGAACCTAAGATGCATGTGGGCCACACTGAGGGTCAAGAGGCCCTATTGCATATCTGTTCGATGTCATTCATCTCTTTGGGACAATCTGCAGAAAGGATGAGAGGTGAGTCCTCTGTTACCACTACATCATCCTCAATTCGTACACCAAGACCACGGAACCTCTCAGGGGCGTCTTTGTCATCCTCCGGAATATAAATACCTGAGAAGTAGAAAAAAGAATCAGAACATTCTATTCATAAATGGCAGTAACTGGATGATTTGGGGCAAGTAAGTTAACCTCTATAAAGTTGGGATCCTAACAGTACCTACCTAATAGAAATGTGGAGATTAAATGAGATAATATATATATAAAAATGTCTGGTACATAAATGGTCAGTAAGTGTTGCCTATCATTACTAGAACTATTATTATAGTTATTTTGTATAGTAGACTACAAGATCTATACAACTACAATAATGTTGATCATGATTCTGTCACGTTCTAATGGCTCAAATGGGCCACTAAAGTTACTTAATTTATGAGTATGTCAATATATGCTGGGACCCAGTAGATTATATAAATGCATTCTTTCTCTGCCTAACAGTTCCGTGGAAAAAGGGCACTTTGCTAAAATAAAGACTTAAGGCATTTTAAAATGTATTTAAAAAACACTTACTTAGATATTATTAGCCTCAACAACCAGAAGCTGCACAAATACTCAAATAAGTCATAAATGTAACTGACGTGTACATGATGTAAAGAGGGAAAAAGGAAGACCTTAATGAACGTTTAAAAAATTCTAAGAAACCAAGGTTCCCTTTCTAATCATGAAGTCAGACAGACACCAGGTCTTTTCATATTAAAGAAACTGTAAACTTCCTTCTCTGTACTCACAGATGCTGTTCTGTGATAAGAATAAAAAGACCAGCAAAGAAAAATGTAGTCGAAGTCTAAGGAAGCATCAACTAGATTGGACTTAACAGTACGTAAGGTCACAGACAGCAACATATGCCCGGACTTAAAGGGTGGCATAAAAGATGTGTCCCAACTATAACTTACATAATTTAGAGGTGAAAACGCTTGAAATCTAAGATTGAGATCTGCTTTCATGACAGAAGCAGCATCGATGTTTAAAACTGACTGGTGGGGCTTCCCTGGTGGCGCAGTGGTTGAGAGTCCGCCTGCCGATGCAGGGGACACGGGTTCGTGCCCTGGTCCGGGAAGATCCCACATGCCACGGAGCGGCTAGGCCCGTGAGCCATGGCCGCTGAGCCTGCGCAGCCGGAGCCTGTGCTCCGCAATGGGAGAGGCCACAACAGTGAGAGGCCCACGTACCGCAAAAAAAAAAAAAAAAAAGGAAAAAAAAAACCTGACCGGTAACATCAATCTTATACTCCACCGTGGCCAGCACTTTTCTACTGAATCCTGCCCAACATCCAGCATCATTCAAGCTGGAGAACCATTAGACTGCCAGCTCTCTCTGAAGCTTAGAAGAAAGGATCTGGATACTAAAAAGTGGAATAATGCAGGCAGTTCAATGCAGAGGAGCTGCAACTGAGAACATGGGGAGTCTGAGTGTCTCTGCAGAAAAGTGCCAGGGGCTTCACAAGTGTCAGCAGCTCACCAAGATGATGGGAAGGACTAGTACAAACTGGCCCTGGCAAAGGCAGGGTTAGAAAAAGATTTCTTTCTTAATATCTACTGATCGAAAGTATTCCCCATCTGTTGTTTATTGGAGAAGTCAAATTAAACAAATTGTGTGATGTGAAATAAAAAAGCTCACGAAAAAATCTACTGGAGAGATTCATTTTCCTGTCTCTTCTAATTTAATTACATTCGTTCAGGTAAAAATAAAGTGTTCTAACATTAGAATTACATGTCCCAAGGGATCAGAGGTTGCTAGCACCTCCCCTTACCTGGCTCCACTGTGATTACCATGCCAGGCTGCAGAGGGAGGGAGCGGGGCATGTCTGGAGTGTCGTGGACATCCATCCCCAGGTAATGGCCAACATGATGTGGGCAGTATTTTCGAGCAGCCTGGAAAAGATATTACCTCAGTGTTATTAGAGCAATGACCCCTTAAGGGGAAAGTTGGGCAACTATAACGCCATGAGATATGTGTTAACACTGACCCCTGCCCCCAGTTTTGCCACTTGTTTCACCTATCCTCGGGCTAATGCTTAAGAGACTTGAAAACTGCCACCTCTTGTATGCAATTCTGCCAACAGCATTCTAACTAATCCACATTTCTATTCTTACAATTTAATATACTACACACATGCTAACTGGGGTAAGCCCAGTAATGACTACGGCAAATGAAAATCTCTTTTCTTGGGGGAGGGAAGATAATTGTGTTAGAATAGTTCTCTTTTCAATGTTCGCATGTCCCTCTTAGGAAGGCTACTCTGGAGACTCTAAGTATCTCACAGCAACTTGTGGAGTAGGTATGAAACACCATGTAACACAGTAATTATTAGGCATTTACTAGCTTGGATATTTCTATCCGTTGATTCAAGATTTGTTGGCATGAACAGGAGGAATTTATAGCTTTTTTCCTATTGATAAAAGAAACCCTGGCAGCCTAAACTTGGAGCTAGGAGATGCCTTACTGGTCTGTTTCGTTTGACCACCTGGCATGGTCGCATACCATTTAATTTAAAGCTGAGGCTTTAAATTTTTACTGAACACCATCACATTTTGGATGCAGATGAAATTCACTAAACATGGCAACTGAGGATATTGTTAAAAGTCTCAACAATGTTACTGAAGGAAGAAACACCCTCCCCTTCGACCTCTACCTTTTCAAAATCACTACAAAAGAATTAAGAGTTAACCTCTCCTCCGTTTTATGTCCTCTTCCCCCCTGTCTGAACCAGACTTCATTTTGTTTTCTGAATACTGAGCTAGTTACACAGTATGCAATGAACCAGATGTGCTGCCATCTTCTGGTAGAAATAAGTATTGCACCTTTTGCTTTAATCCATGTTCAAAAAAAGTCCCTCTTACTGGTGAAGAATCACCAACACCATTTCTAAATCTCATTAGTTTTACGTAGGATAAAAACTAAGCAGCATGTCAGGTGTTCTTAAGAAATCGGGTCAAAGGAAGTGAAGTACCTTGAAGGCATTATTTTCCTTAATGTTCTTCACGATCCCCAACTCTTTAAGCTTCTGTCCTATCAGTGTTAGCATCATGCTGTAGATGTTATCCAAGCTTGTTCCAGGGGAGCAGAGGGTCAGACAATCTTTCTGGACTTCTAGAACAGCTTCATAGAGTTCTGCCTGAGGTGCCGTGAACCTGGGGATAGGAAAACCCAAGAACTCGAATTTGGAACTCTCTGATATTGTAGGAAGTTTGCTTCTAAGTTTGATTAGAAAAACTCCAAGGCAATGATGATGGGGCATTGTTGATATTTAGTCAGTACCAGTATATCATTAATGACAGGACCTCAACCATGCCTAGATGCTCAACAGGAAGAGCAATAACCCTTAAAGCTGGGGCAGCAACAACAATCTCTCCTTCAAAGGGTCAGCTGACAGACACGGGGTGAGGTTAAAAGATGCACCCAGCCATGAATGCAGTCAGAGGGCCAGATCAGGCTTACTCTTGATCCTCTCCATTTTTTTTTTTTTTTACCATTAAAAAAACACAAACAAAAACCAACCAAACAAAAAAAAAAAACAGAGCCTAAGGATCCACTTATAGGCAAAGTAGATGTCATGGGATAAACTAATCAATACTTTGGCTATGGGACTTCCCTGGTGGCGCAGTGGTTAAGAATCCGCCTGCCAATGCAGGGGACATGGGTTTGAGCCGGGTCTGCGAAGACCCCACATGCCGCAGAGCAATTAAACCCACATGCCACAACTACTGAGCCTGCACTCTAGAGCCCGCGAGCCACAACTACTGAGTCCGCCTGCCGCAGCGACTGAAGCCCATGCACCTAGAGCCCGTGCTCTGCAACAAGAGAAGCCACCGCAAATAAGAAGCCCGAGCACTGCAACAAAAACTAGCTCCCGCTTGCCGCAACTAGAGAAAGCCCGCACACAGCAACCTGAAGACCCAACACAGCCAAAAATAAAGTAAAATAAATTAATTTATAAAATAAGTAAATAAAATGTATTTGTTTTAAAAAAAATACTTTGGCTACTAATAACTTACTAGTTTCCAGGTGTCCTTAGTATAATAATTTCTTCGTCAGTAATGGGGAAAAATGAGGGAAAAATACCAAGCTCGGGTGGTATATGATATGTGTTTTTAACACATTTTTAAAAAAATTAACTTATTTTTGACTGCGTTGGGTCTTCGTTGCTGCATGCGGGCTTTCTCTAAGTTGCGGCAAATGGGGGCTACTCTTCTCTGTGGTGTGTGGGCTTCTCACTGCGGTGGCTTCTCTTACTGCTGAGCACGGGATCTAGGCGCTTGGGCTCAGTAGTCGTGGCGCACGGGCTTAGTTGCTCTGCGGCATGTGGGATCTTCCCAGACCAGGGCTCGAACCCATGTCCTCTGCATTGGCAGGCAGATTCTTAACCACTGTGCTACCAGGGAAGTCCCTATACATTGTTGATGGAATTGTAAATTAGTACAGCCAGTTAAATCAAAGGCCTTAAAGGTACTCATAAAATTTAAGTTTGTAATTCTGCTCTAAGAAGCCATCCTGACAAAATATTTGAAATTCAAAAAAAGCTGAATATACAAAAATGTTCACTGTGATTTTAAAAATAATTATAATTATAAATGTCCCCTAATAAGAATGGTTAAAGTCAGCAAGGTAATGCTATAATGAAAACCTACACACCCATCTCCCAGGTTCAGCCATTATTAACACTGTTATGTTTGTCATTGATGAGTATAAACATGCTCCACCCCATCTCAGTATTACTAAACATTTTTTAACAATTCTTTTTCTAATGTAAATTTTATATACACTGAAATGTACAAATCTGAGCTCTACAATTCTGACAAATGGATGTGCTGGTGGTGATGAAGCTGGGGACACTGAACCCCTAAATTCTGCTGAGTCATCTTTGCTAGGAGAAGCAGCCCTTCTACCCCAGTCTGAGAAGGCCAACCCTGTTTTGACTGAGAACCTACAGGTATCTCCCCAAAGGCAGCTGCCTTGGTAGTTGCTTCTAGACCCACAACTAGACGTTACTCCCAGCAGGTCCCAAAAAGTTAGGTACAAAGTGTGACCCATGACGAGATGCACTATAATCCAAAAAGAACTGCACGATTTTTCCTATTTATATAGACAAAAAATCTGGGAATATGTATAGAAATGGATGTTCATGTGTGGGCTAATGGTGGAAGGAACATAAAGTTGGATCAGGCTGAATTTATTGATAGGGGTCCACTAAGGAGATTCTGGATTCAATGCTGAAGCTTGAGGGCTCAGAAAGGCTCTAACGGTTTATTTGGTTGGTTGGCTGAAACATGGATCAAAAGGTAGCCTGCACTAAATGAATTCAAATACCAGAACTACTTTGCTATGTTGGAGAAAGAATTCTGCCTAAAGACTGCAACATCAGCTTTTGCTTGAGTTTCCAGCCTGCATTTCTGCCCTCTGAAATTCAGAAATGCCAATCCCCATGATCACATGAGCCAGTTCTTTAAAATCAATCGATCATCAACCAACCCACCTACCTACATATGCATACATACATAATATATCCCACTGGCTGTTTCTCTGGGGAACTGAGATCCAGATCCATATCCCTATGACACAGAACATTGCCCTCCCCCTCGTGGAAGTTCCTCATGTCTATTTCTAATCAACACCCCTACCTCGAGAGGGAAACACTGTTCTGATTATTTTCACCTTAGTTTTGCCTATTCTAGCATGTCATATAAATGGAATCAGACAATATGTATGCTTTTGTGCTGAACTTCCTTCATTAAGAATAATGTCCATGGTGTTATTTTGATCAGTAGTTTGTTCCCTGTTTATTGCTGGGTGGTATTCCATTGTATGAATAGTCCACAATTTGTGTATTCATTCTCTTGCTGATGGACATTTAGGTCATTTCCAGTTTTTGGCTACTGTGAATAAAACTGTTATGAATATTCTTGTACAAGTCTTTTTGTTCCTGTTGCACTGCACCACTGCCAACACTTGGTATGGTTGGTCTCTTTAATTTCAACCATTCTAGTGGATGTGTAGAGGTTTAACATGCATTTTCCTCAATGACTAACAATGATGAATGCACATATTTGTTCACATATTATCTCATTATCCTTTTGATATCTGTAGGATTTATTGTGATATCCTCTTTCCTGATCACACAGCTCCAGCAGATTCATGGGAGTAATGTTCTTTAAGTTCCCACCTAACGATCTGTACCCTTTATAGCTGAAAGTTTCTTTTGCTGCAGATAAAATCTTTGGCTCACACTTTTGTTCTCTGAGCATCTTCAATACGTTACGCTATTTTCTTCTTTCATAAAGCCTGGCTTTTGAAAAGTCTGATAACAGTCTAGTTTCCTTTCCTCTTTTTTTCTAAGTCCCCAAAAGAATTTTTCTTTTCCTTGCAGGTTCAGAATTTTACTAGACTATGTCTTGGTGTTGTTTTTTCCTGGGCTGATATTCTCAGGTACGCAGTGTGCTCTTTCTAAGGTAGTTTCAATATTTTTTTTTCAGGAAAATTTTAAATTATAGTTTTTAGTATTTGTTCTGCTCCCTTGCTTTGGTTTTCTTCTTCAGGGCTTCCTTCATGTGTATGTTCTAACTCTTTGCCTATTTTTAAAATTTTTTTAAAATTTTTGGCTGTGTTGGGTCTTTGTTGCTGCACACGGGCTTTCTCTAGTTGCAACAAGTGGGGGCTACTCTTCGTTGCGGTGTGTGGGCTTCTCATTTGTGGTGGCTTCTCTTGTTGCAGAGCACGGTCTCTAGGTGTGTGGGCTGCAGTAGTTGTGGTGCTCAGGCTCAGTAGTGTGGCTCGTGGGCTTTAGAGAACAGGCTCAGTAGTTGTGGTGCATGGGCTTGGTTGCTCTGCGGCATGTGGGATCTTCCCGGACCAGGGCTCGAACCCGTGTTCCCTGCATTGGCAGGCAGATTCTTTTTTTTTTTTAATTGGTTTGATTTCTTTTTTTAAAAATAAATTTATTTATTTATTTATTTATTTTTGGCTGTGTTGGGTCTTCGTTGCTGCACATGGGCTTTCTCTAGTTGCGGGGAGCAGGGGCTACTCTTCTTTGCGGTGCACGGGCTTCTCATTGTGGTGGCTCCTCTTGTTGCGGAGCACGGGCCCTAGAGCGCAGGCTCGGTAGTTGTGGCACACGGGCTTCGTTGCTCCGTGGCATGTGGGATCTTCCCGGACCAGGGCTCGAACCCATGTCCCCTGCATTGGCAGGCGGATTCTTAACCACTGTGCCACCAGGGAAGCCCAGCAGGCAGATTCTTAACCACTGTGCCACCAGGGAAGCCCCTGAAATGATTTTAAATTTATTTCTAATTCTTTTCTGAGTTTGTCACTTCATTACCAAGATTTTCTAATTCTGATATATGTTGTTTTTTCATGTTTTGAATGATTTGCTTTAAAAATTTTTAGCTTGTTTTAAAACAAAAGGGCATTGTTTTGATCTATTTTGTAGTCATGTCTTTCTGGCATGCTTTCATTTCTGTAGGGATGTTATTCTGCTCCTTATTCTCCTTTTGCTTTTAATAACTTTTTATGAGATTTAACCTAGAAGCTTTTTTTTTTTTTGGGCCGTGTTGGGCAGCATGCAGGGTCTTAGTTCCCTGACAAGGGATCAAACCTGCACCCCCTACAGTGGAAGCATGGCGTCTTAACCACTGGACCTCCAGGGAAGTCCCCTAGATGCTTTTTTAATTGCTTATTTTATATGAAATTAATTTCCTGTACTTTTAGAATAAGGCAGGATTTATAAAAGATTTAACTTCAGAGTATAATCTGTTGTTTTGGTGTAGTGGTAAAAAACAAGGCAGCTTGTTTCAGATCTTTCCTTAGCTCTCCCTCACTTTGGTTTTATTTATTTATTTGCTGCACTGCATGGCCCTTGGGATCTTTTCCCCCCGACCAGGGATTGAACCCGGGCCAAGGCAGTGAAAGTGCCAAATCCTAACTACTGGACCGCCAAGGGACTCCCTTTCCCCCCTCTTTGATTTGGATCATCTCATTCTTTCCCCTCTTTAGTTCCTAACCTGCTCAATTTCTGTTCTACTTCTAGCAGTTTACCTTAAGTGTGAGCCCCTGTCTTAGAAGGGAGCCCAGCACCTTCAGACTTTCTTGGGCCACTGGATTGGCAAATCCTTCCTGTTTTCAGCTTCTGTTCTGAAATTGGCTCATTATCCTGACTGTGAATAGCTGTTGGTTATTTTGGGGTTCTCCTGTTTTCAGGTCTGTTAGCCCCCCCCACCATTGCTGCTTCCTTCTCCTTCCACACAGATACTGATACCACCCAGGTCTTGTGGTTGTACATAGTATGTTCATAACTATTCGTATTTTGAGATTTTAAGGATACCCCATTACCTGGTGTTTGGGATACCAGTCACTACCTAGTTGTTCTATTCTTATTTGAAAATTTGGAAAGACTGAAAAACTATTATTTGCTGCCATCTCTCCAGAATCCCTGAATCTTTTTATAGTTTTTGGTTTCTTACTGACATTCTCTATCTGTTCACACATTACACTTATATCTTCCTTTAACTCCTTGAGCACAGCTATTGTTAGCTGCCTTAAAGTCCTCATCTGCTAATTGTAACATTAGGGTTATTTAGGATCTGTTTTTATTGACTATAATTTTATTGATTATGGGTCACATTTTCCTGATTCTTATGTCTAGTGATTTTTTAAAATGAACAGTAGAAGTTATGAATGATACAATGTAGAGATTCTAAAATTCTGTTATGTTCTTCTGAAGAGTGATTTTGTTAACTTGGCTGGATTCAAACTGCAAGCTCTGCTCTTAGTGGGAAGTAACTAAAGTCTCTGCTCAGTCCATTCAAATTCTGGCTGCCAGTATTTTGCTGAGCCTCCTGGGATCTCACCCTAGAATATAATGTAGTGATCAGCCAAGGATTTTGGAATATTTTATATGCAAATTTTGGACCTCACCCTTTTTTGCAGTACGCTCTCTTTCAGGATTTCCCATCTTTCTGGTTCCTTGCTAGTATCTAATTCTGTCCTTTGACACCTCAGGCCAACTAGGCTGTGGCTTCTTGCTGCCAAGCTGTGTGAATTGGGAAGTTCCCTCAAGCAAAATATACTAACCACTTAGATCTAACCCATTATAGCTCTTCTTTCAAGGACAGACTTATGCTGCTATTTCTACAGGCTTTTAGGAAGCTTTCTAGTGCCTTTAAATACTTGTTTTTAATATCTTGTCCAGATTCTATAATTGTTATCGGAGGGTTAATCTGGCCAAACTATTCTACCATAACCTAAATATTATCTTTGTACTCAGAAAATAAAAACTTAAATTTGTTTTCAAAAAATGTGTGTGCGCACATGTTAACTAGGTGTTTTTAGGTGCCTGATCCTTGATATGATGAATAAAAAACAGTCTTAGAAAATAATCAGGAGCTTTGTAAAGGCAGTTAATGTGTGCTAGAGGGAACTTGTATATTTCTTTAGTTCTTTATTCCAAATATACCCATATTCTAACTCATACTCCTAAGAAGCAGTGGGATCTTTGGAAGCCCTACCTGCCATTGACAGGCCAGGTACGAGTGATGTCACTCACATAGCAAGAAGACTCACAACCTCCATCCAGCAGCACCATTTCCCCATCCTGGAACAAAAGTAAGACAGGTAAAAGTAGGTGACTTAATGTCAGTTCTTTCTTCTTCTAATTTAAACTCTTCATGCCTTTCATTTTATAAAAAACAAAACAAAACAAAAACTCTACTTTAAAGGAGACTAATCTTCTCTGGTTCCTTCTCACAAGAAATAGTGTCTAAGTTTTTCATATGAATTCACACTGGCTCAAGAAAGATGGCACTGTAGAGTGGTTAAGTGCATTGGCTCTGGAACCAAAGTGCTGGAGTTTGAATTACCAGGTGTAAACATTAGCATTTATGATTTATTAACATCATAAATATTACCATTATCACTATTAATTAAAAAAATTCTATATAGGTTGTTATCCAGGGCCTTTATTCAAATATAATTACCCGTAACCATTTAACTTTAGAATATCACTTTCCCTTCTGCTCTCCATCAAAATACATGTGGGGGGAAAACAAACAAACAAACAAACCCCAGACAAAAACCAAACCAAAAAAACCAAAAAACTTTGGGTACATCTCTCTTTTACTACTTGTCATGTTATACTGAAATTTTCTATTTATGCCCTTGAAGACAGGCCATATCTTATTCACATCTAAATAAGCACAGAACTTGGCACATAGTAGAATAATGGTCAAATAATTACATATATAATAATGGCAAGAAGAATCAATGTGGTTTTTGTTTCTGGAAACATGACGGAATAAATTTTAGGTAACAACTAAATCCTGGACAAAAATATATTTTATGAAATGTTGACATTACATCATATAAGAGACATCTTAAAGACTTTTTTTCTTGAATAAAAACAACCCAGAGGGGCTTCCCTGGTGGCGCAGTGGTTGAGAGTCCGCCTGCCGATGCAGGGGACACGGGTTCATGCCCCAGTCCGGGAAGATCCCACATGCCATGGAGTGGCTGGGCCCGTGAGCCATGGCCGCTGAGCCTGCGCGTCCGGAGCCTGTGCTCCGCAATGGGAGAGGCCACAACAGTGAGAGGCCCGCGTGACGCAAAAAAAAAAAAAAAAAAATCAACCCAGAACTGAAACTAGAGCTGAGTAGTGATAAGGTAAGTGTTACAGTATATAGGAAAGAAGGAGTTGCAGAGTGGGGAAGATGAAGTGGAGATTCCTGCATTAACCCAGGACACTCACAGGGGATCATAGGGCCCCAGGTCATTAGGACCCACTTCACTCTGGCAAAAGCATATGCAAATAACATTTAGAGGAAATAGCGCCCAAATTTGGGATTGCATAATTTCCCAAAAATAACAAGCAAATATGAGCTCACAACCAAAGGCTGTCAAGCACACAAGGCAGTAGGTCACTGTGAGTGAGAGTCAGCAGGAACAACAAATACCAAATTTAGATCTTCCAGAATTCCACACAATGGAGTTATGAGATACAGAATTGCTATTATGAAATGTTTAAAGGGATAAAAAATGGAATCACAAAGGATAACAAGCAACAAGAGACAACTGAGAATAACTGTGGATTCGAAGGCAACCAAATGGAAATAAAAACAACTGCTGAAATAAAATACTCAGTGTATGGCTGAAGTAGTAGGTTAGACAAATGAAGAGAAAATTTAGTTTCCTGGAAGACAGACCTACGAAAATCCCCTAGAGTACGACACAGACAGACAAGGCAAATGTAAACATGAAAGAAACATTAGCTATTGAAAACAGAAAAGAGGTTTAACATACATGTAACTGAAGACCTTTAAGGAGTGAACAGAGAGAATGTAGGAGAGATGATATCTGGAGAAATAATGTCTGAGAATTTCCTAGAACTGATGAAGACATGAATCTACAGATTCAGGAAGCAGAGGTATCATAATGAGGACATGTAAAAATAAATTTGTATTTAGATATATAATAAAACTGAGAAATACCAAAGAAAAAGATATCTTAATGCAGCAAAAGCAAAAAGAAATCTCATAAAGGAATGATAATTATTATACTTTAAAATCAGCAACACTGAAAGTCAGAAGAAAGGAGTATAATCTATTAAAATTGATGACTGAAAATAACTGTCAATCTAGGATGGTTTTCCTCAGCACAGCCATCTTTCAAGAATGAGAATGAAATAAAGATGTTTTGGCTAAACAAAAGTAGAAAAAGTTTATCAGCTACACACCTTCATCTAAAGGATGTTCTTCAGGTAGAAGGAAGGTGATCCCAGAAAGGCCATCTAAGATGCAAGAAGGAAAGATCAACATGCAGGTAAATCTAAACAAACTCTGTTAGAAGGGGGCTCTGCTTTGACCTATTCCTGACAGCTAGATGTAGCCGTGGTGAGCTCAGAGGCAGAACCACAGGGCAGCCTGCTGTCTCTGACTAGATCTCTGCCAGATGCCTACCAGCCGGTCCATGACAGAGTCCTTCCAGATGCCCCAGCAGACCTCTGCATTTCTCACGGCTTCTTGATGACCCTGCCCGCTAAGTTGAAAAGTTTCAGATAACTGAAGCCAGACTATGACCTAGAAGTTTTTGACTATTTTCTCTTATTTCTTATTTAGGTCACTTTATCCAACAATGGCAATATGTCTCTCTCCCTGTAAAGCTAGATTTGTGCTTATTCTCTAGTTTTTCAAGGATGAATA
The DNA here is from genome assembly GCF_949987515.2 of Delphinus delphis. NCBI lineage: Eukaryota > Metazoa > Chordata > Mammalia > Artiodactyla > Delphinidae > Delphinus > Delphinus delphis. The sequence continues at coordinate 94,498,606 of NC_082693.1, read as the reverse complement.
CTATATTTAGGAATAGGTACACTGGTGGTAAAACTATGAAGAAAAACAAAAAAAAAATGGTTAAAACAAAAGTCAAGATGGTAGGAGACAGAAAGGGAGATGTGCTTGAGATCACCCAAGGGACTACTAAGCTATAAGCAACGATCTTCTTATCCTTGATGGTGAATACATGGTTGTTCATTTTATCATTATTATTTTAAACAGTATATTATATTTATTGTTTATAATATATGATAAATTTGTATTTAGAAATATAATAAAACTGAGAAATACCAAAGAAAAAGAAATCTTAATGCAGCAAAAGCAAAAAGAAACAGTGAAATATAATGAAAAAAACACATGGAATATAATGAAAGTAAAATATTAATCCTTAAATAATTATAATTAGAACAGACGAAAGGATGAATATTAATGAGTTTAGGGAATTCCCTGGTGGTCCAGTGGTTAGGATCCGGTGCTTTCACTGCAGGGGGCCCGGGTTTGATCCCTGGTCCAGGAACTAAGATCCTGTAAGCCATGTGGCAAGGCCAGAAAAAAGAGTTTAGCATCTAATTTAAGAAGTTTAGGGCTTCCCTGGTGGTGCAGTGGTTGAGAGTCCGCCTGCCGATGCAGGGGACACGGGTTCGTGCCCCCGTCCGGGAAGATCCCACATGCCGCGGAGCGGCTGGGCCCGTGGGCCATGGCTGCTGAGCCTGCGCGTCTGGAGCCTGTGCTCCACAACGGGAGAGGCCACAACAGTGAGAGGCCCGTGTACCACAAAAAAAAAAAAAAAAAAAAAAAAAGCTTAAAAGAAGAACAAGAGAATAAACACAAAGAGTAAAAGAGTGAAATTAACAAAGGCCAGGGCACAGTGTGATGAGATAATAAACAAAGACAAAATAGCATTAATGATGTGCAAAGTTTTTTTTTTTTTTAGTATTTTTATTTATTTATTTTAAAAGTTATTATTTATTTAATTTTTGGCTGTGTTGGGTCTTAGTTGCGGTACGCAGGATCTTCACTGAGGCATGCAGGAGAGAAGATGGTTTTAAAAGACTAATAAAAACCCACAAACCTCTGCTGAGATTTCTTTGCACAGATCTTAAGTATACAGAATTAAGTCTGTTTTGTCAAATGTATACACCCATGTAACCACACCCTCATGGCCTTACCCAGTCAACACCCCATCAGAAGCAACCACTGATCTGATTTCTATCACCATAGATTAGTTTTGCTTATTTCAGAACTTCATATAAATAGAATCATATAGTTCGCAATTTTCTTGTGTCTGGCTTATTTATTCAGTGTAATGCTTTTGGGATCATTCATGCTGTTGGCAGTGCTGTAGTTTGCTCCTTTTTATCTCAAGGATATATCACATGGTAATTTCCATATCTAATATCCTGGTTATGGACCCCTGGACTATTATGAGTACACTTGCTATCAACATTCTTGTACAAGGCATTTTTTGGACATATGTTTTCATTTTTCTTGGAAAAATACCTAAAAAGAAACTGCTGGTTCACAGAGAATATGTATGTTTACTTTTAAAGAAACTGTCTATTAAGATTTATTAGAAAAGGGACTTCCCTGGTGGTGCAGTGGTTAAGAATCTGCCTGCCAATGCAGGGGACACAGGTTCGAGCCCTGGTCCGGGAAGATCCCACAGGCTGTGGTGCAACTAAGCCTGCGAGCCACAACTACTGAGCCTGTGCTCTAGAGCCCACAAGCCACAACTACTGAGCCCTTGTGCCACAACTACTGAAGCCTCCATGCCTAGAGCCTGTGCTCCACAAGAGAAGCCACCGCAATGAGAAGCATGTGTATCACAATGAAGAGTAACCCCTGCTCGCCACAACTAGAGAAAGCCCACACACAGCAGCAAGGACCCAATGCAGCCAAAAATAAATAAATAAACAAACAAACAAATAAGGATATCAAGAATGTAAAAAGGTACATAAAGGGAAAACAAAACAAAAGAAAAAAAAGAATGTAAAAGGGTACATTACTACAAACACAAAAGATTAAAATGTAAGATAATACTACAATTTTAAAAACTTAGACAAAATGGTACAAAAATATAATCTACCAAACTGTCTCCAGAAGAATGGAAATATAAACTGATAAAAACACTTCGGAAATGTCTGGCATTTTCTATGAAAGTTGCAAATATGCATATCCTATCACCCAGCAATTCCATTATTAGGTGTCTCTTAGGCAACCTTGATAACTTACATACCATGAATAATGTACAAGAATGTTTACAGAACATTGTTCATAATGGTAAAAACCTGGAGAATATATAAATATCCACCTATGGATATTTATCACATTAAGAAATTCAAACTGAGAAAATTTTATAATATTTATTCATTTAAAAATAACAATAAACCCACTAATTACATGCTAAAATAATATTTTTAATGAAAATAACTATTTTTCTAAATAAAAATATTTAGTTAGAAAAGTGGCATTGTTTTACATTTTTGCAAATCTCTGTCTAGCATAGACAAAGAGAAGACAGCTGGAGTCTCATATTTGCTTCTGCATTCAAGTTGGTGTGATATTGCATGTCATAAGGCCTCTGGGATACTTCACAGTACAGTTGAGAGAAAATAAGAGTGAAAAAGAGCACATAATATAATGTCTTAGCATTCTTATGAAAATATATTTAACTTCACAGACCATACTCTACCTGCTATTCTACACTCTAACAATTACAATGAACAAACTACAGCGGCATACAACAATATACTTCTGTACAAAAGAAGACACAGACATAACATTTCAAATATATAAAGTTCAAACATGACCAAAACCAAATTATATAAACTACTTTATTAATTGTAAAATAAAAAGAAAAGCAAAGACATGATCACCATCAAAATTGGGAGAGTGTTACCCTATCAGGGAGAGAGGGAGTTATCACAGGGAGGGAAGGACCACATGGTGGAAAAGCTTCTTGGGGGTGGGGGGGTCACAGTAATGTCCTATTTCAGGGGTTAAGTGTTTCCTGTAAAGGGCTAGACAATATTTATTTTGTGGACCGTACTGCCTCTGGTGCAACTACTCAACTCTGCCATGGGGTGGGGGTGGGGGAGTGGAAACCACTGTGTTCCAATAAAGCTTTATTTAAAAAACAAAGTGGCAGGCTGGATTTCACCCAGAGGGCTGTAGCTTGCCTACATGTTTTATTTCTTGACCTGGGTAACGGTCACATGGGTGTTAACTTTATAATTACCCATTAAACTATTCTTTTATGGTTTAAGTACTTTTCCAGTAGTTACATTTCACAATAAGAAACGGAAAATAAATAAATAAATAAAAAGAAAAAGAAAAATAGAAAGCCTCAGTATATTAAAGAAATTGAATCATAGTTAAAAATCCCACAAAAGATATCTGGCCCAAATAATTCCACAGCAGAGTCCTACCCAATTTTCAAGAAACATTAATTCAAACCATTTTACAATATTAAAAAATAAACTATTCATTTTATGAGTTTAGTTTGACCTTGAAATGAAAACCATAAAGTCAGTATGAGAAAAATTATAAGACAATCTCATTCATGTACACAAATCAGAATATCCTAAACAACACATTAGCAAGTTGAAAGCAGTAATGCCAAAGATAAGAAAAGATGCTTAACTTCTCTGGTAATTGAGGTAATGGAAATGAAGACCACAATGAGATACTGTTTTATTCCAACTAAAATGGCAAAAATTAAGAAGTCTGATAATATCAGGGGATGGAAAGGATGTGGTCAACAGAATTATACACTGCTGGTAGGAGTGTAAACAGATACAAATACCTGAGAAAAAATTTGTATTATCTTGTCATACTTGAGGTTAAAAGAAAAGTTTGAGTCCCCAAAACTACATATAGCAATATATGATCTTTATATATTTCATAAACAAGCAGAACTAATTAATATTGTTTGGGGAATCATGTCTCTGTGATAAAACAATTGAAAAAATCAAGAGAATGACAAACAAAATTTAGGATACTGGTTAGTGACCTTTGGGAGGGAGGCAGTAGGGTGCCAGAGCATAAGGGTACGCACGCAGATGTAACATTGGTAATGTTCTGGCTCTTGAGTTGACTCGTTGGTTCATGGGTATTCATTAAAAAAAATTATATTGTATAATTTATGTTTGCTATATTTGTTTTTTGAATTTACTGTAAATTAAAGTAGATAATTAAAAATAGACTTAATAAAGGAATACACAATTCTTTACTTGTATAGTCACTTGGGGAGAAAACCATAAAAAATAAGTTCCCTCACAGCTAACAAGATAGTCGTAAAACCTGTCTGCTCCCAAAATATGCTTGGCCCACTGTTGCCACAAGTCCTTAGCAAAGGAGCTTTATCAAGTGAAAGGAGCAGAGGCTTTAGACTAGAATAGTTGGCTCTGCACTAACGAGTTACCTAATTTTTTAGTTTATTTTCCTCATCTATTAAACAAGCATGTTAATAATTGTTCCTATCTCACAGTGCTAATGTGCAGATCAAATGAGATCATGTCTGTAAGGGATTTATAAATAGCAGTTAGTTTGTGAAAGCTGAAGGTTAGGGGACCATGAGGTTAGAGTTTACTAAGGCATCTGGACCCAGAGGAAGCAGCACTGAAGGGGGTCTGTGTACCTTGATGCGTTGATTGTTCTTCACATAGTGCAGAGTGTTTGACCGATTACCTCCAGCCACCACAGGTGGGTAGGCTAAGATGTCTGCACCACGGGCCCGGCATTCAAATTCAAACTGCAAAACAACAGCAAAGTATGACTGAAAGTCTGAGATTTCCTCAGGGCAGCTCCAGCACAGGCTCTCTTCAACAGCCCATACCTCCATTCAAGTACTTATCTTAAGTTAACAATGGAAAACTATTCGTCACATCTTTTTTTTTTTTTTTTTTTTGCGGTACGCGGGCCTCTCACTGTTTGTGGCCTCTCCCGTTGCGGAGCACAGGCTCCGGACGCACAGGCTCAGCGGCCATAGCTCGCAGGCCTAGCCGCTCCGCAGCATGTGGGATCTTCCCGGACCGGGGCACGAACCCGTGTCCCCTGCATCGGCAGGCAGACTCTCAACCACCGCGCCACCAGGGAAGCCCTCGTCACATCTTTTTAACCAAACTATTATGCTGTAACTTCAGGTCATTTCTTTTATGCTCACCCCAATACTGTTATTCAACTCTATTATTAAATCTGTTCTTTTCTCCTGAGTGCTCTAAATTTCCTGTGATTTTCAAACTGTTAAGTCCAGAAGAGAACATGGAAAGCCTATGATTGGGCTGAGTACAGAGAAACGGTCAGATACTTTACATGTTACTATTTGTTTTTTCTTATTTAGATCAACACTGAAATATGGCTTGCATTTTCAACAACAGCTCTAAATTACCAATTTCAACCTTTCAAATAGCTACCGACCTACATGCTCTGGAAGTGTGAAAAAGGATGCTAGGGAAATGGTAAATTCTACTAATTTCATTATATCCTAGGATGGACCTGGAGACTGGTTCATATCTGCTACTATCTGCAACACCACCTCAGATTCTTTGCCTTTACATTACTTAAACAGTATTATTCTTAACTCACACTTGCAAAAGTCTTTCCTTCTTTACCTGTTCTACTTCGCAATTTTCTCCATCTAATTGTAGCTCTACATATTTTAGACTCATCTAATAAATTACCACTGACATTTAAGAACCAAATCCTCTCCACTGATATCTTGCTCACTTCCATGAAAGCCAACTGGATGCCATATGCAAATCAATGAAATTACATTTGCGTCCAACAAAACTTTTCCAGCCATTTAATGCTCACCTTAGCATAAAGAAAGCCTTCCTCTACAGGGGCTTTACTGGCAAACATGGTCTCTATGAAAGCCTGCAAAAAGAATGAAGAATGAAAAGAACATAGTCTCATTTTAACTACGCTGCTTATTCAAATGTTCAAAATACTGGCGGTCAAACAAAAAGCACACTTCTCCCCAACTTTGTCAACCTGAAGTTATGGCTTTGTGGGCATCATAATACAGATTTCCAAAGGGGAAAATATTGCTTTCAGTAATAGCTGACTGATGACAGACTTAGTGGAAGGGCACCCAACCTACCCACTTAGAATATACATTGTATATTAGAATAAGCTACATGGAAACACATTTGACATTTACATTACAAAATGCTTCTACAGCCCTGGAATGTATGAAATTGTGGATTGACTGGTCCAGTCTACAGCAAGGTTTCCCAACCCTGGCACCATCAGCATTTTGGGCTAGATTATTCTTTGTTTGAGGGCTGTCCTGTTCAATGTAGGATGACAGTAGCATTTCCCAACTGTGATAATCAGATGTTGCCAAATGTCCCCTGGGGGACACAGAACTGCCCTCAGTTGAGAACCACCGGCCTATACTACCAATGTAAGTACTGTAATTCTCTATGTGTCATGTTTTCTACCTTTATAAACATACATGTTTACAATTCACCACTGTATCTTGTTCCAAAAAGGCTTCTGATTAGATTACATGGATACATAAAATACAAGATAGCATGAACTCATGGTAGAGTTAAAAAAAAGGCAGGCTTGAGAGGAATGATGCTAAACAAAACCAAACCAAAAAGAGGCATACCATAATGACCTTCACAACTACTATGGCTAATATGGACAGGCCATAAATTAATCTCTGAGTTTTCTAGCAGTCAATGTGAAAGGGGAAACTCTGTCGGCTATATAATTTCCAGTGTCTGTGGGATAAAAACAAACCAGTTGCACAGGAATATGATTATATGATACTACAACTAGAAAGGAATTTCTCTCAAGTTGTTAAATGAAGTAATGAATTGAGGAAGAAATGTTTTTAATACTAATTTTTTTTTTTTTTTTTTTTTGCTGTACGCGGGCCTCTCACTGTTGTGGCCTCTCCCGTTGAGGAGCATAGGCTCCGGACGCGCAGGCCCAGCGGCCATGACTCACAGGCCCAGCTGCTCCGCGGCATGTGGGATCTTCCTGGACCAGGGCACAAACCCATGTCCCCTGCATCAGCAGGCGGACTCTCAACCACTGCGCCACCAGGGAAGCCCAATAACACTTCTTAATACAAGGTAACATCATCATAAAGCCCAAGAGAAGAAAAGCAACTGGGATGTAATGGGAATATCTGCATGGCCTGCTGCCTTTTCTCATTCTCATCTTTCTTCAGATGTCTCATCCTCAGAGAGGCCTTTCCTGACCACCCTATATCTAAATTAGCATTTTCCATCACACTTTATCCCCCTCCATTGCTTCATTTTTCCTCACAGTATTTAATTCCAGCTGACTATATATCAAATATTTGTTTACTGTCTCTCCTCAGTAATGTATGTGGACTGAGGATAGGGACACAGGGACAGTCTGTTTTGCTCACCACTGTATCCTTAGAACCTAAAGCAGTGCCTGCCACCACAGGAGGTACTTAAAATAAATATCTGCTGAATGAATTAGCAATTAAAATTAGTTAGGGACTAATTAGGTGGTCCAGTGGCTAGGACTCGAGTTTCCACTGCAGGGGGCACGGGTTCAATCCCTGGTTGGAGACAGGGGAACTAAGATCCCATCCCGCAAGTCATGAGGCGCGGCCAAAAGGAAAGAAAATTAAAAAACACGACAGAAAAAAGGAAAAGTGTGGTAGCTCTACTGAGGCGCATACACTTTTTAGAAAAATATTTATTATTTTATTTATTTATTTTGGCTGCGCCAGGTCTTAGTTGCGGCACATGGGATCTTTGTTGAGGCATGCATGCAGGATCTAGTTCCCCGACCAGGGATCCAACCTGGGCCCCCTGCAGTGGGAACACGGAGTCTCACCCACTGGACCCACCAGGGAAGTCTTGAGGCTTATAAACTTAAAAGAGGGATTTGTCTTTTTGTTTATTTCCTTCCAAACTGTTAATGAATAGTACAGAGAATTTTTGAAGTCATGGTCCTTTTACAATGCTATGCAGACTAAACAAGATAGAAAACTTCCTTTTGCTTCATAGGTGGTCAAATGCCTGATTTTGCTTTACTTCTTTTTGTAATCAATGTGCTTCCTACGAATCCATTTCTTCACAGATGATTCCAGGTATATATGGTACGTGCTTCATGCCACCTATCCTCACTATGTGTGTGATACCTTTTCTGTAAAGACCAAGGGGCAAACCTTAAGACTGCCACTTATTAGGTTGTCTTGTCACAATGTAGCCCACACTCCCAACTAACACTTAACTCTCTTACCTCACTAGGTGCTATTTATTTTTTTTTTAACTTTGTTTTATTTATGTATTTACTATTTTTTAAAATTTTATTTATTTTCTGGTTGCGCTGGGTCTTTGTTGCCGCGCGCGGGCTTTCTCTAGTTGCGGCGAGCGGGGGTTACGCTTCATTGTGGTGTGCGGGCTTCTCATTGCGGTGGCTTCTCTTGTTGTGGAGTACGGGCTCTAGGTGTGCAGGCTGCAGTAGTTGCAGCGTGTGGGCTCAGTAGTTGTGGCTCATGGGCTTTAGAGCACAGGCTCAGTAGTTGTGGCGCATGGGCTTAGTTGCTCCGTGGCATGTGGGATCTTCCCAGACCAGGGATCAAACCCATGTCCCCTGCGGTGGCAGGCGGATTCCTAACCACTGCGCCACCAGGGAAGTCCCACTAGGTGCTATTTAAATGTTTGTGTTCTGACTCTTTAAAAATGTAAAATGGGTTTTCTTTGCATTTCACCCTGTGCATCTCATAATCAGAGTACATCATGAATGGATACTGTATAGTTTATGGAGAAGGGAGAGTGGAGAGAAGAAGCATTTCACGAATGATTTCATAAAGGTTTTGTGTGTGTGTCCCCATATGGATGAGGTTAGAATAAGGAAACTGTGCCATTTGGAAAGGAGGGGAAGGGCACTCAGGGCAGAGGGATGACACAGGACTGTGGCCCATCTCAGAGTTCAGGATGGCCGGCACATATGCTGGAACACATATGTCAGCACATATGTCAAGCACATATGGAGGAACAAGAAGAGATGAAGCTGGAAGGGTAGGTAGGAGGGGCCACACCATGAAAGGCCTTGCATGAGCATGTTGAAATGTAATCCTGAAAACAACAAGGAGCCACCCAGTTGTTTAAGTAGGAGAGGGACATCAGATTTATAAAGTTCACTCTGCCATGGTAGAGTTATACTCAGGCAATAATGGAAGCAAATAGACAGCAAAGGGATAGTAGGTGTCCCACTGTGCTAGGCATAGGTCAAAATAACACAGCTTGGTATTTAAACCCAGGTCTGTTCTCTACTACACTATTCTGCCTCCCTAGGAGGGCACTTGTGGACTAGTTAATTAGATATAAGGGTTGGGGAGAAGCAATTATCTGGATAATTTCCATATTTCTATCTATGGTTGTTGGGTAAACATTGATATTATTAACCATGAGAAAGAATACAGGAGGAGAGTCAGGTTTGGTGGAGGGAGAGCACAAGTTTAGATACTTACAGGAAATTCAGGGAGAGATGTCCAGGAGGCAGGATATGTGTTCAGCCACAGGAGAGATTAGACCTGGAGAAAGTCTGATTCCTACCCCACTTTTCCTTCTGCCCAAATATTCTAGCAATTCTCTGTCTGTAAACATTACTTAACTCTAATGGCAAGGTCCTTTACTTATTTTAAACCAAATCAGAGTGCCACACAGTCCAACTGATTAGTATCACATAGGCACAAATTATATTTGGCTTGCCCCCCAAAAGAAGGGAAATTTTTGTTTGGGCTAAGCCACAGAAATATAGCATAACTATTCTTTTTTGTTGTTTGGGGGTTTTTGTTTTTGCTTTTCTTACCATGACTTTTCTTAAGGAAACTATTTTGTCCAAATATCCAAAAATCTTACAGAAACATTCTAGATTAGAATTGGGAATACTGAGGGAATAAAAATCACTGACAGCTAGAAATTGTTTATTAAGAAAAATAAGTCCAGGACTTCCCTGGTGGCACAGTGGTTAAGAATCCGCCTGCCAATGCAGGGGACACGGGTTCGATCCCTGGTCCGGGAAGATCCCACATGCCATGGAGCATCTAAGCCCATGCACCATGACTACTGAGCCTGCGCTCTAGAGCCCACGAGCCACAACTACTGAAGTCCATGCGCCTAGAGCCCGTGCTCCGCAACAAGAGAAGCCACCGCAATGAGAAGCCTGCGCGCCGCAATGAAGAGTAGCCCCTGCTCGCCACAACTAGAGAAAGCCCGCAGGCAGCAACGAAGACCCAATGAGCCAAAAATTAAATAAATAAATAAATAAAATTTAAAAAATCCTTTTTGGATTTCTTAAAAAAAAAAGAAAGAAAGAAAGAAAAATAAGGCCAAATTCCATCTCCCTGTCTGTTGTCATTACTGAATTGGTAGATAAAGGGAATACCACAGACTTAATACTTCTAAATTGTAGGACAATACTTAAAATAGTCTCTCAGGATAACTATGTGAGGACAAGTGACAGAAGTGTGGGTCAGAATACTCCTAGGTAGATTTAAAACTGATTTTACACCTTATTCAAAGACATCTGATCATTGGACTGATATCAATTCCTCTGGAGCCCTTAACATTATCCCAACAGATCTAGTCTTAGTTCTTCTTCCTTATTTTAAAAATCAGTGATTGCAGGAAGACAAAGACATAACGCTTATCACATTTATAATTAGCTATAAGTAGTCTTTGCTGGTCTGGTTGTGGCAAGAGCACTGGACACTGTACTTGAAGGACACTGACAAACTACAGCACAGAGGAGGGTTACCAAAATAAGGGAAAATATAACAAATGAGGAATAGTTAAGGAAAACAAGTCTTCACTTTGGAAAGACTAAGGTAGAACACAGGAAAGCAGCCTTCAAATATCTGTGTGCTGTTCTGCTGTGAGGTTAATTCCAGCAGGTCTGGAATTAGCCTGAGCTGTTTTGCTAAAGTTCCCACTCGGCACTGATCCTGGTCAAAGTCTGAAATATGCTGGTTAACAGCGTTGAGAAGAGTTTCCAAGCACTTTGTTATCAGCTTGTCAGTACTGATAACAGTGAGATTAATGGTTTGTACTTGGTCTCCCTGGGACCTCTGAAGGGCTATGCTGCTTCATAGCAGGAATATGCTAATGTGACCAAAACCCAAAAATCCCTAGCTGAGATTCCATCTGGGGCTCCCTGGTTCCAAGGTGTTCTGTGCATGCATCTGTGGTTCCTGAGCCAGAGAAAATGTACCATGCCCGGTCCTAAGGGAGGACAACAGAAGTCTGCACCCAGCTTCTCTGGACCTGGCTGTGAGACAGCCATTGGGTGTGACAGGTATTCTTACATTAATGCTGTTGCTATACTCTACCCTTCTTCTGTACTAACTGTAGACTTGTAAGCACTGTCACTGAGTCTTCTTTAACAACTGACCTGTTTAACTGCCATGGTTAGTACAGTTGGCATCTAATTCATTCATTCATTTTTTAAACCTGAGATGAAATTCACATTACATAAAATTAACCAATAAAAGTGAACAATTCAGTGGCATTTACTATATTCACAACGTTGTGTAGCCGTCACCTTTACCTAGTTCAAAAACATTGTCATCACCCCAAAAGAAAATGCCGTACCCAGTACACAGTTACTTTCCATATCCCCCTCACCCTAGCTCCTGGCAAGTATCAATCTGCTTTTAGTCTCTATGGATTTACATATTCTGGATATTTCATATAAATGGAATCATACAATATGTGATCTTTTGTGTCTGGCTTGCTTCACTTAGGATAATGGTTTCAAGGTTCATCAATGCTGTGGAAGGTATGTCATTTCTTTTTATGGCTGAATAGTATACCACTGTATGTATTGATATATATACTACATTTTGTTATTCCATTCATCCACTGACGGACATGTGAGTTGTCTGCACCTTTTGGCTATCCTGAATAGTGTCTCAATGAACATTTGTGTACAAGTATTTGTTTGAGTACCTGTTTTTAATTCTTTTGGGTATATCCCTAAGAGAAGAACTGTCAGATCATACGATAATTGTTTAATTTTTTCAGGAACCCCCATGTATTTTCCACAGTGACTGAACATTCCCACTGGTAATGTGCAAAGGTTCCAATTTTTCCACATCCTCGCCTACATTTGTTATTTTGTTTGTGCATTTAGTTTTTAATAAGCTGTCTTATTGGGTGTGAAGTGGTATCTCATTTAGATTTGGATTTGCATTTCCTAAGTGGCTACTGATATTAAGCATCTTTTCATTGTATATCTTCTTTGGAGAGATGTCTATTCAACTCTTTTGCCCATTTTGTAATTGGGCTGTTTGTGTTTTTGTTTTTCAGTTGCAAGAGTTCTTTACATAGTATTCTGAATACAGACCATTATCAGATTTATGGCTTGAAAATATTTTCTCCCACTCTGTAGGTTGTCTTTTTATTCTCTTGATAATGCCCTCTGACACACAACAGTTTTTAATTTTGATCAAGTCCACTTTATCTGTTTTTCTTTTGTTGCTTATTTTCATTTCATATCTAAAAATCCATTGCCAAATTCAAGGTCATAAAGATTCACCCTATGTTTCTGTTAATTTTTTTTTTTTTTTTTTTTTGTGGTACGCGGGCCCCTCACTGTTGTGGCCTCTCCCGTTGCGGAGCACAGGCTCAGCAGCCATGGCTCACGGGTCTAGCCGCTCCGCGGCATGTGGGATCTTCCCGGACCGGGGCACGAACCCGCGTCCCCTGCATCGACAGGCGTACTCTCAACCACTGTGCCACCCTCTGTTAAGTTTTATATAGTTTTAGCTTTTAAGGTTAGGTCTTTGATTTATTTTGAGTTAATTTTTATATATGGTATGAGGTAGGGGTCCAAGATCATTATTTTGCATGTAGATATCCAGTTGTTCCAGCATATCTGAATTATTCTTAATATATGGTAAAGGTATTATTTTGAAAGAAAAAGAATGATTCTGATAAAAAGGGTGAAAAAAAAGAAAATTATGAGCTTGGATGATTGCCAAGCCACCACTGGTTTAAAGTAGTACTGGCTTTGAAATCAGTGGAATCTGAAAATAACAGAACCTGAACTTTAGCAGCTAGCATAATGGACTAGAAAGGAATTGCAAACCGATAGTGGTCTTGTTAAAAACTCAGTGATATGGTTGCGGCTTTCAGCATTGATCTGAGAAAGTTCAGAATCCTCTTCAGATGAGTTTCACCCACTTTGAGCAGCAGGTAAAGCTCTAACCAAAGGAACCTGGGCCACTGTAATTTTTGATGAACCAGCTAAGCTTGTGATACACACTACAACTAAGATAATTCAGGTAGGGCAAACTGTTTGATAGGGGACAAAAAAAAATCTCGAAAGGGGTTATTCGGTGAAAGAAATGAGCCATTTTTCAGATTTACATGCAACACCCTGATGAACTAAAAATGGTTCCTAAGAATTTTAGATCAAGGAGCAGTGTCTCTGGCTTTAAACACTGTTGAGTGGAGGGGAATTAGGGCTCACTGTAGCTTCAGAGAAACCCCTGGTTTACCAGAATGCATTAAGGGAGGGGTCCACCATACATATCCAGACATAGGCAATTGCCCTGCTTCTCCCTTGTCTTATAAATGGTTGGTGCCTACTGAAGCTGCAGAAATGCTGTAGATGTAGGCAGTATTGCACTGGCTGTATGATGAAGGAAATGAGCACCCTTATGGAATGCCCCTTACTAAATTTATAACAGACACTGTGATAAAGGATGCTCACCAGCAGGGGCTTCATATATGACTTTGCTGTTGGATCTCAGGAGGATATAAACAGGTAGTTTCAGATTTTTTTATCTCAACTTCCTCATATGGATAAAAAAAGATAATACGGAGTTTAGGACTTTACAAGAGAAATAAAATCAGTAAGAAAGAGGACACCAAGGGGATGAAGTTGAACCCTTATCTTTTTTCTTGTTGAGTTGTTACGAGTTCTTTACATATTCTGGATACTAGATCTTTATCGGATATAGGATTTGCAAATATTTTCTCCCATTCCAAAGTTGCCTTTTCATTCTCCTGATAATATTCTTTGATGCACAAAAGGTTTTAATTTTTTTTTAAGTTTTTAATTTTGATGAAGCCCAATTTATCTATTTTGTTGTTGTTGCTAGTGCTTTTGGTGTCATATCTAGGACTCCACTACTAAATCCAAGGTCATGAAGATTCACCCCTATGTTTCTGCTAAGAAACACATACAAAAATTAACTCACAATGGATGAAAGAACTAACCTTACGAGCTAAAACTAAAGAAAACTCTTAAAAGAAAATATAGGGCTGAATCTTTATAGCTTTGAATTTGGCAATGGATTTTTAGATATGACAACAAAATAAGCAAAAAAAGAAAACTAGATAAATTGGACTTGATCAAAATTAAAAACTGGGGCTTCTCTGGTGGCGCAGTGGTTGAGAATTTGCCTGCTAATGCAGGGGACACGGGTTTGAGACCTGGTCTGGGAAGATCCTACATGCCACGGAGCAACTAGGTCCATGAGCCACAACTACTGAGCCTGTGCGTCTGGAGCCTGTGCTCCGCAACAAGAGAGGCCACGATAGTGAGAGGCCAGTGCACCGCGATGAAGAGTGGCCCCCGCTTGCCACAACTGGAGAAAGTCCTCACACAGAAACGAACACCCAACACAGCCAAAAATAAATAAATTTTTTTAAAAAATTAGAAACTGTTGTGTGTCAAAAGGCATTGTCAAGAGAGTGAAAAGACAACCTACAGACTGGGAGAAGATATTTGCAAGCCATATATCTGATACTTTACATAGTATTCAGAATACTACGTAAAGAACCCTTACAACTCAAAAACAAAAAGACAAACAGCCCAATTAAAAAAAGGGCAAAAGAACTGAACAGACATCTCTCCAAAGAAGATATACTAAAATCCAATAAGCACACAAAAAGATGTCCAATACCATGAGTGAGTAGGAAAATGCAAATCAAAACCAAAATGAGGTAACATTTCACATCCATTAGGATGGCTATTATCAAAACAAACAAACAAAACCCCCCAAAACCTAAAAACAAGTGTTGGTGAGGATGTAGAGAAATTGGAACCCTTGTATATTGTTGGCAGAAGTGTAAAATGGTGAAGCCACATGGTTCCTCAAAAAGTTAAACATAGAATTATCATATGATCCAGCAATCCCACTCTGATGCATATATCCAAGAGAATTTAATGCAAGGACTCAAACAGATACTTATACATCAATGCTCATAGCAGCACTATTCACAATGGGCAAAAGGTAGAAACAACCCAAGTATTCATAAACAGATAAATGGATAAATAAAATACAGATACAGGCTATACATACAATGGAATATTATTCAGTCACAGAAAGAAATGAAGTTCTGATACATATATATATATATATATATGACACAGATAAATCTTGAAGACATTCTGCTAAATTAAACAAGTCAGACAGAAAAGGGGAAATATTACATGATTCTACTTATACAAGAAGAATATTTGCCTATTCTTACTTAGAATAGGCAAATTCATAGTAGATTAGAGGTTATTGGGGTTGGGAGAGGGGAAATTGGGAGTTATTGTTTAAAGGTTACAGAGTTTCTGTTTGGGATGATTAAAGAGTTCTGGAAATAGATAATGGTAATGGTTGCAAAACAATGTGAATATACTTAATACCACTGAATTGTACACTTAAAATGGTTATAATGGTAGTGTGTATTTTACAATAAAAAGTAGCAAATGCAAAGAAAATAAGGGAGCAACAATTCATTTTTTATATGGCTAATTAAAAATGTTATGAAAAGGAGGAAAATGACAGAGTGCCAAACAATGATAATTTTACAGTAAGGTGGAGAACCTGCAACTGCTTGTCCTCAAACTCCTCAGGATATAAAAATCTCAAGGCAGATACACTCAATTAATCTGATTTAGAGGAATTTTAGAAAGAGAAAGATTCCAATGAGCCACTATCGTCAGATACCAAAATACTGGATTTCAATATTAAGGCGGTAATGGAAGAAGAAGATAGATATGAAGGCCAAGGTCTCTTGACCCAGTTCCTGGCAGGGGACCCAAGACCTTTTACAAATGTGTAAGTCAATGACTGGAGGTCAAGAAGAAATTCTTTTAGGTCTACTGGATACAGGAGCACAGTGTGCAGTACTGCTTAGGGCTGAAAATAAGTCCCTTAGGGATGACAGAATTAATTCAGGGGGATAAGGGGATGCTACTGTGAAAGGAATAAAAATTAAGGTCTGGGGACTTCCCTGGCAGTCCAGTGGTTAAGACTTCGCCTTCCAATGCAGGGGATGTGGGTTCGACCCCTGGTCGG
Source organism: Delphinus delphis (assembly GCF_949987515.2). Taxonomy (NCBI): domain Eukaryota; kingdom Metazoa; phylum Chordata; class Mammalia; order Artiodactyla; family Delphinidae; genus Delphinus; species Delphinus delphis. The sequence continues at coordinate 94,482,315 of NC_082693.1, read as the reverse complement.
GGAACTAAGATCCCACATGCCTCGTGGCCAAAAAACCAAAATATAAAACAGAAGTGATACTGTAACAAATTCAATAAAGACTTAAAAAACAATTAAGGTCTGGTTAAAAGTTGAAATATATGATAAAACAGCATATACTGTGGTATCTCCCTTACCTGAATGTATAACTGATATGGATATAATGTTTGAATGGAAAATCCTCCCCCTACTGGGTAATATGAAGAAAAGAATAACTTGGGTCTTCCCTTCATCCAGTACTCACTGGACATGCAACACGGGAGCCATTAGAATTAACCTAAGCCAACTCAACTAGAAAACTGGAAACATTATTGGATACCTGGAAGGCAGTACTGCCCTGAATAAAGAAATGTCATATGCAGGTATATTAGTGTCCATAAATTCACTGTACTAGCCCAGTGGCCAATAAGGAAGGCTAATGACAGAGTGCTAACAGTAGACACAGACTCAGCTGTCCCCAATACACTCCACACTATTCAACTGATACAACAAGCTAAAGGAGACTGGTATCCTGTATTGATCTGGTTAATGCATTTTCCTCATTATCAATCACCAGTGAGAACCTACAACTTGCATTCATGTAGAATGGTTTCCAATATACATTTACAGTATTATTTCATGCCAGAAAGCATTCCAACAAGAAGGGCAATGCCCAAAGGAATTCCATCATAAAATGGAAATGCACTATATGGAGTATGTTACCAGGGGATCCATGGGACAGACTCATCATCTTTATGAGCCTTTTTTCCTCAGATCCTTCCTTTTGACCAACTGCCCAAGGATGCCAGGCAATTGGTCTGGTTCACAGATGGTAGTTCAGAACTAAAGGCAATTCTGTATGGAAAGCAGATATTGAGTCCAGCAGAAGGTAACATCCTTATCAAAGAACAAGCTGGTCCACTGAGTTGAATTACATGTTGTATTCCTAGCCATGATAGAAGAAATGGACACAAATAAAAGCCTCACTATTTGGGTAAATACTGACGCCAATGCACTTGAAATTGGTCTAACAATCGGCCATAAATAACTGAATAAGATTCCCATATGTGGGCCACCACTCTATATAAATCTCTACGGAAACTCTGAGGGTAAAACGAAGTAGGCCATGTTGATGCTCACCAAAGAAACCCTACGCCAGGGTTTGAAGGTGACTGGAATCAACTAGTTGATGGCCTAATTTGATCTGCTGAAATGTCAACAAAGGTCCATGAAATGCATGGACATGGAGGAACTCAGGCCAGGCAGATGCACTGGACAATGACATAGATCACTGGCCCCTACCGAAGCTCAAATTGTTAATAAGAATTCTCCTTCTTGGAACAGTACAGTTCCATTTTTCTGTATTTATCCAGTCTGTCCCCTTGTAATTGGGAATGGACTAGCTCAGTGGCTGGACCAGAAAATTATACTTTAGCGGGGAAAGGTATGAGTTAAAATTAATGATGAATGGAAAGGCAAGGTTGTTGCTGAGGGAAAGGGAGCCAATAAATGAGTGCCACAAAAGGGAAAATCTAACAATTTTGGTGCCTCAAGAGATGCTTAAAGCAAGAGACTAATATTTCTCTCAGCCTTAACTCAGAAGCTCTTGGGTGAAGGGCTCTGATGAAATCTCTTCCTCTTCTGAAGAGCCAAAAAGAGAGCTAGACAATAGCCAACCTAACAAACACACTTCCCAGAGTGATATGTGTCCTCAAAATGGATGAAGAGATGGGAGCTCTGTGTCTGACTACGTGAAACAATACAAATGTAGCTAGTTTTTTTGATTCTCATTTCATAGGATGGATCTATTATAGAGGACCTGTGTTGGGAAGAAACCTGTGGGCATATTTAACAGGCTGAACCTGAAAAACACTGATTAATAATAATCTAAATGGACATTATGTAGCCATTAATTGTGATGATGGTTTAAAAAAGGTACCACAATGTGATAGTAGAATGGCATCTACTACATGTCCCATCTGTCATAATAACATTATGTGTAAAAATAGCTATTTGCCCTTTTCTTGTGGGTGAATAGGCATGAAGAGGAGGAGGGACATTTGGGACACTTGGATCACTGATAAAGAAAAAGTTAAAACTTAGTGGGCCTACATTCCTGAGAATTTTGGAATTTGTTGTTGTTGGTTATGGGAAGCGCTATGGAAAACTCAAACCAAAGTCTGTTTAAGAGTAGACCAAAGTCAACTCATACGATCTAGGCCTGGAGGAATTACCATTTTGGGGGTACCAAATTTATTTCCTAATTGTACTAAAGCAGTTAGTACTCAATGGCAACATGTCTGGTGTTGGCCCACTCGAAATGAGAGCCTTAGAGGAATTAGCAGCTGGGCTATGAGTAACTGGCCAGGCAGATTTGCTTTCAATGAGGAAAGACCTACAAATGAAAAAGACCTACTAACATGAATAGGGTGCCTTGAAGGCATCCTATTCCAGGAGTAAAGACAAAAGTGGCAAGATACTTGAAGTAATAACACAGTGCTCACAAAACGAATCTTTTAATTACAGCATACACTAAGACAACATGCCCAGATCAACCCAGCAGTGAGAAGGGAACAAGCTTACGTGTTAATATAAGCTAGGTTAATAGATTCCTTAATTCAAATGGAGTCCAAGGCATCCCAAGCCCTATGGCCAGGAATTCCCATAGCAGAAATCCAGGGTATGCATTTGTGGGAGACGTATGGGCCCTGTAGTCTATGGAAGATATTAACTAGAGGATGCAACCTGTCGAGGTGCTCTTTACCAGCTTCAGCACCCCAAATGAGGGCTAACCATTCTTTCCCTATAGTGTAGTTTGTGAATACTGGACAAACTTTAAATATTATAGTGCTTCCTGTGGTAGATAAATGGGTTCTGTTGCAGGACTCTTCTCACCGGGGACCAGTATCTGTCAAACCATGTAACCTGAGAGAAGAAATCTGGCTATGTACTCGAGATGTTCTGAATCCTGAAAAAACAGATATGGTCTCTGATTTATACTCCTATGAGGAATAATACATGGTATATGGGAAAAGGTAGATTGGGTTGGGAGGGAAAAATTGATAACACCATTATTTTGTCTGATTTATACTGTAACTACAGCGGTATTGTTATAAGGTATAATATAGAGTCATAAGTAAAATTAACGCTGTAGATACTAATAGTGATCTAATATAATGGGAGACTGAGTTAAAGCCTTCTCAGGATCTTATTCCCTATGCAGCAGAACTGGTCTGATGAATACTTACAGCTGATTAATGAAAGATTATGATTCTTAATAATTCAGACAATATATGCCAAAAAGAACAGAGAGCTATAGATCTGAGAAGCAAAAGAATTGTACGGTTAGTACAAAAACATGAGAAAGTACAAGTGGAAGGTTCAGCTGTCTGTTTAAATCTATACCAACCCCATATTTTGTAGATATTGTAAATGGATTCAGCATGGACACTCTGTCTATCTCATTGTATGACATTGTAAGGCAAGTAACTGTTATCAAACTAAGGATTTATTTTATTAGAAAAAGCCTTGACAATGGGTCGGGGGGTGTGAACTGTTAATTCCTAGAATTAGCTTGAGCTGTTTTGCTAAATTTCTGCATGGCACTACTTTGGTCAAGGCATGGCATGAAACATACTGATTAAAAGTGTTGTGAGGGCAATAAGCAAATGAAAAGATGCTCATTATCACTAACCATTAGGGAAATGCAAATCAAAACCACAATCAACTCAGCCATAAAAAAGAAATAATTCTGCCATTTGCAGCAACATGGATGGACTTGGAAGGCATTAATTATGCTAACTGAAATAAGTCAAAGACAAATACTGTATGATATCACTTATATGTGGAATCTAATAAATACAACAAATTAGTGAATATAACAAAAAAGAAGCAGATTCATAGATACAGAGAACAAACTAGTGGTTACTGGGGGGAGGGGGAGGGAAGGGGGCAATATAGGGATCGGGAAGTAGGGGGTACAAACTACTGGGTGTAAGACAGGCTACAAGGATGTATTGTACAACATGGGGAATATAGCCAATATTTTGTAATAACTGTAAATGGAGTATAACCTTTAAAAATTGTATTAAAAAAACACAGATACCCCTTCATACCCATTAGGATTGCTATTATTAAAAAAAAAAAAAAACCCAGAATGTCATAGATATGGAGAAATTAGAACACTTATGAATTGCTAAACACAGTATGGTGGTTCCTCAAAAAATTAAACGAAGAATTGACATTTGACCCAGCAATTCCACTTCTGGGTATATATTCCAAATAAATGAAAGTCAGGTCTTAACCAGATATTTTTACTGCAACGTTCACAGCAGAATTATTCACAACAGCCTAAAGATGCAAACAGCCCAAATGACCATCAATGGATGAATGGACAACAAAACACTGTATATACATACAATGGAATATTATTTAGTCTTAAAAAGGAAGGAAATTCTAATATATGCTACAACATGGATGAATCCTGAAGACATTATGATGTCTTCATCATAAGTTAGAAACAAAAGGACAAATATTGTATGACTACACTTATATGAGTTGCCTAGAGTAGTCAAATTCATAGAGACAGAAAGTAGAACAGTGGTAACTAGGGGCTACAAGAAGGGGGAATGAGAAGTTACTCCCTATTGGGCACAGAGTTTCAGCATGAAATCACGAAAAAGTTCTTGAGATGTACAGTCATGGTGATTGTACAGCAATGTGAAAGTATTTAATGACACCAAACTGTACACTTAAAATGGCTAAATGGTAAATTTTATTTTATATATTTATTTATTTATTTATTTATTTCACCACAATAAAAACAAAGTATTGCAAGAAATTTCAGGTCAGTACAGTTTGTATCAGCCTGTCAGTATTGATAACAGTGAGATTATAGGTTTATACTTGGTCTCTGTGAGAGCTCTGTTACCTAGCAGGAATACGCCAATGAGACCAAAACCCAAAAATCCCTAGCTGAGATTCTATCTGGGGCTCCCTGGTTCCCAGGTGTTCTATACATGCATCTGTGGTTCCTGAGCCAGAGAAAATGCACCTTGCCCGGTCCTAAGGGAGGACAACAGAAGTCTGCACCCAGCTTCTCTGGACCTGGCTGTGAGACAGCCATTGGGTGTGACAGGTATACTTACATTAATGCTGTTGCTATACTGTACCCTTCTCCTGTAATAAACTGCAGTTTTGTAAGCACTGTCATTTTAGGTCCTACGAATCTTCTTTAACAAACTCTAACTGCTGCTATTATTGTAGATATGGTAAGGAAAGGAAATAAAATGAATTAATTTATGTTGTTGCAAGGAGAAACAACTAAGATCATGGGTAAAAGATACAAGAGGGATACTTGATATGCCTTGCAAGGTTCTGAGCAAGTCTCTAGGCACATTCAGTAAACATCAAAGCGAAGCTAAATGTCCATGTGCCATGAGATTACTACATTGGGTACACAACCTCAAGGTGCCCACTGAACCCTAAGAGCTGAGATTTTTTAATTTGGAAAGAACTTTTTCAGTAGGAGCCATACCTGTGATGTCAGTTTCCCAGCAATCTGCATTCGTTCAATTTCTGCAGGAGATTTGATCAGCCTGAGATGCTGTACCAGCTGCTGCACAGCCCGAACCTTGTTCTTGCTCCTGGCTTTGACCTCTGTCAACTGCTGCATGTAGTCACAGTGGAGCTGAATGTGAGGGGGCCTCATCCAGTCATACCACAGTGTATGTGTCTCGGCTTAAAACAGATTTAAAATAAAACAGCAACAAGAAATACCACCTGTCATAATGACTTGAACAAGAGTCAAAACTATAAAATATGTAGTATAGAACTCTAAAGGGTTGAACACAAACTCTCAGGACTGAAGTAATTGAAGGATTGGATCGTAAATCATTGGAAAGGCCATTCCCTGAAAACAGCAAGATATTCTGAGACTGAACACACAGCTTTTTCTGTCCTCAAACTTCAGTGTTTTTAATAAAGATGATAGATGAGACTAAAGCTTTATGCAAGCTTTGATTTTATTACTTATTAACTGTTAAAGAACAATTATGACAATTGTTCTCCACACAACTGCGCTAGAGGCATCATTAAATAACTAAACACAAAAGGACAGAAAAAAGTACTCAGCTCATCACCTTATGGTTAAAAGTGTTCCATCCCTTACAAACAATCTCAGTATTGGTGAAAGGAGCTCTCATAGTTGATAATACATGCTAATCCACACTTACCCAGGAAATCCTTCCTTTTCCATCTGCCATGTATTCTCATTACAGACAACCACAGTTCACCATCTCACTTTAGAGACCCAAGGAAATGGTCAGTTTTTGCCTGAGATATAAGATGAGGCTCATTATGAAAATCTTTTCCATTTACATCAGGTCTCTATTTGTTCCTTTCTTTTTTTTCTGACAGAAACCTGAGTAGGGGCTTCCCTGGTGGCGCAGTGGTTAAGAATCCACCTGCCAATGCAGGGGACACAGGTTTGAGCCCTGGTCCGGGAAGATCCCACATGCCACAAAGCAACTAAGCCCGTGCGCCACAACTACTGAGCCTGTGCTCTAGAGCCTGTGAGCCACAACTACTGAGCCCACGTGCCACAACTACTGGAGCCCACGTGCCTAGAGTCTGTGCTCCGCAACAAGAGAAGCCACCACAATGAGAAGCCCGTGCACCACAACGAAGAGTAGCCCCCGCTCGACGCACCTAAAGAAAGCCCGTGCGCAGCAACAAAGACCCAACACAGCCAAAAATAAATAAATAAATAAATAAATAGTAATAATAAAAAAGAAACCTATGAGTAGTATTCATGACAATCTAAGTCTGAAGGTTTGTTTGTATGTTTCATACGATGGACTTTGGGACCGAAGAGGGAAAAATCCTAAAAATTTTGATCGGATATGTATTAGTGGTACAATCTCCTAAATATTTTCACTTTAAAATAAAAGTGATTTTAAATGTAGATTACAGGTAGAACTCTAATCTTATTTTCAATAGAAATTTAATTGCTGTAATTTTTAAAAAGTAGAACAACCATGACCATCTGCTGTCAGCTTATAAAATCACAGACCAACCTTTTTAGGTTTTTAAACTTTCAATCTATGATCACTGGAAACAGTTTTGAAATTCTCTTTTAGAGACTGACTTCAGAAATGTTTATAAACCTTACAAGAAAATGACTAAAATTTTACGATCATACATTATTTTGTCTAAAATCAAGTATTTTCCAACTTGATCATCTATCTTATTTATCAAATTCGGATCTAAGTGACTTTTGGACACTTCAAAAAATAAAATGCTTACTAGAGTTGTAGATTTGTAAGAATCACTAAGGATAGTTTATAATGCAGTGTACATTCTGAAAAGTTCCAGAAAAGGAATCCCAAAACATTCTGAGTGATCATAATTTCACCAGAATAAGCGTAGAGAAAGTGACTATTTCAAGGGGCATGAATTCAACCGTGTACACGAACCACCTGAGAATCTTGTTAAAATGCAGATCCTGATTTAGTAGGTATGGAGTGGGGGCTGCAGATTTTACATTTCCAGTATCTATTATGCATTTGTAATTCTATAATGCATCACCAGGTGATTCTCATGCTGGTGATGAATAAATCATTCTTTGAGAATACTGCCGTTTTTTGAAGAGTTGGCAAAAGCAGTATGATAAGTAGTAATCAAAGGTCAATAGACTGGTCAGTAATCTTGAAAATCAGTAATCTTGAAAATCAGTAATCTTGAAAAGCAGCCCATGCTCATCCTCCACTTTAAAATTCTCTGTCTGCGATTTCAAACTAGAACAGTTAAAAGTCTCTGTGAATGAATAATCCAATGAAGATTTAGCAAATGAATAAATGAAATCTTTAAAGTCTTGTGGAAAAGATTTATATTCTTTTTTTTTTTGGCGGTACGCGGACCTCTCACTGTTGTGGCCTCTCCCATTGTGGAGCACAGGCTCCGGACGTACAGGCTCAGCGACCATGGCTCACGGGCCCAGCCGCTCCACGGCACGTGGGATCTTCCCAGACCAGGGCACGAACCCGTGTCCCCTGCATTGGCAGGCGGACTCTCAACCACTGTGCCACCAGGGAAGCCCAAGATTTATATTCTTTTCATGGTGCCCAGGGCAATGCTGCTATGATGATTATTTTAGGAAATGAAGAACTTTGTCTAAACAGGCAAGGAAGGTCTTAGTCCCAATCTGGCCTATGATTTGACTTCTGCTCCCATTTGTTACCTTTCAGTTTTGGTACAAGATGTTGAAATTCTTCCAGCGTATAGGCTTCATCCACTCCAGTTAGAGCTATTGCTCCATCAGTACCAGATCGGGGGCCATCCCAAAGTTCTCGACTGGGATCTCTCTGAGGCACAAAAAGTATGGCCTTGTGTGCTGGTAACTGCTTGCCGGGGAGGCTTTGAAGGACCAGAATGCTATCAGGCTCTTGGAATCCACACAGGTACAGGAAATTGTTGTCTTGGTGGAAAGTATAGGGGATATCATTGCTCATATAGTATGTAGGGTTGGACAGCAGTACCACTGTGTGGTCTGTACCACTCTGCCCTTGTGCTTCCTTGTGGATCAGAGATATTAGTTTGTGTCTGCGAAGTGCATATTCCACCTGGGATAGTCCTGGCGTCACCTCCCCTAGAAATGACAAAAAACAGTGATGCTTTGCATTTCTATAGTGCCAAAGTACTTAAGAGAGTTTAATATTAGATGGAGACACCCAAGTTCATTTCTTCAATTTATGCCCAATCTCCTCATAGCACACGGCAAATTAAGGAGATAACCCAGGTTTCAAATTTCGATTCCATTGCAAAAATTTGGAAGAAAAGATAATTACATGTGGTCCTGCCTGAAAAATGGGATCATGACCCCTTAAGATCTCTTCCAGCTCTTTGGTTCATTCTTTCACTCATCCAATCAAATATTTACTAAACATTATTATATGGAAGGCATTGTTAGGCAAATAATCCAAGTTGCCCTGAAGTTTCAATATACAAGGTGAGAAGAAGGATCACATTTTCTGTGTAAGACTTCCCCAAAGGAATGTAAGCTCCTCGAAGACACAGAGTTTTGTCTGTTTGCTCAACGTTATATTCCCAGCGCCTAGAATAACAACTGGAATATAGTAGGCATTTGATAATTGTCAAATGGGCTACAGTAATTTTAGAGTTGAAGGCCAAAAAGCTTTCCCCAATTTCAAGAGTTAGAATAAATTTCTCCTTCTGAATTTCCAAAGCATAATAATATCTTTCTAACAGGGCTTTTCACTTTCTACCTTGTATTAACAGTGAGCTGGGTATACATAACCTCTTTGATGGTCAGAACCATCTTCGTATCCTTCGAAACTCTAGTAATATTATCCACCTCTTGGGGCTGTCATGAGAATCAAATTTGATAAAGCATGTGGTTCTTAAGGATTGGAAGACATCCTAGAAAATCTTTTGAAAGCTATGGATGTATTCTGTTTACTAAATGGCATGTAGGCACATACAAACATTTTTTTAAAAATTTATTTATTTTATTTTATTTTTGGCTGCGTTGGGTCTTCGTTGCTGCATGTGGGCTTTTCTCTAGTTGTGACGAGCAGGGGCTACTCTTCGTTGTGGTGCATGGGCTTATTGTGGTGGCTTCTCTTGTTGCGGAGCACGGGCTCCAGGCGCGTGGGTTTCAGTAGTTGTGATACGCGGGCTTAGCTGCTCCGCAGCAAGTAGGATCTTCCCGGACCAGGGCTCGAACCAGTGGCCCCTGCATTGGTAGGCGGATTCTTAACCACTGTGCCACCAGGGAAGCCCAAATACAAACTTTTGACATACAATTTCAAGAGTCTCACATTCCTGTAAGTGCACGCAAAAAACCCATATTAAGAACGCCTGTGGGACCTCCCTGGTGGTCCAGTGGTTAAGAATCTGCCTTCCAATGCAGGGGATGTGGGTTTGATCCCTGGTTGGGGAACTAAGATCCCACATGCCGTGGGGCAACTAAGCCCACAAGCTGCAACTACTGAGCCCATGCACCACAACTACAGAGCCCATGTGCTCTGGAGCCTGCACGCCACACTAGAGAGAAGCCCTTGCACCACAACTAGAGAGAAGCCTGCATGCTGCAAAGAAGATCCTGTGTGCTACAACTAAGACCAGATGCAGCCAAAAATAAATAAATAAATAAACATATATATAAAAAAAGAAACTTTGCTATGAAGTGTTATGTTAGTTCTTTATTTTAGTCTTTTCTCCTTTTATTTATTATTTATTTATTTTTTTAACATCTTTAGTGGAGTATAATTGCTTTACAATGTTGTGTTAGTTGCTGCTGTGTAACAAAGTGAATCAGCTATATGTATACATATATCCCCATATCCCCTCCCTCTTGCATCTCCCTCCCACCCTCCCTATCCCACCCCTCTAGGGGGACACAAAGCACTGAGCTGATCTCCCTGAGCTATGCAGCTGCTTCCCACTGGCTATCTATTTTACATTTGGTAGTGTATATATGTCAATGCTACTCTCTCACTTGGTCCCAGCTTACCCTTCCCCCTCTCTGTGTCCTCAAGTCCATTCTCTACGTCTGCGTCTTTATTCCTGTCCTGCCCCTAGGTTCTTCAGAACCTTTTTTTTTTTTAGATTCCATATATATGTGTTAGCATATGGTATTTGTTTTTCTCTTTCTGACTTACTTCACTCTGTATGACAGTCTCTAGGTCCATCCACCTCACTGCAAATAACTCAATTTCGTTTCTTTTTATGGCTGAGTAATATTCCATCGTATATATGTGCCACATCTTCTTTATCCATTCATCTATTGATGGACAATTAGGTTGCTTCCATGTCCTGGCTATTGTAATATGTGTTAGTTCTTAATACTAGTACCTAACAGACTGCTTGGCTGCTAGCCCAGTGATGACTGGGTGAACGCTTCACTTCTGAAATGGAAATTATGCCTGCTTTCACTTTAGGTTCCCAGACAAAAGAACTACTAAAACAATTACTCACAAAAGCTGTATCCCTAAGCCTACACTTAACAATAATAATAGTAAAACAACATCTAATGCTTATTGAACGCTTACTACGTGTCTGTACTATTCTAATTATTTACACGTATCAACTTATTTTATCTTTACAATGACTCTATGACGTGGGGAATTATTATTATTCCCTGTGGTAGCCAGTCTCCACATGCAAGTATGGGAAGATAGCCATGAAACACTGCTGTGTAAGAAAGTTAAATAAGAAGATGGACAATATGTTCTCATTATGTTTAAAAAAAACAAAGGAGAGAGAAAAAAGAATTTAGAAAAGAATCAGAATTTTTATAGTGGTAACCTATGGAGAGTGACATAAACTGAAATTTTCTATTTAACATGATTTATTACATTATTTGAATTCTGTTTCAATGAGTATATATACTCTTATAATTAAAGTCCCAAATAAAGAGAAAAAGAGGTTAAAAAAGGGAAACCATGGACAGTCCACTCCATACTCATAACCTACAATGGTTCTTTATCATCTGTCAGATCAAATTCATACTCTTAAGCCACTTTAACACTTACATTTAAATGTAACATTTTAATGTTCTCTACCAGGTGACTTCAACTTATCTGGCCAACTTTTTTTGGTAACAGCTCTACTGAGATATTTTCATACCATACAATTCGCCCACTTACAAGTGTACAATTCAATGATTTTTGGTGTATTCACAGATTTGTGCAACCATTACCCTAAACAATTTTAGAATATTTCATCACTCCAAAAAGAAATCCCATGCCAATCAATAGTTACTCCCTGTTTCCTCCAAATCCAATCCAGCCCTTGACAACGACTAATCTATTTTCTGCCTCTCTGGGTTTGTCTATAGTACAGATTTCATATAAATGAAATCACACAAGATGTGTTCTTTGGTGACGTGGCCAACTTTTTTCTTATCATTCCCCCAATTATTCTGAAATTAATTCCTTCTATATCTTACATAAGTCCAACCTGTTACCTTCCTTACAGTGTGTCCCCTTTCTAAAATTTCTTCTCCCTCCAAAGCAATTCCACTCAAGACTTGGAGCTCAATATATGTTTGTTTTTAGACCCTTCTGATTCAAAAGGCTTTCTTGATTAGCCCAGATCATGTTGATTTGTTCCTTTGAATTACATTTTTTTTAAAGCCAACTATTTTCATATACACATCTTATAGTTGTGTATAAATGTAATCATACCATACTCTTTCAATAGTTAAACACTTTTCCCCCATTTCTTCATTGTTTGAGACCTCACTCCCCTTCCCTCCTTCTACCCACATTAGAACCACCCTCATATTTGTAATTTAGTATGTATCCTTTCCTATTTTTCTCAATACTCATATAATCACATACACATATACCTGCATTTAGGGTTTTTTGAGTCACTAGTGTTTTACAAAAATGGGATACTACACAGTCTTGTGTTTATGTTGTCTTTCTAACACAACAATACCTCATAGAAGTCCCTCCCAACAACTCATTTAGCATAACTTCAACTCATTCTGCTTGATGTCTCCATATTATTTCTTGGGGGAATGTATCATAACTTCCTGATCCATTTCCATACTGCTGGGCATTCATATTATTTTCAGCTTTTTGCTGCAATAATGAACATCTTTCTACTTATATACATAGGGTACTTTTAAATGCCCTATGTACTGTTGCTTTTATTTCTGTGGGATAGTCCCAGGAGAGAAATTAGTGGATCAAAGTCCTTCGAGTTTTCTTAGTACTCATGTGCAGTACATGCAACTCAGCTGTTTATGATTACTTTGGAACTGTCTAGTTGTTTTACCTATGCATAGTTTATCTCTCCAGAAAATTCTGTAGTTCTATCCCATTAATAAATTTTTATTTAACTTTTATTTACCTACAATATAAAAATTTACATTTTTATTAACAAAATTGGTAAGAAACAAAAGAGATAAATAAGAGAGGGCCTTACAGGCCAGGCAAAGCAACAGAGTTGGTCCTAGAAAAGCTCACATCACATTTCTTTCTCTGAGGATTGAGTTGGCTAAGAGTCCCCTGGGGCTCTAGGGTAGAATATCGAACTTTATACCAGAGCCCAAGAACAGCTTAACTATTTATCTCCCTGATAATTATTCATGTTAAGTCTGCCACTGTTACTCAATATTGGAAATTTCCTAATTTACCCAAGCAGCAAATACTCTTTTCTAAAAGCAGAGGCTGGTTATAATTGGTGGATTATCCAACTTTTCCTTTTTGTCATTTTACTTGGTCCCTATCCTGTGCTTTGCTTTTGGTCATTTCCCAGCTATGGTCCATGTAATAAAACTAAACTTAAAAAATCAATTCATTGTGTTTTTAAAAAAACTTTGGAAATAAGAAAATTCACAATATTAATGATCTTAATCAATGTGTTATCTCTCATTTTCATTAATAACAGAGTATACATATATGTATATTAGGAAGTAACTTCTGAAAAAAAGATAAAATTATTTAAAAATCAAAGCAGGATTGCAAAACCACCTTTTTCGCCCTTCAAAGCATTCCTCGTTGCTGAATCTAATTTCATACAAATGACTATATGAGAAATATTTATTTAAAACACTGACTACATTTTCCCAAGCTTACTAATTGTAAACACTATACAGTGACCATTAACTATATGCTTCCAAACTTCTGAAATTTCGAAGAACTCTTCATCACAACAGAAAAATTAACCAAGGAAAAACACACCTTATCAACTGAAGGAGGGAAAAAAAGTGTGATAAAGCAATGAACTTCAACCCTAGAGGTAAACCTGGCAGTTGTTATGGCCTTTGATCATAGAACTAACCATTATAGTCTATCTAGCCTGACTTTCTTCAGACAAAACTGCATCTGAATAGACATTCTGGTAACTTTGTCAAATTGTAAAGTATTAAGAAGCAAAGTCAGTATTTTGTCATGTGGAGTCAATTAAGGATAGAAGGGCTACTCTAACAAGTTATTTAATTAATCAAATGCCTAGATGTCACAATCTGGACTCTGTAAATAACAAAGTCTCACAATCAATCCTGAGACTGTGCAGCCAAGAAGAAAAGCTCTTCCAGGACATCTAGGATTGGACCTCTCGAGAGAATAAGAAAAATGTTCTTCATATTTTATCAGCCAGGCAGAAAACCCAGAGAGGAAAAGTTTTATGAAGACAGAAAATGGATGGAAATATGCAAATCTTTGCTACAATCTAGGTATGTATTTTAATTATTTCCTGAAACTAACTAGGTTAGGATTTTAACGTGGCCTGAAGCAGTGTCCTTGAATTCTGTTTAATATTAGGAGTTTTTTATTGTATATAAGGAAGTAGTGCATAAAATGATCTATTACTATGTAGTTGGAAAATGGGGGTAAAGAAAAAGCTAATAAACATTTCCTTTATAAAGTAAAACACAGACCTCTCTGAAAAAAATGAAATGATCAAATAAATAATTTTAAAATACTCTCAATGGATTTTATTTGCATATACTGAGCAAAACAAGCCAGACAGAAAGGGTTCATACTGTATGATTCCACTTACACGAAACTCAAGAACAGGCAAAACAATCATGTTGATAGAAACTAGAGCAGTGGTTAAGGATGGAGGTGGGGACTGACTAGAAGGGTATGAGGGGACTTTCTGGGGTGACGGAAATGCCCTATATCTTGAATGGGGTATGGGTTATATTGGTGTACCTTTGTCAAAACTCACTGAATTGCATATTTAAGCTCTGTGCAATTCACCTAATGTAAATTTTATCACATTAAAAAAATAAGTACAGCTGGCCCTCCATATCCATAGGTTCTGCATCTGGGGATTCAACCAACCACAGATCAAAAATATTTGGAAAAAAAATTCCAGAAAGTCGCAAAAAGCAAAACTTCAATTTGCTGTGCATGAGCAACTACTTACATAGCATTTACATTGTATTAGGTATTATAAGTAATCTAGAGACGGACTATAGTATATGGGAGGATGTGCATGGATTGCAGTCATATACTATGCCATTTTAGGTAAGGGACTTAAGCATCCGCAGATTCTGGCATCTGAGAGGGTCCTGGAACCAATCCCCTAAGGATACTAAGGGATGACTATACCACTCTCTAAAGCTGAAATACCTTTTTTTTTTTTGCGGTACGTGGGCCTCTCACTGCTGCGGCCTCTCCCGTTGCGGAGCACAGGCTCCGGACGCACAGGCTCAGCGGCCATGGCTCACGGGCCCAGCCGCTCCGCAGCATGTGGGATCTTCCCGGACCGGGGCACGAACCCGTGTCCCCTGCATCGGCAGGCGGACTCTCAACCACTGCACCACCAGGGAAGCCCCTGAAATACCTTTTACATCAAGACTTCTCTCACTTGAATTTCTTCTTACCAAAAATATTATATCAAAAAAAAGACTTAAAAAAATTCCCATATAGTATTCTTTGGCATGGGTGTTATGTGCTGTTTTGTGGTTGTGGACTCAGACTTTTGCTGAGTTGGAATTCTGGCTTAACAACCTACTGAGTGACTTGGGGAGAGCTACCAAACTGTTCTGTGCCTGTGTCCTCATCTGTAAAGTGGAGATAATAATAGCACCCACTTCACAAAGTTGTCAGGAGGATTTAATAAGTTAATGAAATACTTAGAACAGTTAGCACTATATAAATATTAGTTATAATTATTACCACAATAAATAATTTACACTTGAAGAGGTTGTCATCCTGGTAATACAAAGCCAGGTAGGATCTTGAAAGAGTAAAATTTATAGGGATGACCATTATCCCTATCAAAGTAATTATTTACATGAAAGCCCTGAATTATCTGGTTTTCTCACACAATGACAAGAATGAGTTAAGTGATTCAGGAGCTTTTTTTTTTTTTTTCTTTTGTGGTACGCGGGCCTCTCACTGTTGTGGCCTCTCCCATTGCGGAGCACAGGCTCCGGACGCCGCAGGCTCAGTGGCCATGACTCACGGTCCTAGCCGCTCTGCGGCATGTGGGATCTTCCCAGACCGGGGCACGAACCCGTGTTCCCTGCATCGGCAGGCGGACTCTCAACCACTGCGCCACCAGGGAAGCCCTATCTGTATTCTCTAATTTGTCTATCATATATATGGAACTTGTATAATAATTAGGAAAGGGACTGAGATATTTTCCAAAAGTTTAAAGTACTGGCAAGTACTGGGGAAATATTCCAAACATGAAACCTTTTGGAGCAAACCACATAATAGAAACATACTTTTAAACCCCAAACTAACAAACTGACCTTGGCTTTGTAAAAGAGATTTTAAAAAAAGTATTAAATGCCTCTTAATTTTTCTTAATAATTGACTCTTCCTCCACCCCTCAATTATTTTAACACTTCTGTAAGTTTTGCTTCTCTACGTGGAGAAAGGTAAGTGATTAACACTTTGGCTATTGTATATCTGGTGGTTTCTTTAACACTGATAATTCTCTTTTAAAATTCTATCTACTTTTATCCCTTCTCACTTACCCCAATCCCTATTGTACAGGAGAATAAAAATTATGATAGGTGGGCTTCCCTGGTGGCACAGTGGTTGAGAGTCCGCCTGCCGATGCAGGGGACACGGGTTCATGCCCTGGTCCGGGAAGATCCCACATGCCAAGGAGCAGCTGGGCCCGTGAGCCATGGCCGCTGAGCCTGCGGCGTATGGAGCCTGTGCTCCGCAACGGGAGAGGCCACAACAGTGAGAGGCCCGCATATCGCAAAAAAAAAAAAAAAAAAATTATGATAGGTATTCCTTTTCCCCCATAGTTTATATGAACATATGTATATATATGAACTTGTATGTGTGTATTTATTTACATTCATTTTTAACATAGTTAACATGCACATAACACAAATAACAGTCTAGATACAGAGGCCATCTTCTTGACAATATGATTACTAGTTTCAAGGCCTGGAAAATGCAGCTCACCATGTAAAAGTATCTCACCACGAGAAATCAGTAATTTTCAAAGCTGGTAAAACTTAGTATTAAATTGAAGCTACAGGTAGGTTGATTGGATGGAGAAATACTTAAATTAATATCAACTGTATTGCTATTAAGCTTACCTTACAGCTTTGAAAAACTCTGATTTCCTGTGTGTTTCAGTGGTGAGCTGCATTTCCTGAGTCTCAGCCGACTTCCCAGCAGGAATTCCAGTCTGATGAAGAATCAGCAAAAGGAAGCCCTCACTGAGAGACACACTGGTATCATTCACTGAGTGGAGACAGTGAAAGAGCAACATATTTCCAGAGGCAATTTAGATTATTAATATATATGCTTACACAGTAAATACAGATTTAACTTCGCATGGCAGAAGCAACAATTAATCTCCCTTGAAAACCTGACTGATTTTTCTCCAAAGCATTTGGTTTTACCCTGCCTACCTCTTTGGAATGATACTCATTCATCATAGTTCATCCCTTAAGTGTCTTTAAAAAAACAAAACAAAACAGAAAACCTTAGGCATGAATTTGAACAATAATGATAACACATCTTCCAGCAGGAACGCTGGAATCTTAAAGTAGAAAAAAAAAATTAGTGAAGTAAACCTTTATCAACTTTTTGCATCACCTTTATCACTGTTATCACTTCTCAAAGTTGTGACAATCACATCTGGAAATCTTGTGTAACCTATATAAAAATATTTTTCTTAATATTGACATGAGCATTTAATGCTTTCAAGAAAAATGTTTCCTAAAATGTCTTTAACACAGTAGTTCACAAAGAATCAATAGTTAGAACACAGTTCTAGACACCATGTTTTAGAAAGTAACAGAATTTTTCTTTAAAAACATCTTGAAATACATACTTTTCACTGATACTTCTGAATTATAAGGCTAATCGTATTTATTGCTCTAGATGGTGCTGTCTATACAGTACTATTAGCCACATGTAGCTGTTTAAATTTAAATTAATTAAAATAAAATTTTAAAAAACTTAGTTCCTCAGTTGCACTAGCAACATTTTAAGTGTACAGTAGCCACTTGTGTATAGTGGCTACTGTATTGGACAGCAAAGCTCTAGAACATTCCCACTGCTGCAAAAATTCTATTGGATAGCACAGTTCTAGACAAAGCCCCTAAAGAGAGAGACAGTCATTACAGTTAAAAGGCCTTACCTGGTCTGAGGAGGTGTGGGTGTGTAAAGGGGCTGGGCTGGCCTAAGTATCGGTTTGGAATCCTCCTCTCTGGGATGGGCTGCAGGGAGTACCTTCGCTGTGAACATGACATGCATCCTGAAGGAGAGATAAAGAGGATGAAATGGAATAGTGTACCTAGAAAGTCCTGACAGTATATACACATTTATCTACCTCCAGCAGTAGGATGCTTTAGAAAAATGCAAATTAGTATCTCCTTCAGTATTTATATGGTCCTTCCTCTGGGCCAGCCAGAGCCTGTGTTGGGCCTTAGGGATACAGAAATGAGATTATCTTTACCTTTAGTGACTTTAGTCTACCTGAATATAATAGAGGTATATATACATACAGTATGATTAATGTATGAATAGGAGCTATGGGAACAGAAGAAAGACAACAAACAAAAGCAGGGGAGGGGGTAGGAAGTATTTCATTGAGGTAGTGTTATGCTGTGTCCTAAAATTCAGAAAAAGAGAATTAACATTTTTATTGAGAATATGTGAAGTTTGAGAAAATATGCACATCTTATCTCATTAATCTTGGAATGTTAGAGCTAGTGAAATATCTGAAAAATGCTTAATCATATTTAGCCCATAAGAAGTAATATTATTAGCATTCATTCAGCAAGATTTATTAAGTGTGTGATTGGCACATGCTGGGAAAGACACAAGAATAACACAAGACTATCTGTCCTGGTCTGGAAAGAACATACAGTCTAGTGGAGGTGAGACAGAGCAATACTACATTGTGAACGCAGTGGTGGATTCATACACAAGGTTTTTGAGAGCACAAAAACTAACACAACGCTGTGGGACGGGTACAATGACGATAGGACACAGTGATCTGGGGAACAGAGAAGCACACTACAGGCACTTGTGTGAGACTGCAGAAGTAGAAATGCCTACTCTGAGTAGGAATTAGTCAGTGAAAGTGACAAGGGGAGCTGAAGGTATCATGAATGAGATTATGAAAGGGAAGGCATAGAAAGCACCACATTCACATGTGCCCATGTGTGCGTGTAGAGGGAAAAGGGATAGAAAGAGAATTTCAGGTCAGTGTTGCTGCTGGTGGGAGAGGAAAAGATCAGCAAGGTAAGGATCAAACCATTGAAGGCTTTGTACACCAAACTAAGGAATTAGATTTTTAACTGTTACGTGAGGTAGGCATTATCATCGCCTTCTTTTTTATTTTTTTTTAACAAATAAGGAATCAGACTCAGAGAAGTAATTTGTGCAATGTTACACAGTTAGTACTAGGGAAGCTGGGATTCAAACTCAGTTTTACTTAACTTCAAAATCTTTGCTCTTATCCCTCTACTCTGTCACTCAGTAAGTCTTCTCTGCTAAATCCCAACAATACAATTAGTACTGTACAATCTCCCCGTGAACATACAATCACTACCACAGCAAAACGCGGTAAGTCTGGATCAAGTTAAAGGTTTTAGTAGGGATTATAAAGCATGAATGACAGCGTATCTATTTGGAGAGTTAAGAAGTCTTAAACATTAACTTTGAATTAAATTTACAAAGGGTTATTGAGAAAAATTATAGCTTCTTGAATGATTAAAAAGACAGAGAAAATGGTACAGGTTTCCAGGCAGTATGAAAATACAGTTAAGAATAGTGGAAAATGAGAAAAAGGACAAAATATTAAGTATTTCCTGGAATCTGTCTTTAGAAAATGTACAGAATACATATTAAGGAATATGCCCAGTCTACACAGGTTGAAAGCTTAACAAAGATGAGGCAAGCAATTTACAAAAATACAGAGAAACCTGCTAAGTGACACCACAGGGAAGCAATCAACAAAGACACTACCAGACAAACAATTCAGCTTTTTCCACATAAATTCGAAGGCAGGTAGGGGTGGTAAGGTATGGAAGGGGGACTCTATAGATTAAGCCTTAAAAGACATTATCAACCAACTGTAATATGTGAACCTTAACTGGATCCCAATTCAAGCAACAAACTGTAAAACAAATACATTATATTTATGAGATCACTGGAAATTGGGACAGTGATTGCATATTTGATGGTATTACGGAAGTAATATTTGTTTTAACGTGTGATAATGATGTTGTGATTATGTTAAAAAGAAACTTAGCTTTTAGAGATATAAATAGAAATATTTACAGATGAAGTGATATGATCTCAGGTTTGTCTCAAAATAATATGGGGGTGGGGTGGATTGCGGAGAGGATGAATGGGGATTTGAATGAAACAAGACTGGCCATGAGTTGATAATTATTGAAGCTGTGTGATGGGTACATCAGAGTTCATTATACTACTCTACTTGTGTATATGTTTGAAATTTTCCATAATAAAAAAGTTGAAAAAAAAAGAAAGATGAAGCGACCATAGAGAAAAATGAAGGAAATAAGCATGTACTCCAGAAGGCAATCTAAGAGAAAGAATTAAAGGCAGCATGGTATAGTAGAAAAAAGTGCTAGTTCTAGTTTAGTTCTACTATCTACATGATCTTGGCATGTTACATAACTCCTCTGTACTTATTTCTTCACCTGTGAAATAAAGCCGTTATATTAGGTAGCGGCTTTCAAATTTTTAAAACCAAGACCCACAGTAAGAAATATATTTTACACAGTAACCTAGTATATACAGACATATATATGTATAATGTATATAGAAATTTCACTAAATACTATTCTTTCTGTGACTGTTATTTTTGCTGCCCTATTCCATTAAAAATAAGCTTGCCTCAGTGCACTAAAATGATTTTATTACTGCAGTGTCTGGAATGGTGGCCCCCAGAAGATACGTCCACATCCTAATCTCCAGAACTTGTGACTGTTAATTGGAAAAAGGGTTTTTGCAGATGTAATTAAGGAACTTGAGATGAACGGATCATCCTGCATTATCTGGGATGATCCTAAATCCAATGACATGTGTCCTTGTAAGAGAAATGCACAGGGAGAATTGAGACAGAAGAGGAGGAAGCAATGTAACCACGGAGGCAGAAACAGAAGAGATGTGGCCACAAGCCAAGGAATATGTATAGCCACCAGAAGCTGGAAGAGGGGAAGAACGGATTCTCTCCTAGTGCCCCGGGAAGGAGTGTAGTCCTGCTGACACATGATCTCGGGCTTCTGGCCTCCAGAACTGTGAGACAATACATTTCTGTTGTTTTAAGCAGACATGTTCATGGTAATTTGTTATGGTAGCCTCAGGACTAATACAATGACTTACTAAGGTTGAAATAAATAAATATGTCAAGTGCTTGATTATTTTTTCATAGTTCACAAATTCTTCATTTTTTCAAACCAAAACATGGAACAACTGAGAAGTAAGTTATTAAAGCTCAGTAACCCAGAGGTCATATTATGCAAGAGGTATGCTGTGGCCATAAACAACAGCTCCCACTGGTTTATAAGGCACTGTTTGAGGCTTCCAGGAAAATATAGGGGAAATAGTCCAGAGGGTTAAGGATGGTCTGGTATGACTCTGGACTAGCTCTGTTTGGAAGGTCTAGTCCCTACCCCAACCCCATAATGACACCACAATGCAGCCCTCCCTGACATAAGCTTGTAACTCTGCTTGCCATATAATCAGTATCCTAATGTGTCCTAGCAGTGGTCCATGGTAATAACATTGTCTTCAATGTAAAAATGTGCCTATCTGCAGTCACTGCCTCTACCACCATCACCAGCAGAGCCTAAGCTGAGAGGAAACCACGGTTCTCACTACCCTGAGCACCCCTTTCCAACCATCTGTTACAACATAGTGGATTACTATGAAGTTCTAGAATTGCAGAGATATACTTCACCTGTGGACATTAAAAAGGCTTATTGAAAAGTGGCACTTACATGGCACCCTGATAAAAATCCAGAAAATAAAGAAGAAGCCGAGAGAAAATTCAAAGAAGTAGCTGAGGCATATGAGGTATTATCAAATGATGAAAAACGGGACATTTATGATAAATATGGCAAAGAAGTCCTGCAGCCCCAAACATGTATCTCAATATACTTTTGCAACTGGAATCCCTCTATTTTCTCAGCAGGACTCAAAGAAGGTGGTAAGAGGAAAAAAAAGAAGCATAAAGAGGTACAGAAGAAGAAGTCAACTAAAAGGAATCATTAAATTGACTCTTCAGACACATAATGTTCATATAACATTTGAACACAGCTCTTTATGTGCTTCTTCTTTTAAAATTTTATTTTATTTATATTTTTATACAGCAGGTTCTTATTAGTTATCCACTTTATTCATATTAGTGTATATATGTCAATCCAATTCATCACACCATCTTTGTGTGTTTCTGTTAGAGTTTTGCAGACAATATTTGTTTAATACCACACTAAGATTATGTTTTTAACGTATTTAGCAGGACTGTAAACATCTGATGAGTGGCTGTTTGGATTAGGTATGTTAGAAAAAGATGAATTTGTGGTAACAGTGATACTAAGAATTTAGAAAACAGCAAAGATTAATGAGTTTTGAAATTTTAGCTAAGGTAGCCAGGAAAAAGATCTAAATGAAATGAAGGAGTTAGCCATGTGGATATTTGGTCAAAGAAGATTCCAGGCAGCAGGACTAGCAAGCGAAATGTCCCTAAAGCAGACTGTATAAGGTGTGTTTGAGGAACATGGAGATCAGTGTGGCCAGTATGAGAGCAAGTAGATGAAGTAAGAAAGGTAACAGAAGAGCAGATTATGCAGGGACTGCTAGATCACAGTATGAACTATGTTATAATTGTCAGACAGGAAGCCAATGGAGGCTGTGAGCAGAAGAGTGACATAATCTGACATACTTAAACAGGCCTGTGCTGGTTGCCGTCATTAAAAACAGACTCTAAGTAAGCAGGGGTAAAAGCAGGGAAATGCAGGCTACTGCCACAATCCAGGCCAGAGACTGCAGTAGCTTGGCCAAGGTGGTGGAGGCGGTGGTGGTAAAGAGAGATCAGACTCTGGATATATTCTAAAGGTAGGGCCAAATGGAATTTGCTGACAGACTGGATGTGGGGTATGACAGAAGTCAGGATTTTTGGCCTTAGCAACTGAAAGAAGAGAAGTGCCATTAATCTGAGATAGGCCTGGAGGTGTTAAATTTTGGATGTGCTACATTCAAGTACCCGAATTTATTAAGCAACAAAAAAAGAATTTCCTACGTTGACTTGCATCCTGCATGTTCCCTGTCATTGAATTCTTCCTTTTTTTTTAACAGATCTTATTGATCATATTAATCTTTTATCTTAGAAATATAATTACTATAAATTTTAATGTGACTAAAAGATAGGAGCAAATAATCTAGTAGCACTTAAAACCCAACCACCTTTCGAAAAACATAGTTCAGTGATATATAGCAATGCAACAAATTTTGAAACCAGAAAAAATTCTAGGATCGACTATTTTTTTTTTCGGTATGCGGGCCTCTCACTGTTGTGGCCTCTCCCGTTGCGGAGCACAGGCTCCGGATGCTGCAGGCTCAGCAGCCATGTCTCACGGGCCTAGCCGCTCTGCGGCATGTGGGATCTTCCCGGACCGGGGCATGAACCCGTGTCCCCTGCATCAGCAGGCGGACTCTCAACCACTGCGCCACCAGGGAAGCCCTAGGATCAACTATTTTTAAATGACTGCTAGAATAAAGCGTGAGCTCTTGTTTTGTTTGATTTTTAGTTGGTAGGTGGGTGGGGAGGAAAGTTCATTTATTCTACAGGAGAGACTGGGGACAATTAGCATTTAATGCTTATTTACAGAAAATAAAATCATAAAAGCTCAGAGTATTTTAAATGCCACTTATATAAAATGTGACATTTAGTAGAATTTATTTATTGTTACACATGTGGGACTAATCAGACTTAGAAAAAATGCAATTTTTCAACAAAAGCAAAAACCAGTGTCTCTGAAAATTTGAGAATGCAATAACATGCCCTCTGGTCCATTTTTTATTTTATTCTTAACAGATAACTAAAAATTCAGATTTAATCTTATTCAATACCTTAAAATTATTCGTTTCCTACTGCCTAGAGGAAAAAGTTCAATGTTGCTTAACATAATATACAAGACACTCCACGAGCCAGCCACCAGCTTTCTTCCCAACTTGACTTTCTATCATGTGTCTTCTTACACATCTCATGCTTGAGCCCAACTTTTCCCAAACTGTGTTCAAAGGGATACCAGTTCAAGACTCACCAGAGAAAAAGGGCTGCATGGTCAAATACATTTTGCAAATTAATGTCAAAGACATTTCCCTCTTAGAGACATGGAAATAGTCTATTATGAGCACTATAAAATGCAGCATTCCCCATACTTATTTGACCACAGAACCCTTTTGGTGTAACAGCTACTAACATGCCCAGCAACATATTTCAAAAAAGCTCCAGGCTTATTAATGATGCAAAGCTTTGTACCAGTCATTCTGTTTCAGAGTTCTGGGCCTTTGCATTCATTCTCTCTGCCAGGATGGCTCCATCACTCTAGTTGGCTTGGTGAATTTAAGCCTTCTTTCAAGTCTCAACTCTCCTAACCTTTGAAGTCACGCCCACGTTTCCTCTTTGCCCCTCTCTGCCCTTTTTATTTTATTTATTTATTTATTGTGGTACGCGGGCCTCTCATTGCTGTGGCCTCTCCCGTTGCGGAGCACAGGCTCCGGACGCACAGGCTCAGCGGCCATGGCTCACGGGCCCAGCCGCTCCATGGCATGTGGGATCTTCCTGGACCGGGGCACGAACCCACGTCCCCTGCATCGGCAGGCAGACCCTCAACCACTGCGCCACCAGGGAAGCCCACAATTACTTGCTTTTTTGTCCGTCTCGCATGATGGTAGAAACTTTTTGTGTGTGCTTAGTTCTCCTATGTGGTGCTCAATTAATGTTAACAGAATTAACTGCAAACAGGCTTTTAAAAATTATTTTCTACTTATTCTTTAATGTTTTCAATATTTCCCTTCCTCATCTCACACTTATATTTAAATGATCTAGTCTTTTAAAATATAAAACTTACTTATGCATCATTAATGCTTTATTTTGCTTTTTCTCAAATGACTAGGTGTTAATAACTATATCACAACTAATGAAATCACACTCTTAATTAGCCAAAGCATTTTCACTTTAGGAATGCATGACTTTCACAGAATAGGAAGTTACCTATGGTACTCAATACCCTGTTCCCAGAGTCTTCCTAAGGAAAAGCACCCAAGAGCACCACAGACATTTGAAGTTCTATTTATGAACATCTAAAGTCGGTGGAATTTTCAAATTCTAAAACTTTATAAAATCCCAGAATAACATACTTACAACACATTATTGCCTTTCTTGGGCTCCCATGTCACTTGAGTCAAGACTCTATTACCATCCTTTGCTATATATATTCATTTATTTGTTGCTTCTCTATCATCTGACTAGACTGTAACTCCAGGGAAGTGGAGATTCACCCACAATGACTGCTAACTCAAAAGTTACTGAATGAAGATACATTCTTTCTGGCTCAATAAAAAGGTCCAAAAGGACTCTACTAAGCAGAGTAAGACCTAGCAGAGGTATAACAGAAAAAGGACTAGATGGGAATCATACAACTAACATTCCTGACTTGTTACTTGTGATACCGTGTTAGTTTCAGTTCCCCATCAGTAAAATGATATTTGCTCTAACTTACTGGACTTGTGAAGATCCAAGGAGATCATTCATTCATTCAAAAAGCCTATATATGTATATTATGATGTTAATATGAGAAGTGGTTAAATTTACTTATTCCACTGAAGCAAAATGAAGCATAATGACTACATTTTTCCAGGACACTGGTGTGTATAATCCAGTACCTAGCTCTAAATTTTGATTAATCAGGTTTTACACAAAGCCTCAACAAATGGAAAAAAAGTTACAAGCAAAGAATGGTTCCAGCTCTAAATCACAAGTTATGGCCTCTGTGATCAAGACTGACTAACTGTGGGCTTCCCTGGTGGCACAGTGGTTGAGGGTCCGCCTGCCAATGCGGGGGACACGGGTTTGTGCCCCGGTCAGGGAGGATCCCGCACGCCGCAGAGCGGCTGGGCCCGTGAGCCATGGCCGCTGGGCCTGCGCTTCCGGAGCCTGTGCTCCGCCACGGGAGAGGCCACAGCGGTGAGAGGCCCGCGTACCGCAAAAAAAAAAAAAAAAAAAAAAAAAAAAGGACTGACTAACTGCGTATCTATTCACCTACTCCCATGGAGAGGGACAGCTTTATGGAACTTAAGTGTTAGAAGCAAAGAGCAAGTTCTGTGCACTTAACAATGATTACTTTTTAATTTTACTTTCTAGAGTAAGAAGTAAGTCTTGATATAATTACCATTCCATTTTCAATAAATTCAGGTATACCAACGTAAAAAACACATGTCAAGACTTAACACTCGTGCCAAATACCATATGCTCCGGCTCACACATTGTTCACCTATCGGCCCCCAAAACTAAAATATGATCCAACGACAGATCTGCCTGAAAGACGATTCAGCTTTCACCGATCAAGCTTCATCTTCACTGCTTGCGACAGAATACACCCTAAAAAAATGCCCCGCCCCCCATTCCTGGACTACTCTATCTTGCCTTTTCTTTTTCTAAGTTTCATTTTTTTGAATTTTATTTAATTTATATTTTTATACAGCAGGTTCTTATCAGTCATCCATTTTATACACGTCAATCCCAATCGCCCAATTCATCACACCACCACCCCCACCCCTCCGCGGCTTTCCCCCCTTGGTGTCCATACGTTTGTTCTCTACATCCGTGTCTCAACTTCTACCCTGCAAACCAGTTCATCTGTATCATTTTTCTAGGCTCCACATATATGCGTTAATATACGGTATTTGTTTTTCTCTTCCTGACTTACTACCTTGCCTTTTCGAGCAAGGCTTTCAGACATAAAAAGCCTCAGGAGTATTTTCAAATATTACCTCTTCTGAGAGGAACTACTCAAAAGATGTGTACTACTAAAATGTGTTTCCCGTACATTCTGCAGCCAGCTCTCACGTCTACTCTTTGAAAACACGAAAATCCGACTGTAAGTTAACCTAACAGAAACAAGAGCTACGTGATGTGAGACACTGTGTCACCTGGGCAAGTGTGATAACTGACACAACTTCCATGAGTCCGAGTTACTTTGAAGACAGCCCCTCTGGGAAGACAGCACACCCTTTTCTCTCTGCAGTCATTTCAACCTCTTAGAATACCTCAACTGCAGAAAGAACCCCGGGCCCACCCTTTTCCAGGGACAGGGGGTAGAGAAGAAATCCAAGGAGCGCACAGGGGGTTTGGGAGTGGAGACCCCAGCAGAAGAGTCCACTGAAGCAGGGGTCGCCTCAGACCAACCTGGACCCCTCTGGTGCGCCTCAGGCTTCTCAGAGCAAGCCCCGAAGGAGACACTGTGGGAGGTGAGTCTAACCTGAGAGGCTGCGGGCGCTTGCTACCGCGGGAACAAGCTTAGTTGCCGAGAGTATCCAAGGCATGACCGCCACGCTTGCACTTCAGGAAGTAAACGCGGAAAACTGACGATGATGCCGCCGCCGGCAGGGTTGAGTCGCCCGGAAACCAGGCCAGGCGTCCCTCCCCTTCCGGCCGGCGCTGCTCGACGGGCTTTCCTCCCACAGGGGCGCAGTATGTTGACGTCACGCCCGGCGCGTGACCGCCGCTCCGGCCGGAGGGCCACCCTGGCGTCATGACGTCATGTTCCATTTAACGGCCACAATCACAGAATATTTCATTCTAAATGACTCCCCGCAGGGGCTGACAGCTCCCGCTTCCTTGAAAGCACCGGATAGAAGGTTGATCCATTTAGAGCACTGTTCTGAGTGAAGATAAGAATCCGTGCATGGAGAGGCAGGCACCAGCACGAACAGCCACACTTCTAGAAGATTCTAGCCAGTGCACAGCGCGGCTGCAGAGGAATAGGAATGAACGGGCGAAGGACCCGGGGTCACGAGACCGTTGGGTAGGCGGAGCCAGCGGCCGGGGAGGTTCTAGTCTGTTCTGCCTCGCAGCAGCCGCCCCCTTTACGCGGTCACGCTGAGCTAGCCCGGGCTTGGGATCGGGCTGCAGCCTCTGCAGCGCCCGCCGCCTACTGCTGCCTCCCGCCGCCTCCGGACCATGGACCCCCGCAAAGTGAGCGAGCTTCGAGCCTTTGTGAAAATGTGCAAGCAGGACCCAAGCGTTCTGCACACCGAGGAAATGCGCTTCCTGAAGGAGTGGGTGGAGAGGTGAGACCCGGGCCTGAGGGCCGATGGGGGAGGGAACAGGGACGGCGGGAGGGGGAGCTGGGCCCGAGCTGGCGCGGGGCGGAGGAACCTGGAGCTCGGCGGCGAGTCTCGCTCCCTGGCGGCGACGTCGAGGGGCTCGTGGAGGATCGGGAAGCTTAGATGGTTCAGAGGCAGGGAAGGAAAAGGCAGAGCTGGGTTTCCTCCGCTCTGAGGTCGCCAGGGGTGTGTCTTCGGCGAAATACGGAGATGCAGATGGTTGCGGGCAGCAGGGCACTGTAGCCGTGAGGGGGAGGGGTGAAAGCGGCAAGACTTAGCTTTCTCATGGAGTTGTTTTTCTTGAAATCTGTGGTGTCCTGCTGAGGTCGCAGTGACACGAAGCAGCTCCTTTACGCACTGTGCCTTTAAAAAGTGGTGTGATGTGTAAGTTATTTAATAAGTTACAATAAAAGTGGTAACTGTGTTTGATTACTTTTACAATTACAGCGATTCTAAGTGCGTAGAATTATTTTGGGAATCGCTTATTGTACCTCCGTAGTGGCAGTGCCATCACGCCAAACACTTTTAAAAAACTGAGTTTTCAAGGACCCACATGTTCACACGGTCTATTCTTGTTATCTTTAACTTCAGAGTACGGCGCTACGAGCGTGAAATTAATTGGACAGGCATTGTGCCAGGTGCTAGCTAGGAAACAGTTTAAGTACAATCTATTTAGGGATACAGATGGATAAGTACAGAAATTCGTCTTGGTATTTAGCATGTAATAGAGATTAGTATTCTTCGTATTGAAGGGGAACTTAAGGGAGAAAGGGAACTCTTCCCCGAGATGATTCTTTAGAGTCAGTACTCCTGGTGAGGAATTTAAAAGAGATGACATACAAATTGCATCTCACGGTGATAAATAGCGAGTAAAAAGGGATAAATAGTGTAAAACAATATGACTTGTAAAAGGTACTACCCTAAACGTTGATTTGTTTATTTTAGTAACATTTTTATAGGGGAAGATGAACCAACGATTAGCCAACATTTGAAAGAATATTTCTTCCAGTGAGCTTGTTCTAACGAAGAAACTTAAGTTCAGATCTATCAACGTTGTCTGTGGTGGGATAGTAATTTTTTTCCTCTAGGAAGTTTCTCAGTCCTTTTTTCCCCCACCAGGTTTCTAGCTACTGTAAGATTTTTGCTCATGTTAATTTATGTAAAATTCTGAGAACACTTACAATTAGTTACTGTAGTAGCTTAATAACAGTTGTTAACAGTTAATAGCGTTTTGCAAATTGTGCTTTTTAACAGAAAAATTTTTAGGACTAGGAATTGAGGTCTAGATTTTAGTCATTTTCTCTGTTGAGTAACTTGATCCAAAAATGTCACTTAAGATATTTGTATGCTTTTGTCCTCCTCTTAAACTTACTCATTGGAGAAAAGAGCCTACAATTAATAAGTTCTTAAAATTCCAGGTAAAGCGGACCTATACTGCAGGAAGAAATATCTGGCACCAAGAGTGAGTGGTATATTGCGTTGATACAATGTTATGTTCCACTCCTAGAGAGGTAGAGGACACTGAGGAAAAAGTTAACACGCATCCGAGAGCAGTGTTGTAACTTGTGCTGAAGTGATTGTGGCTGTGTAGAGAATTCCGATTTATGGTCTGAAAATTCTGTCAAGTATTGTAGTCTCTGAAGTGTATCAGTTCCTCTCTTTTCTGTCTTGGTATCAGTCTTCTTAAAGCAGTCCAAAGTTATAGGAGATAGGGTTGAATGTGGAGACTTCTAGGTCCAGTAATATTCCTAAACCTAATCCTACTTTTAGGGTTCCTCAAGTAGAAACCATCTCAGGTTTTCCTTTAGTCCATACTAAATTAGTCATGGATATCCAGGCTTAGACATTGAAGAACAGTCCATTTGCTTATTTGCCATAATTTCTACTATTGTTTATAGCTTAAAATTTTATTTGGTTTTAAGAATATATAAGTTTAATAAATTGAACAAGAGAAATATGAAGAAAAAAATTTTGGCCCAATAGTCAGTGGGAATCAGGGAGACTACATTCTTTCCAAGAAATAATGTTTTGGAATATTTTTGTTTTTCTAGGGGGAGAAGTATTTTCTGATGCTATTTGCTCCTATATCACAACTCGGTCTACTTTGTATCTTGCAGTTACTTTTATCCTTTTATTTTATGGCAATTTAAGATCAAAGGGAGAATCTTTGTATTCTAGTCTCCAGCACAGTGCATGCATGGCACATGGCTTTTCAGCAGATTTGGGTTTTTTTGTTGTTTTTTTTTTTTTGTGGTACGTGGGCCTCTCACTGTTGTGGCCTCTCCCGTTGCGGAGCACAGGCTCCAGACGCGCAGGCTCAGCGGCCATGGCCCACGGGCCCAGCCGCTCCGCGGCATGTGGGATCTTCCTGGACCGGGGCATGAACCCGTGTCCCCTGCATCGGCAGGTGGACTCTCAACTACTGCGCCACCAGGGAAGCCCTTCAGCAGATATTTTAAATGAAATGAACAGGATGCATTTGTACCCTCAGTGAATATAGCACCCAGTGTTTTGTACATGTGTGTAAGTAAATATAGCACAGAGTAGGTTTAATGTTACCAAATTAAGAGAATTATGGCTGAAGTCTTGTGTGGTCCCACATAAATGCCTATATTGGCAAAGTCCAGTTTGCCATTTTTGGCGGAGAACTATCTTGTTTTAAATCTTGGAAGCATAAAATGAAACTTCTGTACCTATAAATTGGTGCTACCTTCCAATAGTTAACTAGAATTTGGAATGTGAGAAACTCTAAATCTAGTTTATGAATAAACTCTCTTGGGTTTTCCTCCCAAGTTTTAAATTTTTTAATTTTTTGGAAACAGTTTCTAGCTTGCAAACAAAATGCAAGTATAGTACAAGGAAATTTTTTCCTGAACTATTTCCAACACTGTGTCCCCAACACCATTTAGGGTGTGTTTTCTGCAAACAAGGACAGTCCTCTGCAGTACAGCCATCAACTCAGGAAACTGATACTGATACATTAATAGTATCTAATCTTGAGAATTACATGTTACACTTCGTACTCATGTCTCTTCGTTCTGAAATAATTCTTCAGTCTTTCACTGATTTTCATGACCTTGGCAATTTTGAGTATTATGGGTCAGTTATTTTGTAGAATTTCCCTCAATTTGGGTTTGTCTGATATTTCCTTAGGATTAGATTTAGTTTAACACATTAGTTGGCAGGACTATCACCTCCCAAAGTTTTAACATAAATTACACTGTTAGGACTGTGTTTGGATGTCACTCTAAATACATTCTTGGATGCTGCATTTTGAAACTTAGGAAAAACACAGTTTAGGAAGTCTGGTGCCTTCATTAAAATTTAACTGCAAAGAACTGGTATTTGATTACTGTGCTCTTTCGAAAAGTTTTTCGGTAGAATAGAATTTTAAAGAATTTTGTCCTGTTTGTATGCTTGTTCCCTATCATTAAACCATTTCACTTTGCTGAATTGCTAGTTAGATGTTTTGGATTGTGTAATGATTTAATGATTGGCACACGGGAGCCATTTTTCCTTATCAAAGGTACTGAGTAACTGAAGATTTTTTTTATTACTGTCACATTAAACAGAATGGGAAAGGTACACATTTTTCTTAATTGAATGGTACATACAAGAAATTGCAAATTTTGTTTCTCATTACATTTGTTCCTTTGCATTTATACTTCATGTTGGCCTTATCAAAAGATACTATTGAGTGAATAGGCAAGCCACAGGGTGGGAGAAGACATTTGCAACTTGTAAAACTGACAGAATGTGCATATGCGGAATATACAAAGAACACCTACAAACATGATAGACAACCTAATAGAAGGCTGGACAAGAGGTGAACTTTACGAAAAAGGTTTTTAAAATGGCCAGTAAATGTATGAAAAGAGATACCACTACACACCTGTTACAATAAGATACCACTACACACCTGTTAAAAATGCTAAAAATTTAAAAGATGGACAGTAGCTACAAATTACAATAAGATACCACTACACACCTGTTAAAAATGCTAAAAATTTAAAAGATGGACAGTAGCTAAGTGTGGAACAGATGAATTCTCATACACTGGTAATAGATGTGTAAGTTGGTAAAAGAACTTTGGAAAACCAATATCTATTTAAATCCAGTATACTCATACCTTATGTCCAGAAATCCCACCCAACTGAAATTAATGTAAGCATGGCTCTGATAACTCTAAGTTATAAAGAATCGACGCTTACACGTGTTTTGGACTAGGTTCCTTTCTGTTTTCCAAGTTAACATATCTTTGTTTTACATAAAAGTTAATGGCCTCTTTTTTTTTTTTTTTAAGGCACATGTTAAGTCTTTGTGATCTCCAGCTCTCACTATTGTGGAGTGCTCTTAATCCACTGAATTTTTTAATCACTGGACTGTTGCATGTAGCCCTTATGCTTAGAAGGAGCATATAACACTAACTCTTAATGGTCTTATTTTTTCCTTATTTTTAAGTTATTTATGTATAACTCACTTCGTTGGCCTGGAGTATTTGGGAAAGAAGGGCTTGCAAGGCCAAGAAGAAATTCTAATGGGTGAAGTTTAGAGGTGATAAGGAGAAAATCTTCAGTGTGAGGGGCATATGAATATAACCAAGAAGAACCCTTGTAGGTACTAGTCAGAGGAAACAAATGTTTTGAATCATTGCACTGTGACTTCGTATGGTTATTTTATAAACTGCCTATTTGAATTTAATTGAGCTATTCTTACTAAATGTCAAACTTTTGATTCAAAAATTCAAAGTTTTGGATTCGAGTATATCTACTGAACTCTAACAATTTGTACAAATGATTTTGTCATTGCATGTTTCTCTACCTCTTTTCCTTTTTCTCTGGGAATGGGCAGAGAAGCTGTATAATTAAGTTTACTAGACTTATTGAGACAAGGAAAGGGTTAGATTTTTATTAACCAGTATCCTAAAAGTAAATAAATTTTTAAGCTGAAAGAAACTTACAGTACTGAAGCATTCAAATGAGTTTACCCTTAAAGGTTTGAAAAGGTAACTATTTAAATATGTAACCTTTTTCTCAGCATAAATAAATGTTTCTTGGCTTACTGAATTTTAGTTTTCTAAACAAATATCTTTTCTTTCATCTTTCTCAAGCATGGGGGGTAAAATACCACCTGCTACTCATAAAACTAAATTGGAAGAAAATACCAAGGTAAGCTATGAATTTCATTTGTATGTTTAGTGATAAAGTACAATAAGGTTTCTTAGGGATGTTTGTCACCTTCTGCCCTCAAATTGCCATTCCTGATTTCCCCGAGAAATCACTTGGAAGTAACATCTTTGTAAAATTTCTATTTGGACATCAAATCTCTATAATCTGATTTAACACTGAGAATGTGGGGTTGAATGTTCACTATGTTGTATAGAGTAAGTGAGAATAAATGCTGGATATATGTTATATGCGTGACCTGTAAGTGGTAAGCTCTGTGTCTGTGTGCATTTGTAGTCTTCATCTTTATTTATTATTTTTTTAGCCACTCAGCGCTGCTTGTGGGATCTTAGTTCCCTGACCAGGGATTGAACCTGGGCCCACAGCAGTGAAAGTGCTGAGTTCTAACTACCGGACTGCCAGGGAATTCCCATTCATCATTTTTGGTTGGTTGGTTTTTAGCACGTAGCATAGTGTTTTTTTTTTTTTTTTTTAGCATAGTGTTTTTGTAGGTACTTTATTAATATTTGGAAAGTAAATGAAAAAACAGCCCAAAATAGTTACTCTCAATTTTCTTTTCTGCCCTACCACCTGAGGAATATTTCTGAGTGTGGTTCATGGAGTTGCTTTAGCGTATTTGCCAAAAAGGTGTGTACAAACAGGAGGAGGTTGCTGGTATCTAAAGTTTAGAGATGGGGATGGGGGAAGATGTACTCTTAATGCTCCCTTGGGACTTCCCTGGTGGTACAGTGGTTGAGAACCCGCCTGCGAATGCAGGGGACACTGGTTCAAGCCCTGGTCTGGGAAGATCCCACATGTTGTGGAGCAACTAAGCCCGCGAGCCACAACTACTGAGCCTGTGTGCCACAACTACTGAAGCCCATGCACCTAGAGCCCGAGCTCTGCAACAAGAGAAACCACCGCAATGAGAAGCCTGTGCACCACGACAGAGAGTAGCCCCTGCTCGCGCCACAACTAGAGAAAGCCCGTGCACAGCAACAAAGAAGACCTAATACAGCCGAAAATAAATAAATAAATTAATTAATTAATTTTTTAAAAAAAGAATGCTCCCTTTGGAATTCCTTTTTCTCCTATTTTCTGCCTTCATGTCTAAAAGGTTTTTTTCCTCAGAGTCTTCTGACTAGCTATCTTAAATTGATAAGAAAATTTGCTGTTTTATTATTTAGCTTATCTTTGAACAGTGAAATGAGAGAAGTTAAGTAAAAACTTCAGAAGTAGTAATTCTTTTTTTGGTGAGTCAATTGTCAGAGTTTGGTAGATTCTGAGCCCTAGGTAAGATATTTTGCCATGTGATACATGTGTGAAGACAAAATTGTATTAACTTATATCTCTGCTAAAAAATTTTTATTTTGCGAAAGTAGTATGTGTTTGATTATGGAGAGTTGTGGACTACAGTGCCTGTTAAGGGTGTTACATAATATGTGGTATGTCCACTTTATTAGCTTCCTAAAATCCAAAATTTTAAAAATTCTAAAACTCATTTTCTAAATGGTTTGGATGAGGGACTGGACCTATACTTAATTAATTAATTTATTTTTATTTATTTATTTTTTTGGCTCCGTTGGGTCTTCGTTGCTATGCGCGGGCTTTCTCTAATTGTGGCGAGCGGAGGCTACTCTTCGTTGCGGTGCGTGGGCTTCTCATTGCAGTGGCTTCTCTTTGTTGCGGAGCATGGGCTCTAGGCGCTTGGACTCAGTTGCAGCATGTGGGCCCTACAGCACGCAGGCTTCAGTGTTGTAGCACGTGGGCTCAGTAGTTGCAGTGCATGGGCTCTAGAGCACAGGCTCAGTAGTTGTGGCGCATGGGCTTAGTTGCTCCACTGCATGTGGGGTTTTCCCGGACCAGGGATCGAACCTGTGTCCCCAGCATTGGCAGGCGGATTCTTAACCACTGTGCCACCAGGGAAGTCCCTTTAATTTAAAAAGAGAAATAAAAATAGAAAACAAAAGCTAGTTTACCAAAACAAAACAAGAAAGAGCATCAAGAACTGAAATACAGCGTATCTGAATAGTTTATACATAAATTGGTATAAATTAATAGCATATATGTTGGGTGTGATATTAAATGCTGATAGCATTGTTTGCCTTCCTTTTGCTAGGAAGAAAAAACAGATAGTAGGAAGGCGGAGGAAAACATAAAGACAGACGAACCATCAAGTGAGGAGAGTGATCTAGGTGAGGAGATGGTAGTTAGTTTGTATTTGATAATCTCATGATATGGTCCTGTGTTGATTTTTACTAAATTGACTAAATTAGTGCTATCTAATAGAAGTATAACATGAGCTACATATGAAATTTAAAATTTTCTAGTAACCACGTTTTAAAAATTTAAAGCAGTTGAAATTAATTCAAATAATATATTTTAAACAATATGTAAAATGGTACCATTTCAGCATGTAATCAATATGGGAAAATTATTAATGAGCTGTTTTCCTTTTTTCATACTAGGTCTTCAAATCCAGAGTATTTATAGCGTATCTCAATGCAGATGTTACCTTTTTAATGGAAATACTTGATCAGTATTCAGACTTCATGAAATTTGTATTTGAATAAGTTGGGTCAGATACCCAGGTTTTTCTAGACATATGTAAAAGTTTTCCAATAAATGAATCCAGTACCAAAAAATTATTTTCCTTTAGTACCTGCATCTGTGTTAATAAAACTGGTTCAGTTTAGAAGAATTGATGTCTATGCCATGGGCTTGGGGTTTTATTTGTTTGTTTGGTTTGGTTTTTTTAGACTGAAAACTGACAAATTTCTTCATAAATTTGGAGGTCCTTTGAGACTATAAATGTATACCCCAGTTATTAATTGGGCAGTCTCTTAATTCACAGAACCTATCTAAAAGTTTAAAAAAAATACTCATTTTTCAAATTTTCAAATTTTGAGTCCGTTGATCTTTGGTATGTTAGAAAGGGTTTGTTGTTTGGGGGCTTAATCAGATCTTTTACTTTTTGTAAAATTTTTTTAGTCTTACAATTTTCTAACAATTACCATGACTAATATTTTTTTAAAAATTAACACCATCTAAAAGCATTTTGTGCAGGAATCAAGCTGTTTTATAATTAGAAAAAGTTACAAGCTCAGTTCCTGTTAAAAATTGATTAAAAATTTATTGTTGGATGTTAATTCTGATTTCAGGTAGCCAATTTTGATTTCATTCTTTTTTGACAGTTGAGAGGAAACTGCTTTTATCACATTTACTCTTTGCTAAAAATGCCTCCTAATGTTTATTGTTTAAAAAATTTTTGATATATAACAGTTACTTTGTTTTGTTTATACAGTTGTCCATCATGAAGTTTGCAGCATAGCTCTTTGTGGTGCTATCTTTGGGGGTCAGTTCTGTACGAGTAGTATACTTTTAGTTTAAAATTTATCCATACTATGTTTTCAAAGGCAGAAAATGGTAAAATTAAATATTTTATCATGATTTACATCACAGTTTCACTATAACTTGTGCTATCTGCATAAAATATTTTTTAAAAAAACATTATAGTATATTGGTGTGTAGAACACAATATTTCAACTGAATCAGTTTGTTGACACTGACTAAATTAGTATGTCTGTGTAATATGTAATAGGAATAGAAACTATGCACTTGCCAGAGTACCTACTACAATATGATAATAAATACCTTGCATTATGTGACTATTAAAATGAAATATAATTTTACCAAAACAATAAGATTGTGTTTAACAGGGAAATATTTTACAGTGTACCAGTTTAAATAAAATTAACAAAGTAAAATATTTAAATTAATCTAGAGTAAAATGTTCAGTTCATCAGTTGCACTAGCCAAGGTTAATTCATTTTTAATAGCCTCATGTGGCTAGTGGCTACTATATTGGATAGCCCAGGTCTTATTTTCATTTTCTTAACTTCAACAGAAATTGACAATGAAGGTGTGATTGAACCAGACACTGATGCCCCTCAAGAAATGGGAGATGAAAATGTAGAGGTAAGTTCAATGGCTTATTTTCTGCTTGCTGCCAGGAATGTGAAAGCCTACCTACTGTAATAATTTTATGACATCTCTCTTCTAGGAAAAGCGCAAGTTGAATCTTTCTCTGACTTAAGGCATCTAGGAAAGCATTTTATTCTTTAAAATATTTGTGAAAATTCCCTTTATTTTTAATCGTAGTCTCTAACGATCTCTGAAATACTTGTATTCTGTTTACCTATTTCAGTTTGCATCTGGTTCGACTGCTTTTGAGACCATAGGGTTCATCTAACATTTATTTCTACAAGTGGAATTGCCTGTTAATGGGATATCTATCGCCAGTTTTCTAAAATGGTTTTGTCCCAACAAAAGATATTGCCCTCAAGGTGGTGAAAATCGGTTCTTGGGAGGGGGGCTTGAAAAAAACTTAGGTGTTACAATGGTTAGTGGTACTCCAAAGGTCATAGCACATTCACATATATGCACTATATCTGCAATATTAAAATGGAGGAGGTGAGAAGTAAGAAAAAATTGCCTAAAAAGGCTCTTTGGGGGTTGATAATGAAACAAAGCTTGAGAAACATTGTAATATACTAATTGCAGTTTAAAAGATTGGTCCATATTCTCACCAGTTCTTGATATTGTCATAATTCATCTTTGCCAGCCTTACTGTGTGAAATGATATGTCCTTGTGGCTTTTAAGTTTGCATTTTCCTGATTTCTAATAAAGTTGACATATTCTCATGTTTATTGGTTATTCACAGGTGCTTGTGAAGTCTTATTCTGACTTTTCCCTTTTTTTTTTTTTACTGGTTCATCTCTTTCTTGCTGATTTTTAAGTTCAGTTTATATTCTGCTAACAGTTGATGCCAACAGTTTGTCGTCTGTGTGCTCCACATTTTTTTCTACTAGTTTGTGGTTTCTCTTCACTTCCTTTACATTGTCTTAGTATACAAAGTCTTTTCTTAAATATTTTAATTTTATTGGAATATAGTTGATTTACAATGTTGTTAGTTTCAGGTGTACAGCAAAGTAATTCAGTTATACATATACATCTATTAATTCTTTTTTAGAATATTTCCCATATAGGTTATTACAGAATATTGAGTAGTGTTCCCTGTGCTGTACAGTAGGTCCTTGCTGGATATCTATTTTATATACAGTAGTGTGTGTATGTTAATCCCAAGTTCCTGATTTATCCCTCCCCCCATACAAAATCTTCTAATATAGTTAAATTGAAAGTTCTTTTATATGCTTTATTACCTTAAGGTTATAATTGCTGTAATATATTGGTTTTTTCCTTCCGAAAATTTTATGTTTGCCTTTCACCTTTAACCATCAACACCATAATTGAAAAATCCTTTTCCTCACCAATGCCAAAATACACGGTTTCTGTATATGTGTGGGTCTGTTTTGGTGTTTTCTTGTTCTACTTGTCTAATTTTTTTCCATGCACTAATGAAACATTGTTGTATTTAGCTTTATATTAAGTCTGTTATCTTGTAGGGCAAGGACCCCCAAACCTTTAGGAGTAATTTTGGTTGCTATTGGCCCTTTGTTCATCCATATAAATTTTAGAATCAGATTGTTATCCCCCCTCCGTTAGAATTGCATTAAACCTAAATTAACAAATGGAGGAGCTACATCTCCTCATTGTTGAGATTATCCATGAATGTGATGTCTGTTTTATTTTTAGGTCTTTTTTAATGTCTGTAAATAATTTAACTTTTTCTCCATAACGAACATAAATACTTTGTCAATATTTGTTAAAAAAATTAATCATGTTCTATTTATTGATGGTGCCGTTCATCTCGGTGTGTCTAGGTTTATAATACTTTTTATTTATCCTACTTGGGATTTACTGGGCATCGTAAATCCTAGGGTTAACTTTTTTTAGCTCTGGAATATTTTCAGCTAGTATCTCTTTCAAAAATGGCTTCTTTCCCATTCTCTCTACTCTCATTCTGGAGCCGTAGTTAGATACAGACTTTCATTATTAAGTTCCATCTCTTTATCACTGACGAATTATGTATGCTTTCTTTGTCTAATCAGCTGTTCCATTGATGTTTGAATTTGAATGCTTGTTTTTCATTTTGATACTTTCTCTTTGATTCTTTTTAAAGACCATTTGGTTATTTTTAAGTCTCTTGCTCCTTACTCATTTTCAGAACTTGCATTTATTTTCTTAAACACATTAAATTCTTTATCGGACTGTTTTGCTGGTCTTATTCTCCTGTTATTTTTCCTGACTCTTGCTCATTGAGGTACTTTGTTTACTGTAGTTTGTGTGTGTGCGTGCGCATGCACGCGTGTGTGTGTTGACCATGAGTTCTTGTAAACTTTACCTGTGGAAAGGTTTTGAGGCCTGAGTAGAAGGTGTGTTCCTCCAAAGAGAGAGATGTTTGCTTCAATCAAGACGCTGAGTTGGTGCGACCAGCTCAAGGATCACTTCAGATTCTCAGCATGGTTTTTTCATTGCTT
Source organism: Delphinus delphis (assembly GCF_949987515.2). Lineage (NCBI taxonomy): Eukaryota > Metazoa > Chordata > Mammalia > Artiodactyla > Delphinidae > Delphinus > Delphinus delphis. Next base: position 94,442,378 of record NC_082693.1, on the reverse strand, counting down.
ATTTAACTACAGAAGTAATGTGAATTCCAGTGCAAAGGCTGGCTTGTGGTTATGAATTTTCAGGGGAGATTTCTTTTTCTTGTCTCTATATAGGTTTCCCTCTTTGGGACAGGTTTATTTTTGATATACCATTATGCCTGCAAGTATAGGCATTTGGGGTTCCAGATTTGTTTTGGAGGATGTCTGATTAGACAACATACATTTGTTTCACCTGAATCTAGACTTTGTTTCATGTGTCCTGCACTATCTTCAAAAACAGAATTGCAAGGTCACCCAGCTTGACACCTTCCACAAGGGTGATAGCAGATGGAGCACTTGGCACCTGGCTGGATTTCAAGCCTTCACTTTATTTTGCTGTTTGAGGATTTCTACATTCTTAGGCCAAAGATGGCTTTTATTGATAAAAGGTGTGTTTTAGACTTGTTCAGAGTATCATGTGCATCATATTGCCATAAACTGAGGTCGTCTTTTTGCAAATTATCCTGGCTCTGTAGGATGTCTTACTATGTGGAAAGTGTGTTTTCCTTTATTCTTTTAAAAAGTTTTAGTTTGTCCAAAACTTGTAGGGATTTTTGTTTGAAATGCTTTGAATTTATTGAGTAACTTGGGGGTAGATTGATACAGTTGATAATTTTTTCATGAGCATGGTATATATCTGTGTCCTTTAATAGAATTTTATCTTTTCCCCTGCTCCCTCCCATGAAAGTCTTGTGTGCTCTTAGAATGGTATCTTGTTCTATTATATTTTATAATTGTTGCTGATGTGGAAGAACTCTGGGTTTGTTTTTTATGTTGCTCTTGTATTCTCTTGTTGTTCTCTTCAGTAAAGAGAACTTTACTGAATTGTCATAGTAGATCTAATAGCTTGTCAGTTCTATTAGATTTTCTAGGTATGTGTATAAAGACAGCTGGTATTTTCCTTCCAGTTTTTAAACGTATCAAATCATTTTCTTAATGATTAGCCAGCACCTTTAGTAATATTTTACAGTGATGGTGATAGAGTGGATTTTTGATTGTTAAAGAAATCGCTTCTTGTAGGAGGTTTGCTGTACGTTTTCGTTATTAATGATCATTGTACTGTCAGCATCTTGTACGATGTTTGTTCTATCTAGTATAGGTGCTCAATAGATGTTCATAGGACCAAAAGAATGAGACATTTCTAAGATTCAAGCCTCTTAGGAACTAGCTTTTCCACTTGTGGGGAGACTGGGTTTTAGTACAGGTATACCTCCAAGATCTCTTTGTGAGTTAGGTTCTAGACCACCACAATAAGGTGAGTCACACAAATTTTTTGGTTTCCCAGTGCATGTAGGAGTTATGTTTACACTATGTTGTAGTCTATTAAAGTGTACAATAGCATTATGTCTAAAAAACAATGTACATACTTTAATTTAAAAATACTTTATTGCTAAAAAATGCTAACCATCTGAGCCTTCAGCAAGTCATAGTAGTAACATCACAGATCACCATAGCAAATACAATAATGAAAAAATTTGAAATACTGGAAGAGTTGCCAAAATGACACAAAGTAAGCAAATGTTGTTGGAAAAATGGCTCCAGTAGACTCACAGCATTGCCAGAAACCTTCAATTTGTAAAATTTGTGCTGTCTGCCAAGTGCAATAAAATAAGCTGTGCCTATACTTGTGAATAACTAGAAAGAATTTGGTAAAAACTAGGGCAGAAAAACCTGCTCGATCGGGATGGAGGGAAGCAAAAGTCATGTCTAGGGCAGAGTATAGGGAATGAAATTTATTATTTAGTATGAAAGATTAAAATGTATCCTGTAGGATTTCTTACTAATCCTTTATTATAATTCTCCTCTTTGTTCCCTTGAGACCAGAGAAAAATGAGTGGAAATGGGGGTTGTGACTACCACATCCCTAAGAAAGTCCAAATTGTTTCCTCCTTCCCTTTGCTTTTCTTCTACTACTTAGTTGATATTCAATTTCCCCTTAGATAACTGAGGAGATGATGGATCAGGCAAATGATAAAAAAGTGGCTGCCATTGATGCCCTAAATGATGGTGAGTGATTTTTTTTTTTTTCTCTTTGCTACATTTCCTATAGTAGTCTGGATATTCTCTTCTCTACTTCTCTGCTGCAGTAACTGTTAATGGTGGGAAACTGGAAGGGAACTTAAATTTATTGAGTATATGGTACTGGAGAAGAAAGCATCCTGTCCTCCACTCACCCCTTTCCCGTTAATAAAGAGGCTGAAATCACTCAAGTATCAATTATCTTCCCTCAGGGCGTGTACAGATCCTGATTATAACTCAAAGACTGTACTTTCCTGACTATAGTCTAGTGTTTCTCCACTGACAGGAGGCTTTGGAACCTTCTTTATAATAAAAGCCTGATGGGAAAACCTGAAAAAAAAGTAATAATAAAAGCTGAAAGGTTTTCCCCCAAAATGGTGTTAGATCGATGATCCTCGACTTTTTACATTGTAACACCCTTGACAAATATTGTCCTTCAATACAACACTCTTGTTCTAGTTTCTGCATGTTAGAACCCCTTCAGAAAATCCTATCAGAGTGGGAAAGTGCTGGTAGTATTAAGTATTATGTTTAATTAGTTAAAATTTATAAGAACAAATTATTTATTAACTTGGGTACTGTGCAAACCCCTTTATAGCTGTGTGGTGTAGTGTGTCACAATGCCATCATTGAATAGATGCTATTGTATGATGCTGTTGTGCATTTGTACTTCATCCTTAGACTTAGAAGATGACTAAAGTTTTATTTTAGAATGAGTTCAGTATCGATTCCTGTTCAGGTTCCTTTTCATTGTAATCCCACCACCTTCTTAGCTTAAGTCCTTATATGTTTATACTATTGCAGTTACCTTAATAGTTTGTCTACCTGACATGTCTTATATGTTTATACTATTGCAGTTACCTTAATAGTTTGTCTACCTGACATGTCTCTACTTCATTGCTTTCTATTCACTGCCCCTAGATCATTCTTATTTAGAACTTGTTTTTATTGGTGCACACTCCTTTGCTTGTAACCTGTGACTAACTTTTGCATACATTTTGAAGCTCATCATAGCATTGGACCCGCTAGAGTCAGATCCTGTATTTTGCCTTCCCAGCCTTATTCTTTTTGAGTATTAACCTTCCATTCCAGCCAGACCTCACTTTCCTAGAATGTTTCTTTACTTGTGCTTCTCTGTAAAGCTCTTCTTCACCTATTTCAACTTTTAAGTTGTACCCATCAATTCATCCCAGCCACTTCTCTTCCTGACCATTCCTTTTCCACACTAATCTTTTCTTAATTTCCCTACCACCTAAGATTTCTATTTACCTAACATATAATTGTGCCTTCTACATTTCTGCCAGCTTTATTATATTTTAATGTGCATTATTTCATTAAAATCTCATACTAGTCCCATTTTACAGATCAGTGAATAATCTGAGGGCTTAGAGGGGTTTTGACTTGCCCAGGATCTTACTGTGCCATACTATCAACTCATTATTTTTGTCACTTATTTTGGCATATTGTATTTTTTAAAATTTACTTATATATTGTCTAAGCAATATTTAACAAAGTGAAAATGAAGCAGCCACCACCTAATAAATCACATTTTTGTTTTTCCTTATTTTTTTCCAAGCTATGTTGATGTGTAAATATAGCCTAGTTCTAATTTTAGAATAGGTACAATTTCATGGTGTATGTTACAGGGATAAAACACTAGTATTATAAGCTAGGGATTGTAGGTTCAGGCCCCACCTGGGGTCGGAGAGACAGGAATATAGTTAAACCCTGGGTTTAAGGAGCCCAAGTTCCTGGGTTTGAATCCCAGCTCTGGGGCTTACTAGCTACGTAAACTTGGAGAAGTTACTCTCTCTGCCTCTGTTTTTGTTCCCTCCCTTGTAAAATATGGATAATAATACCTACCTAATAGAGTCATAAGGAATAAATGAGTAAATGTGTATATAATATGCCTAGAATAGTACCTGGTACTAATATTAAGGTACTGGTACTTTTCTTATTAAGACCTTAGTGTTTCCAGCTGTCACATTATTAGAGGTATTTCTGTTAGGCTTTTTAGTTTAATATATTTATTCGACAAGTATTTATTGAAGGCTTACCATGTTCCAGATGCCGGATATACAGCGGGAAACAAAGCAGACCAAGTTCTTTACTTCGTAGACTTTATATTTTGGGAGAACAAAAATAAACAAATTTATAATATAAAGTTAGGTGGTAATTAGTGCTATGAAGAAAAATAGAGCTGAGTAAAGGGATAGTCAATGATGGAAGCTATATTTTATATAAGGTGGTCAGGAAAGCACCTGATGAAGTGCAGGGAGCAAGCCGTGTAAAGAAGCGCTTTTGGGGACATAGGGGAGAACAAATACAGAGGTTAATTGGGAGAGCATTGGGGGCAATTACGTGTTCAAGGAATAGCAGAAAGGCCAGACTATCTGGAGTGTGCTGAGCGAAGGGATAACAGTGGTAGAGTTGAGGTCAGAGAAGTGCTTGGGGGGTGGGAGATGGATGGTGGGAAGGTGGTGAGGAGGACAGATGATTGACAGCTCACTAAAGAACTTAGTAGATCATGCTAAGGATTTAGGATTTTATCCTTGATTATGCAAAGCCGTTGAGGGTTTTTTGACTAGGAGGATTTCATAGTGAGAATTTACTTTTGAAAAGGATTATTCTTGCTACTCTGTGTAGATCAGATTTTAGGGGCAAATTAAGGGTATGTTCATTGGAGAAGTAGAAGCCAAGACATGAGTTGGTGTGGCAGAGGTATATTAGGAAAATATCTGTGAGGCAAGGTGGGGGAGCAGGGAGAACTGGAGGAGTCTGGGAAGACAGTGAGGCTATCATGTAGGTCTTACCCTCTGTAGGAGAGATGGAAGGTTGTGTAGGAAAAGTCTTCAACGGTGTGTGTGTTTCTAAAAGTCTAGGCAAGCCAAGGTTGCCCATTAGAGGAGTTGCACGTCTCACAAGAATGGGCCTACCTGGGTATCCTTCCTGTATTCAGTCATTAGCTGGGAGCAGCTTATGGAATATAGCCTTGAGCCTAGAAGGCGGCGTTCTCCAGCAGTTGTGCTCGCTGCAGCAAATCTAAGGTGCATTTTCATGACTCCACAGAGGGAGGGAAGAAATTTTTGTAGTCCAGGTAGCTAATGATGATAGCTTTGCATTGGGGCAGAGTTTCCCAAACTTGCTCTGTTTATAGTGTCCTCACCATTTTCACTTTTTTCACAGCACTCCTAGGCCAAAAGAAATACATAAGAGTTTAGTTTATAATATAGTTAGATTCAAACAATTTAGTAAGTATCTATGTCCTAACAAGTTAGTGATTGTTTGAAAAAAATAATACAAATGGAAAGAAAATATATTTAATTTCATCCTTTAATAACCATGTTTATTTTCTAGTGAGCAGTGGATATATGTTGGGCATTAAACAGCTTCTCAGATCTTGGAATCAGATTGGACATTGCCACCCTCACTGCTCCACATCTCTTTTTCTACAGTTCTTGCTTTTGTATCATAGAAACAACTTAAAAATTAATTTTTGGCTGCATTAATTAATTAATATATTAATAAAAATTAGTTAACTTTTGGCTGGGTCTTCGTTGCTGTGCGCGGGCTTTCTCTAGTTGCGGTGAGGGGGGGCTACTTTTCGTTGCAGTGCGCCGGCTTCTCATGGCAGTGGCTTCTCTTGTTGCAGAGCATGGGCTCTAGGTGCGTGGGTGTCAGTAGTTGTGGCACGTGGGCTCAGTAGTTGTGGCTCGTGGGCTCTAGAGTGCAGGATCAGTAGCTGTGGTGCATGGGCTTAGTTGCTCCGCGGCATGTGGGATCTTCCTGGACCAGGGCTCGAACCCATGTCCCCTGCATTGGCGGGCGGGTTCTTAACCACTGCGCCACCAGGGAAGCCCTGTCCTTTTAACTTAATGGATACAAGAAAATGTAATTAATAGAATAAAATTGACTTATCCTTTGATTTTATCTAAATTTAAAAGCCAATGAGTCCTACCAAGAATGTGGTATTCTAATATTTTTTAGGGGGGTTATGTTCCCCAAAATTGTCTGTCTTGAGTGATTTACAGTATAGGTATGGTAAAGATTTTGCTTTAAAGAGACAGTTTTGTATGTTAATTCAGAAACTAGTCTTACTAGGCTAAAAGGGAAATGTGAAAGGCTAATTAAAGAGACCAACAGTTTTTATTAATATTTTTTATCCACTATTTCTCAATAAACTTTTGTTTCACTTTAGGTGAACTACAGAAAGCCATTGACTTGTTCACAGATGCCATCAAGCTAAATCCTCGTTTGGCCATTCTTTATGCCAAGAGAGCGAGGTGAGAATTCTAAATAAAAACTGATTTCTGCTTATTTGTTTAGATAGAATTGCTTCTGTGGCAACCCCCAAAAAGTTACTGTTTGAAATGAATACTTTTTAATATCATACTTATTTTTTAGTGTCTTCATCAAATTACAGAAGCCAAATGCTGCCATCCGAGACTGTGACAGAGCTATTGAAATAAATCCTGATTCTGCTCAGCCATACAAGTGGCGAGGGAAAGCACACAGGTAAATAATGAGACTTAGTTATTTTCAGAGCTCTTTAAGTTTAAATCTGATGTTTTAATATACCTTATTTTAAAAAAAAAATGGCGGGATTTCCCTGGCGGCCCAGTGGTTAAGACACTTCGCCTTCTAATGCAGGGGGTGTGGGTTCGATTCCCGGTTGGGGAGCTAAGATCCCACATGCCTCACAGCCAAAAAACCAAAACATAAAACAGAAGCAGTATTGTAACAAACTCAATAAAGACTTTAAAAATGGTCCACATCAAAAAAAATATTTTAAAAATTGCCTAAGGATTTAATTTTAATGTAATGCATGCTCAATATGTAGAATTGAGAGAATGTCATAAGGAACAAGTAAGAAAATAAAAATTCTTTTCACTGCTTCCATTCAGTGAATACCAGTGTTAACAGTTTTTGGCCGCATATAGCCAAATGTAAGGTAAGGATTTTTCTCAGTTATCGCCAAGAAAAGAGAGTGGCTTTATATCAGTGTCTTACAAACTTTCTGTTATTTTCAGACTTTGTAACTTAACATTAAACAGCCAATATATTATGGAAAAAGGAATATACTAGCTTCAGACTACTTCGATCACTGTTAGGTCACTTGAAGAGTCAGATAAGGGGGAAAATAAAGAGGTGAATTTAACCCAGATCAGTAATCAAACCTGGAACCAAAACTTAATATACAGATGAGTCTTTGTGGTTTGGGATGAAATGTCCTGTGCTATTTACATCTTACATGGATTGAAAAGGTACTGTGCTTCAAGTGTGGATGGAAATGAACATGAATATGCTTGGGACCCTCTGTATTAGGTGACTCAAAAAGTAGCTCTAGTGATTATGAAGACAGATGTCAAAGGTACAGGTAAAAGATTGGAAAATTTATATTAATGCTCTCTGGGTATATGAAAGGTCATGCATTGCTGTTGATTGTCTTGAGATCGACCCCATTAGTCTTCGAGCATTTCTTGGCCTTCTGGTGTAAGAACTCATCTTGTACTTTAGCTTGGAATAGACCAGGGACTTCCCTGGTGGTCCAGTGGTAAAGAATCTGCATTCCAATGCAGGGGACGCAGGTTCGATCCCTGGTCAGGGAAGTAAGATCCCACGTGCCACAACTAAGACCCAATGCAGCCAAAAAAGTAAATAAATAAAAAATAAATTTTAAAAATACACTATATAACATCAAAGAAAGCCATTAAAAAACAAACAGCTTGGAATAGACCATTTCTCCAGAAAATCTTGGTTTGTTTTAGTGGGGATTATTTTGTGGAAACTGAAATTTGGCCACTAGGTATGTTTGTTGTTTCCAGGATATCGTCATTGTCATTTCAATTAACAGTCAGAAAAAACCTTTAAAAATAATGATTTTAGAGAAAGAAATTGAGAAATTTTGAGTTTATACCGATATTCTCAACTAAAATTCAACATTAAATGTTTTCCATTTTGTATTTTAGACAGTATTCTCCTAGAATCATGCATTAAAAATAATATACCCTTTAAGTAAAGTTTATTTTGCAGTTCTTTCTTATCCCTAGGATATATCTCACTTAAGATATACAGTCAGAATACTGGTTTAAAAATTACTTGAATTAATTTTTCCTGTATGGTTTATGTTGTCAATGTGATAAATAATTAGCCTCTTTTTATTTGTTTGTATTCAGGGTTTGGGCTTGCTTTATTTCTGTCCTTTCTGATTTAATTTTCTTACTTGAGTTTGTAAAACATTTGCATGTTTAAAACTGAGTTAATAGGTATAACCAGAGAAGTCTCATTTCCATTGCTATCTCCTCTACTCCATATTTACCTATCTCCATCAGCCTTTAGTTTCTGATCCATCTCATGTCTCCTTTTTATTTATTTATTTTTTTGCGGTACGTGGGCCTCTCACTGTTGTGACCTCTCCCGTTGCGGAGCACAGGCTCTGGATGCGCAGGCTCAGCGACCATGGCTCACGGGCCTAGCCACTCCCCACGGCATGTGGGATCTTCCCTGAGCGGGGCACGAACCCGCGTCCCCTGCATCGGCAGGCAGACTGTCAACCACTGCGCCACCAGGGAAGCCCCCATCTCTCCTTTTTAAATAATATGTGCACACATGTTGTTTTCTATCCCATATAGAAGGTAGCATGCTGAATACGCATCATGTTAACCCTGTTTTTAATGAGTTGAAAGTTGTGGCTCTATATAATTTTTTAAAACATCATAATACTGTGAATTAAAACAAATTTTTAAAAGCTTTTAAACATTTTTTAGTAGAACAGCTTCACAGTTACCATAGAGGAAATTTAAACTAAATTTTTATGGAGTGGAACATACTAATTGAATTGGTTCATGAAAATTTGTAGTTGAATATCTAAACCTTTTCTGTAACAGTCCTTTTTTATAATAAGGAAGTAAGACACCATGCTACATAAGTGAATATGTGTAAAAGGCTCCAAAAATTACTTAAAATCTGTTTCAGACTTTTGGGCCATTGGGAAGAAGCTGCCCATGATCTTGCCCTTGCCTGTAAGCTGGATTATGATGAAGATGCTAGTGCAATGCTGAAAGAAGTTCAACCAAGGGTATGGTAAAGTAGAGAAGGGAAAAGTCATTACTAATGGCTCTAGTACTTAACTCCCTAGCAGTAAATTAACTGCAAAACAGATGCAAAGAAACAATCTTTGGAAGTTATAATCTGTAATCACTTAAATTTGTGTTGAACTCAGGAAATCTCATTGGGTTTTCATGCTTTAATTTCTCATGCAGTATTACAGCAAGCTATGTTATTTTGTTTGCAACCCTGCAAAATTATAACCAGAAGGTTAGAAATGGAAAAGGGGCATCAAGTTTACAGCAAAAGAACAAATAGAAAATTTATAAAATGCAGCCCAAGATTGAGTCTGGTTCTTATTTCTATCTAAAATTGTTAGTTAAAACAACTTAGTGCGTTTACATGGTAAATCTTTCAGCTTTGTGGGAAGTTCAAGAATTTACTATCGGAGGCTTTAAGATGGTGGACGTTTTATTGAATTTAATCTATCAGATGATTTGATTTTCTTTCTTTTTGTAACAGGGCTAACTCAGCAAGGTTATCGGATGAGATATTCTAGGACACAAGGTTTTTAAAAAATAATCATAAACAAGCTAAAATAATGGTTGAATATGAATCTCTTACGTTTATATTATTCTGTGAATAAATACTAGACTCCAAATGTTTGGCATGGACTATGTACTAGTGCCTGGTACATATTTTCTCTTGATTGTTATAGTTAAGACTAACATACTTCTCCCTGCCCTCTCATTTTATTGATGAGGAAAACTTCAGTATAGTTAGACTGTGGGAAGTAACTGGTATGTGTGTTCCCAGTCTCTGCCTTCCCATGGCAGGTATCAGGCAAAAATTGTCATGCAATTTGACATCTGTTTGTCATCCTTGCACTAGGTAATTGTTTGAAATTTTTAACACTTTTCTCTATCTTCAAATCCCAGCCTCTTTTCTTTGTTTCACAGTGGACTTGTTAAAGCCTGAGTTAGGTCTTTTTCTGTAGGGTAAATCTAACCCATTTTTCACAACTATGTGTTGAATTAAATCTCTCCACAAAGAAAAGTAATTCTTTAACAAAACCATTGATTTGTGCTGACCTTATTCAACTTTCAGAGAAGACATTTTTCTGTGGCTGTTACTTCCCTAGGCCCAGAAAATTGCTGAACATCGGAGAAAGTATGAGCGAAAACGTGAAGAACGAGAGATCAAAGAAAGAATAGAAAGAGTCAAGAAGGCTCGGGAAGAACATGAGAGAGCCCAGAGGGTAAGGTTTCTATACTTAAACCATTAAAGCAAAATATAGTAGATGAGACTTTTTTGGATATCATTCTAATTCCTGGCTCTTGTTAAATAAAAAGAGCTGGCTGCAGTTCTGTAGGATAGTGATACTACTTAAAGGAAGTTTTCCTTCCCTTCATTGCTTAGTCTTCAAATTCTCAAATGAGTTTGTATAGCACCAATTTATATCCTTGTTTGTGTTCTCCTAAAATCAAGACTTTTTCCTGATCAAGTAATTAATTTAAAACTTGGCAGTATTATTTGCTTTCTTTAGGATGCAAGCCCTGATATTTTAAGTTTTATGATTACTTCCGTTTTAATAGTGGATTCGTAGCTATTTAAAATTGACTCTAGTTATTTTTTAGTTTTAGTTACAAATCAAAAATATTACTTGAAATCATTACCAAAAGTAATACCCATTGAGAATCCAGTTGAAAATTGTTTTTTGGGAGATGGGGTGTCTCCTTTAGTCCAACATTGCCATTTGAAACTTGTCAAAACTTGTAAGTCCTCTAACTAGCTTATTTTACAATTTTTTTCATGGTTTTGCATGGATAAGGTAGGCGTGGACAGCAGACTTCCGCCTTCTTATTATATAATTTATTTCCTGTTTGTATTAAAGGAGGAAGAAGCCAGACGACAATCAGGAGCTCAGTATGGCTCTTTTCCAGGTATTTTGAAAGAAAAATTAAAACTCTTAATATTGTAAATAATTGGGTAATATTCTGATTTGGAGGCTCAGGTATGTATATTGTATTTTGTACCATTAGTCCCTGGAACACTGAGTCTTTAGAATGTCAGCCTCTATAAAGTTTCATTCTTGTTAAAAATTTTGTTAGTGGAAATACAGTATATTATTTTCCTCATATTTTGAGTAGTATACTTTTTAAAAATAGATAAAATTTACTGAGGTCTGAGCATTGTATTTTATTAAAAGACTATAAGAATTTATTATGATGTATTAATTAGAGTATTCCTAAATGGCTGTAATGGAATTTTGTTCTATTATACATTGATATTCATGAGGATACTAGGTAAAAGCATGGAATCATTAAGCACAAAAAGTTCTGCATCCAGTGTAGAATTAATATATCAACACATTCTTCCCTTTCTTGCAAATGTCAAGTGATCAGAAATTACTAGTGAGGCAAAGCCTTGAATGATAGCAGAGGCCTATACGATACAGGTAGAAGAGCTGTTAAAAAGGCACTCAGAGAATGCTTCCTTAATGAGGCAGTGTGAAATTTATGTAAAGAGAAGAGAGGTTTTTTTTTTTTTAAGTTTGTAATTGTAATGGGGGATCAGCAGCTGCAACTAGCTTTCTTGTAAAGGTTTATAGAGGCAGCTGCACACCACTTATGCTTCCCTTGCTTAGAATTTACCACATGGTCAGAGGCTAGGAAGGGTAGCCTCTAATCTGAAAGGTCATGTGCAAGCAACTAAAAAAAAAAAAAAAAAAGGAAGGAACATACATTGGGGATGACTTGGAGAAAAAGCAAGAAAATAAATTTTAGCTCATAGCTTACTTTCTGTTTATTAGATAATATCTTATATCAGGTACCTTTGTTTTAGAAAATGACCACTAATGTGGACTAGTACTAGAGATAATTTTTTGTTTTGTGGGTTTTATTATATGGATTTGACAAGCAGACTGGCTAACTTTTGTTGCCTTGGGTCAGTAATTTTTGTAGAAAGTAGTTTTAAAAAGTCAGCAGTAGCATAAGAAGCTAGAAGTTGTTTTCAGGCCCCCGATTAGATCTCCTTATCTGTGATTGTTAGTTATTTATGGGCACGTTTGTATTGTTGAGACAGATGGAAATCACTGTGTTATAGGTGTTTCTTCTTTATGATAGCTTTATTTGTAATGACCCTTGATCTGTAGATTAATGTTACCTGTATTTCTTTTTAGGATGTCCCTATGTTGGTGTTAATTGTGATTTTAGGATATCTCCAGTGGACATAAAGGTTTATGGTAGTGAAAAACTGAGGAGAAAAGTTTGGGTCTGTAATCTAAAAATATACTGGGAGAATTAAATCTTTTTTACTAGAGCATTGTTTTCAGTGTAAAAAAGAGACACCAGGACTGCTTGTTAAAAATGCAGATTTTCAGTTTTACTTTCAGAAAATTTGAGGCAGTCAGGGTGGAGATTAAGATCCACAGCTTTTTTTTTTTTTTTTTTTTTAAATTTTGGCTGAGTCCTGCAGCTTGCAGAATCTCAGTTCCCTGACCAGGGATTGAACCTGGCTCGCGGCAGTGAAAAGCACCAAATCCTAACCACTGGACCACCAGGGGACTCCCAAAAATCCACAGCTTTTTATAACAAGCATTTCAGGTAGTTCTTGAAGGAAGCAGTTAGCTTAGGGGAATATAGTTTTTTGGGGAAAAAAAAAAACTAAACTCTTATGAATTAACTTTAAATTGAAACAGACAAATAATATTAAAGAATGAGAAAATAAGATACAAGGTGACTTAGGAGACTTTTTAATTTTATAATTCCAAGGGACTGTTAGTTTTCTCTCTGAGGTAAGACTAGTTTTCTTTTTAAAGGTTTGTTACTAGGAAAAACATATTTACAGCCTTATTTTTAAATAATTAATGTTAAAAATTATGTCTTGTTACATCCAGTTAGAATGTTCAGACTACTTTGTGTCTAGTAGCACACTTGTGCTTTGTGCATGCACATGTGTTATTTTAATCAGGAGGAAATAGTGTACTCAGACTGCTTGGGAATATACTTGGTACAGATCTTTCATTTATTCTTGTAGGTGGCTTTCCTGGCGGAATGCCTGGTAATTTTCCTGGAGGAATGCCTGGAATGGGAGGGGGCATGCCTGGAATGGCAGGAATGCCTGGGCTCAATGAAATTCTTAGTGATCCAGAGGTTCTTGCAGCCATGCAGGTAAGACTTGGAAGAACAAAGTTGGACTTTATATCACTGAGGCATTTCTTTCATAATTCTGTGTGGAGACAGGTTAAGGTTACTCTGTTGGCCATATTTTATTGAGCTGAATTACCAAATAGCTTATTATGCAGTTGTGACATTCATGTTCTTTTTTTCAGAATGAGCTTAAGTTTTTAAAAGTGGTTTATAGGGAAATACTCTGTAATAGTTGGTAATTATATCCTGTTGTCCTTTTCTTTGTATCAAAATTGTATATCTTTTTTTTCATTGTCTGAAGTGACATCATTGAGTTGGAGTTGGAAGTACACATTAATAATGTTTACGCTTCAGGGACTTGTCCAAACCTGAGTTGACTTAGCCATGACAAATTTGAAGGTCTGAATAAAGAGATAGGATTTAGGATAACAAAATTGATGACCCATAGAACATTTTTTTCATACTAAACATATATATATGTATACACATATATATATACACAGACACACCTTTCTTTGCAGGATCCAGAAGTTATGGTGGCCTTCCAGGATGTGGCTCAGAACCCGGCAAATATGTCAAAATATCAGAGCAACCCAAAGGTTATGAATCTCATCAGTAAATTGTCGGCCAAATTTGGAGGTCAAGCATAATGCCCTTCTGACAAATAAAGCCCCTGCTGAAGAAAAAGCAACTTAGATCACCTAATGGATGTCGCAATAATACAAACCATTGTACCTCTGATCTTCTCATGAAGAAAGCTGGGGTGCTTTGAAGATAATCCCTACCCCTCTGCTCCAAATGCAGCTGAAACATTTTACAGTGGTTTGCCATTAGGATATTCATTCAGATAATGTTTTCTTACTAGAAATTTAAAACTTTAAACAATTTTTAAACCTTAAAAATATTTAAAACGAGGGTGTGTTAATCCCTACATTTTTCTTTACTAATCATTTTGGTTTTTTCCTTTGAATTAGTTAGGCAAGGAAGATACTTCAGTATGGAAGATTTATTGTTCAAGTTTGAGTGAAATAAAGATTTATTAGTGGGAAGCAAATGTAACATTTAAATAGATGAAGTTTGAGTTGGATATATGGTCACTGAGGCATTTTGATTTGTCTTTTTAATTGCTTTATTATTATTTTTTTTAATGATTTGCTTCCATGAAACTATTGGGACCACCAGTCTTGCAGTAGGACCTGGGTAGGGACTGGAAGTACTTGGCAGGGCAGCAGTAATCTTACTACATTTTATATAATGTGTACCCTTGTGCAGATTAACTTAAATCTTACACTGTGGTGAAAGGATGATTTTTATACTGCTGCAGTAAAATTGGATTACTTCGCTCTGTTCTTGTCTGATATCTAAAATAAATGTTTCACATTGCCACACAGGGGAAATAAGGGAATACTTTTCTTTTTGTATTTCTATGTTTAAAATGTTCTTTTCAGATCAGAAAATGCCCAACTCTTCGTCTGCTTTCTCCTTGTTTTCACATTTTTTTCATCCTACTCTTCTTGGGGTAAAGATGATGCTTTTTCACTAGCGTCATCACTGCTATCATCATTCACAGCATAATTATGCAAGCATATTTAACGCTGGGTTTAATTTAATATGTAATACAAATAATGGCTATGTAGGGTAATACCCATAATAGCTGTAGTTTCTTACTTGGCCAAGAGATTTCATATTTAAGTGTTAGATTTCCTCTTTGGTGAAATCTTAACATACCAAAAGATGTTGGAAGAAGGGATTCCCTTTGGTGTTTGGTCTCCTACTTAGGAAATACCTATTGCAGTTAGAGTTTATCTTGTAGTATTAATTTTGGGAGAAGTTTGAATTAATTGATACACAAAGAGGGGCATCTAAATTCCTAATCCAGCATGAACTAAAAAAATTGATGAGATTCATGGTGATTCTTCTTTGTGGAGTTCTCAGCATTGTGAAAGATGCATTGTTCTATTCAGCTCTTAAATACTGCAGCCATGTCCCCACCTCTCCTTATTCCTTCCCTGTCCTCCAAGGATAAAGAAAATGATAAATTTTTTGTTGTACATCCAATTCTTATATTAAATGAGGCTAAGTCCAGGCACTGTACCAGGAATTGCTAGGTTTCTACTTATTTTTCAATGTAAAGTGCTAGTTTAAAAGCAGTTTCAGGGGATGAGACCCTCTGTACTTTGCTTATTTGAAGAATCAGTGGTAGGAGCAGTGAAGTAAATTCCATGGAGTACATTTCTGAAATCATAAGTAAGTTGATTCAAGTTTTTACCCTTTGCTGTATGCAAGCAAATAGAAATGCATCTGTTAAGTGAGAAAAAGCTGTATGCTGACTATGCTTTTTAAACCCTTTAAAAATACTCAGCATATAAACTTGAGTGTGACCTTGCTGGTGTTCTTTTTGTTAATATGTGTTCTCCTTTCTCAAAATTTCTAGTGTGTGCTGTAATTCAGGACCAGCTGCTTCTGGATTTTTCATTTGATTTACACATTACCTAAGTACATTCTAACGTTGCACATATTACCATACGTGGGTAAAAGTAAAATTGGTCTGAAAATGTATCCTGTGCTTTTTAGACTTTTAATAAGTTAATACAAAGTACATCTTCATTTTTGTAGAAACTGAACATCATTTCTAAACCAGAAATGTTCTGTTCTTGTGCCAATGATGCTATAAGAAGGAAAACTAAAGGACCTTTTTTCTGCTTAAAAATATATAGTTAGGGGCTTCCCTGGTGGTGCAGTGGTTGAGAGTCCGCCTGCCGATGCAGGAGATGCGGGTTCGTGCCCCGGTTCAGGAAAATCCCACATGCCGCGGAGCGGCTGGGCATGTGAGCCATGGCCGCTGAGCCTGCGCGTCTGGAGCCTGTGCTCCGCAACAGGAGAGGCCACAACAGTGAGAGGCCCACGTACCGCCAAAAAAAAAAAAAAAAAATATATATATATATATATATATATTTAAATGAGGGGTTTAAAAAAAAAAGAAAACACATGGCGATCTTTGTTCGTGGCTGATTCACAGTGATCAATGGCATCATTATTAAAATAAATAAATATATATATATATATATATAGTTATTGGATATTTCTAGCTACGTTAAAAATAAAGTGTGGCTTCAGACTGGATATTGACTCTTCCCACCACCACTCCCCTTTTTTTCAGCACATGTTCCATTTGTTTTATGTCTCTATATCACTAATCCTAAGGTATTTACTAAGCACGGTAGACTTTAGATTATACAGTGTTAACAAGGACCCCTAAAAATATATTAGCTTAAGTAAAATAGAGCTTTACATTTCTTCAGGTCACAGTTCAGAGGTAAGCACTTGTGCCGTATTTAGAAGGGAGCTTCCATTGCTGTGTTCAAAGATGCTTGCTCTGGTGCTCATCTAGCCCCAAAAAACTGGAGAAGGCACCAGGGAAGTGTATGCTGAGATACTGATGCTAATCCATGGAAGTAACATTCTGTCCTGATATCCCATTGGTCATTTTTGTTTTGTCTTGAGACAATATTTAGCTCCAAGTAAACCTAGAAAATATTCCATAGCTGTGTGGTCATGTGCCCAACAAAAATAATTACTACTACAGAGAAAATGGAGAAAAGACCCAGAGTAACAACTAGCAATCTGCCACACTAGGAAATACTGGCCTAATGGGATAAGGGAGAAGCAGTATTTTAGAGATTTGCTCGTATCTAAAATTAATGCACCCAAGTAGGCACATACATCAGGTGAGTAGTAATCTGTGCCAAGCACTTTTATTCTGCAAGTATTGACTTGATTCTGGTAATGACCACAAGGGTGAGTACTCCTCCCCATTTTATATAGATGAGGAAACTGAAGCACTTATGTAAATTGTCCAAGATAACATAGTTGATTTGTGGAGCTGAGATTCTCATCAGGCGTGTGGCTTCAAATGTCTTGTTCCTAAATTCTATGCTCTGCTGCCTCCCCTCTGTGTACTAGGTTGCTTCTTGCAGAACTGTTCATTTAAGAAATTGAAAACTAAATGTACATTTGAAGGGCATTAGTTAAATAAGGCATATCATATCATTGGTGCTGACAATGCACCTCCACAGGGGTTTTTCCTAGTAGAAGTCTGATGGCATAATTGTGCTGTTAGTCCACTTGTGATGGGCCCAATTAGAGGGACAAGAAATAATTAGTTTTAAAAAGTTTGGTGCCGGGCTTCCCTGGTGGCGCAGTGGTTGAGAATCTGCCTGCTAATGCAGGGGACACAGGTTCGAGCCCTGGTCTGGGAGGATCCCACATGCCACAGAGCAGCTAGGCCCGTGAGCCACAGCTACTGAACCTGCACGTCTGGAGCCTGTGCTCCGCAACAAGAGAGGCCGCGATGGTGAGAGGCCCACGCACAGCGATGATGAGTGGCCCCCGCTTGCCATAACTAGAGAAAGCCCTTGCACAGAAACGAAGACCCAACACAGCAAAAATTAATTAATAAACTCCTACCCCCAACATCTAAAAAAAAAAAGTTTTAAAAAATTAGTATGTACCAATATTTATAACCAATAAAGCATACTTTGGAGTGCATATATTTGGGGGCGCGTCGCCTAAAGTACATAGGAAAATATAGTTAAGGATAGCTGGTAAACTTCCAAGAAGTCAAATCTAAATTGAGTAAGGCATGTCTTGTTGGCAAAAGTTTTAAAACTGTATTCTAAGTATTAGGTGGAACCAGAGTAGTAAGGAGGTAAATAGAATTAGCATAAACTCGTGTGTAAGTGCTATGAAATTCTAGGTATCTGGTATATAATCAGGATGTCCTTAAGTAGTTCACTCGCAGATCACGAGGATATTTTCAGGTTGCGGTGTAAGTAACCTGACCATATGGCAGTGTATAAACAAATAGGAAGGTAATCAGTTATGGCTAGGTTATTTTTAACTATTTTGTAATGATGGTATGGTTGTGAACAGAATGATGCTAAATTTTTAGTATATCGTTTATGTAGTGTGGGACTTAGTGCTTATATAATTCAGGGAGCCCTCTTTAAGAAAAACAGTATATAATTAGGAATACTGAGATGTGAAAGTGAATGTTTAGAATGAGC
Source organism: Delphinus delphis (assembly GCF_949987515.2). Taxonomy (NCBI): domain Eukaryota; kingdom Metazoa; phylum Chordata; class Mammalia; order Artiodactyla; family Delphinidae; genus Delphinus; species Delphinus delphis. The sequence goes on along the minus strand of NC_082693.1, from coordinate 94,424,077 downwards.
AAAATGTTACTTTTAGAAATTGGAAATATCTCAAGCATCACAACTATAGAGATAGTTCCATTTAATAAATGATATACCTATGGAATTGCTACATTTTCTGCTGCCTACTCTGATTATATGACTTTTGTGTTTTCGATAGAATAGATAATTCCATCTTGATCAAAATATTTTTTGATAGCTGGGATGCAAAAGATTTCACACAGATAGACGTGCTGTCTGCTCTAGGTCATACCTGACAAATGGTAATTCTGAAAAATACTGTGTTCAATTACCATCATAAAGGGAAAGTATTTGTAAAGTGTGTTTATAAATCTGTATGCTCCATAGTCCAGTTTTTTCTTGAGAGAGCTTCCAATTTAAGTAGGAGTCTGTGAGAACTGAGTCCTCTGGTTAAATTTTACAGCGGACAAGCTTTTGTGTTCCACTGCCAGAATCCTATCTTCATTTGACTTTTGGACCTGCACCTCATGTCATGACCTTAGGGAGTGGTGGGAGCATTCCTGGAAGCGATTCCTAACATAGGATGTCTAGCAGTAACCTGTATTAATACATATAAATATCTCTAAATCCAACTGTGTGCCCAAACTTGCTTGTAACTTAGCTGTCGTCACTGTAGCACCACTGTAAATGAAAGGGAGTTTAAGTGGAAAGGAATCTTAACCAATAGCATTTAAAGTATTTTATGCAAGTTTTGTGAAAACATGACCAGGTAAACATTGTTGGGGCCCTTTCCTGGGAGTAAATGTGATAAAGGGCGTAAAGCACTGGGCCTGGCTGTAGCAAGCAGTCAAGGACTATCAGCAAAGATATTATAAAAGTAAACTTACTGGTACTGAAACAGGCAGACGCACAAAGCTATGGTGCTCGAGTAATTGTGGGTGAGGGCTAGAATGTGATTTTTCTAGTTCTGTGTAGTTTGGGTTTTCGCTTTGTAACATGGTAAATTTTTTCGGTATTTTATAAAGTACGTCTACGTAAATTAACTTTTCTAATCCTCACGGTATGAACACTTGTCATTCCACAAAGGAGGAAACCAAGAGGTCAAATGATTTTCCTGGGTGCCTACTAGTTTGTCCCCACCTCCATCTGATCATTTTGATTTCCTGAAGCTCAAGTTCTCTTCCCACCAGGGTTTTTCAGAGGGGAGAACCTTGCCCAATCAACATTTATTTCCTCTTGACCAAAATGTGACTAAAAATACTAGCGAGAGCAAATACGAGTAAAGTCTCAAAAGAGAAACAGGAAGATGAGTCCCCCATCTTGCTTGTCTCCATCTTGTCTTATGGAGAGAAGTGGGGAAAAATGAGGCTGTCCAGGTTTTCTGAAGTCTCCAGTGTTGCAGTAGGTGTGAAGTACGACTGGCCAGGTCCCGAGAACGTAGCGGAAGTCGAAGCTGACCCATCCCGTACTGAATTTCGGCCCGACCCACCGCTCCGCGTGATAGGGGCAGCACAGTGCTGCCCCGCCCCGCGCAAGGCCTGGGTGCCAATCAGAGCCAAGGGGCGTTCCCAGTCCCGTCTTTCCCTCTTCCTTCCCCTGCGGCCGACGGCCGGGAGACTGGGCGGGCGCCCTGCGACCCGGAAGTAGTTCTGGAGGAGGTGGACCTGAGGGGTTGGAGCTGGTGACGTTGCCTCCCGGGGCTCCGGCGCTTGTTACCGCCTGTTTGCGGCTCCTGCGAGAAAACTGTGGCCAGGTCTGCGGGAACCGCACCTATGGCTTCCGTGCTGTCCTACGAAAGCCTGGTCCACGCCGTGGCGGGAGCCGTGGTGAGGCGGGATCTTTATGCCCGGGGCCACTGCGGGGTGTGGGGGTTTTCTGGGGCCAGACCGGGATATGGCTGGGGGGTGGGGATGAGAAGCAGATCGTATCGTGACTGGGACATAGAGGAATGGAGCATAGGCGAAATGTTGCTGGAAGAATTTGGGGCGAGGCCCGACACTCACCCTCCGCCCCTGGCTACCGCTTTGACCTCTTACAGAATATCTGGGATGTAGGCAGCGGTGATCCCACACCGCCACAGGGAGTCAGGAAGAAGATCATTGCCGTTTTCTTTGCCTTCTGAAATTTAAAGGGCAGTCGTCCCCCTAAACCCACCCCACCGCACGCCCAAACTTTGTCTGACTGGGCCAGAGGAAAACCTAGGTGTGAAGCTGTGTTGCTGAATCACATTCTTAACTACAGCCTATTTTCACACACTTGCTGCAGACAAGTGGCAGTACCTAGCAGGGATATCTCTGGCCAATATCATTGGCAGGAGAAGATACTTTTTTTTTTAAATTAAATCAAGATCAGAGTCGCTGTCTACCACATATGTGGTTTACTATGAGGAATGTGCTTGGTGCTTGGGCTCCTGGATTTCTCGCTTCCATTTGACACCACTCCCTTTTCCTTGAAACTTTCCATTCTTGGTTTGAGTAACTTCCTCAGTGGTTCTCGTCCTGTCTCTCTGCCTGCCCTTTCTCACATCCTTCTCTAGCTGTCAACACGCACGTGGAGTCACTGGGACTTCAGAGGAATATCACTGACTGAGTCCTCTTCTCCTAGGCCCCCAAAAGTGCACTGAGAGCTCACGTTCTGTGTAGGCTAATGGGAGTTGAACCCCAACTTGTCACTTGTTAGATGGGTGGCCTGTAAACCTCACTTTCCTAATCTGTAAAGTGGGGGTATTGACACCTACCTCACAGAGTTGTTACGTGAATTAGATGACACAATAGTTCATGGAAGTGCCTGATTCAGGAGTCCTGGTTCATTCAGTTAGATCAAGCTTTCAGCCAGTGTAAAGGCGCTGAAATGGAAGCTTGTTTGATATGCTCTAGGATAGGCATTGGAGGCCTGTGTGTCTGGCATGGAGGGAACAAAGAGGCAAAATGGTTTCAGGAGACCAAATTGTGTAAGAATTTTAACTCTGAGCATGAAAGACAGCTAACTAGCTATTAGAACAAGTTCTTTTGAGCTTGCAGCAACTTGCAGATGTACATTTTAAACGTGATCACCCTGGCTGCTCTGTTGACAGTAGACTGTACGGGAGCAAGGGTGGAAGCAGGGAAACTTTCAAGGGACTAAGATGGTAGCAGTGAGGTTGTGAGAAGTGATCATGAACCTGGAATATATTTTGAGATAGAACCACCAGGGTTTGATGGTAGATTGGATGTTGGGTGTAACACGATGCGAGTTGGTTGACTCCCAAGAGTTTGGGTCTTGAGCAACTGGAAGGATGATATTCCCATTTACTGAGATGGTGAAGACTGTAAAGGAGTAGCTTTGGGGGGAAAGATGAGAATGGTTTTGGATTTTGACTAGTTAAGTTTGAAATGCCTAAGAATAGTTATGAGACTAGATGAGCTAACAAAGAAATGAGTGTGGACTGAGAGAAAAGTCTCAAGGACTTAGCCTTGAAACATGCCAACGTTAAGAGGTTGGGGAAATGAGAGCACCAGCAAAGGAGACTAAGGAAGGGCCACTAGGGTAGGATGAAAACTAAGAGAATGTGGTGTTCTGAGAGTCGCATGGAGAAGGGTGTAGACCAACTGGGTCAGGTGCTACTGGTGAGTCAGATAAGATGAGGACTGAGAATTAACCATTAGATTTATCAACATGATAAATCCAGTGGTTAATTGAGAGGACTTGTTTTGGTGTATTAGGGGGGAGAATAGAGTGCAACAAAGAGAAAATGGGAAGATGGGAAATGTTTGTTCTCCTTTCCCTCAATAAATGCCATTCATTCAACATCTTTACTGAGTGCTTTTTACGTGCCATGCACTGTTCTAGGTGCTAGAGGTATAGTGGAGAACAAAGTCTTTCTTCATGAAGTTTGCATTCCAATGGGGAAGTCAGACAATAATTGAGTAAATCAAAAAATAAATAATTTTAGATAGTTTTAAGTTTTATGAAAGAAAATAAGTGTTGGCAAACTTTTGCTTTAAGGAGGCAGATGGTAAATATATAGGTGTATCGTCTCTGGTGAAGCTGCTCAACCCTGCCATGATAGTTTGAAAGCAGCCATTGACAATAAGTAAATGAATGGGCAGAGCTGTGTTCCAGTAAAATCTTATTTATGAAACCAGTCAGTGCATCAAGTTGGCCCTTGGTCTTAGTTTTCTGAGCCCTGCTATAGACAGTGATTGGGGGTAGAGGTGATACTATCTCTATTTAACCTGCAAAGACATTTCTATTTTTTTTTCTCTCCTTGTTGCCTATTTTTCTCTTGTTAAAAGTTCTGCTTGAAATTATGCACCCTGAATTTGCAGTGGTTTTTCTTTCTCCCATAAGCTATGTTAGATTATCTAATAGATATACTTTTGTAAAAATAATTTTTTTTTCTCTTGCTTCCCTCGGGGCAGTACTGTTCCTGGCACATGTCTAAATGAGAAATTGCATTGTGTTTTGTTATTCTTTTGAATTTTCATGCCAAAGAGTGGTTCTCAAACTCTTTTTGCAAATTTTTGAGTTAAGGATAAACCACACAACATGGACCCAGCTTTCTTCTGGTTGCTACCAAAGGAAAACAATTTCACCACAAAATGTCACTACATTTGATGAGACGTTTGACGAGAAAAATGGCATTGCTTTTAATGGTATAGTACTGTGGTAATGAATGGCTCATGTTTAATTAAATGCCTTTGCCATGATGTTCAACCAAAGCTTTGAGATGATCCAGGAGAGCACAGTAGTTAAGAGCATTTGAATGCCTGACTTGAGCTAGGCAGCCTGGGTCGGAATCCTGGCATAAACTTCAGGATTTGGTATAAACTCCAGAGTTGCCTGGAGTAATTAGTTGTGGCTTCTCCCCAAAAGATTGTTGGGTCATTGTTTAAGATGTTGATTTACAACCTTTTTTTTTTTTTTTGCGGTACGCGGGCCTCTCACTGTTGTGGCCTCTCCTGTTGCGGAGCACAGGCTCCGGACGCGCAGGCCCAGCGGCCATGGTCACGGGCCCAGCCGCTCTGCGGCATGTGGGATCTTCCCGGACCGGGGCACGAACCCATGTCGCCTGCATCAGCAGGCGGACTCTCAACCACTACGCCACCAGGGAAGCCCCTACAACCTTTTTGAGTTGACATGTTTCATGTTTGCTTATTCACTTCTTTCCAGGTCCTACACTTTCTCACCCCAAGTGTGGTGTTATGTGTGCGCGCACACACACACACACACACACACTTTAAAAATTAAAATAAACAGATTAGTGATTTTGAGTGTTTTATGCTTCACTTTGGTATAAGTGCAGATAATCTCAAGTATTTGAAAATCAGAATTGTGCTGTTTCAGGAGAATGCTTTATCTCCAGTTGATGACTATTGTCTGATACAATTAATGGCCTCGCATGTAAATACTTCTCAAAATTTTGAGTATAATTAGGTTTATAATTTTATATTTTTGGTTCTCAGATTAGCTTCCAAAGATAGATTTTATTTGTAGAAGTGTACATTTGTAATTAAAAGAGATTTTATTAGTCTAGAATTTGAAAAGTGAGATTGGTTGGAATTGTCTAGGGGGTTTAGATGCCAAAACAGACTTTGGAATTGTAATGATAATTATTAATCAGTAACTTTCAGGGGTCTTCTTTTTTCCCTATTGTTTATTTAAAAATTGTTTTTTAAATTTTAATTGCATAATTTGTTTTAAAAGAATTACATTTCATTGAATAAATGCTGACCATTAAAAAATTCAAGTCATACAGAAATATGAAAGAGTTCTTTCTCCTTCCACTCTACCTATTATTGTGCTGTGACTCAAATCCCAGACATACCTCTCCTTAGAACTGTGTAAAAAGGCTTATTCGGAGCACTTTTCTCCAGTTGGTATCAAAGGAGAAAATTAGGCCCAACTATCTGACTCTGTAGCTCATACTCATACACTTAACATTACAGTGGACTTTCTACCATATAGACTCACTACCTGCCTTTTAGAAGTAGAAACCAAGTAGAACTTGTTGATTTTCTGTACAAGGTCTTCTGGATATAAAGGTTATCAGTGGAAAAGTCCCTGTCCTCAGGAAGCTCTTCTTAGGTGTATAGTGGTGGTGTGGATAAGACCCCTGGTGGTACCTAGGAAGAAGTGGTGGGCTGCCCCTGTGAAGATAATGGGAAGCCCCCAACGTTGACATATTACCAAGACTGTGCACAGTGGGAAGAGGTAAAGAAAATCAGGAAAAGGGAATGTTGCTGTGTGGCCCAAAACATCAGATATCCACTATATCATGTTGTTAAAAAGACTTGAAAAATCATTGGCTTTTTAGTATAAAATATTCTATCATATGGGTATCCCATAATTTATGGACATTTGCGTTGTTTCTAGCTTTTCACTGTGGTAAATATTTAGTATAGATGTTAATGTGACCTCCCAGCACCCCATTATGAAGAAACTATGGGATTGCTTGGTTAAGTGACTTTCCTAATGTTACTCATTGATTTATAGATTAGAAACAAAAACCTAAATTTTCAGATTCAGTTTAGTTAACTCTGATTCTAATTTGTTAAATGCCAACAACCTCACAGGGTTCTGTGAATATTAATAAAATAACTTAATTAAAACAGCTTTTATACTATCTGACACATAATAGGGGCCCAATAAGTGAAAGCCATTAATATTTTTGTCCACAACTATGTTTTCTAATTTTCTATGCATCCTAACTTGTTTGAGTTAGTTAATTTAATATTAGATTTAATAATAATATTTAGTACTTAAAGAATTCCCTATCTTCTCACATCTGTTAACAACTTTGATAGGTAGGCAATATAACAAGTAGTTAAAAGTATGGCCTCTGAAACCAGACTTGCCTGAGTTCAAGTCCCAGTTTTGCCACTTATCACATGTGTGACCTTGGGCATGTCTCTCAATCTCTCTTGCCTCAGTTTCCTCATCTATAAACTGGGGAAGATAATAGTACTCACTTCATAGGGTTGTTTCTGAGGCTCTTAGACAAGTATCTTTATTCTCATATAGAGACAAGAAAATGGAAACAGGTATGTTAAGTGTTTTTGCCAAGATTACCAGTAAGTTATTTGGTCACAGGCCTGGGGCAAGAACCCAGGTCTCCCTTCTCTGCTACTCTTCTGTTGCTATGCCTAGCTGCCTGTTCCTTCATACTTCTTGTCTCTTTTCCCCATCCCTTTGTTTAATTCAAAACTAGCCCCTGAACATCTTTAGATTTTCAGAAAAAAGTGACATTAAATATTACATATATACATGTATAATCAAACTGGAGGCACTTGGACATTAATTGTTCATCAGGTGCACTTTAAACCACATATCGAACAATTTAAATGTTAAGTTCGTTTTGGAAGGGTTTTCTTTTCCACAGCTGGCTCATCCAGACCCATAGTTTGAATCTAGTCAGATTCTCATAGAATTAACTTAGGTTAGTATACATCTGAGAGCGTTGTATTACTTTGGTTTAGAAACCTTAAAAGGAGGTAATTAGAAAAAGTCTTCATTGTCTTTACTTCCTTGCTGTTTTATTTCATTTAGGCTTCCACTAAATTATGATTGAATTCTTTTTTTTTTTTTTGATTGAATTCTTATATAGCTTTTAATCTTTAGGACTTCTTTGCCTCACTACTCATCTAAAATATATCTTGATATCTTGATAAACTTTTTTTCAAGACTTAGTTTTTTAGAGCAATTTTAGGTTCACAGCAAAATTGAGAGGAAGGTACAGAGATTTCCCATGTGTCCTCTGGGCCCCCCCAGCACTCCCCTCTGGCCAATGCACAGCCTCCCTCATTATCAGTATCCCCCACCAGAGTGGTACGTTTGTTACAAATGATGAACCTACATTGGAACATCATAATCACCCAAAGTCCATAGTTTATATTAGGATTCATTCTTGGTATTGTACATTCTGTGGGTTTGGATAAATTTTATAATGACATGTATCCACAATTACATTATTATATGGACTATTTTCACTGCCCTAAAAATCCTCTGTGCTCTGCCTGTTCATCTCCCCCCCTCACCCCAATAAACTTTTTAGCTAATAGGGTCATTTCAGTTCAGTTCTCTTCATCTTAAAGGTTCTTATGTAGTCTTGATTGGAATTATTTTTCTAACTTTAATTTGCTTTGTGCCTGAGTAGTCTATGACTTAATTTTTTTTATTGAAGTAGAGTTGGTTTACAATGCTGTGCCAACCTCTGCTGTACAGCAGAGTGACTCAGTTATACACATAGAGACGTTCTTTTTTAAATATTCCTTTCCATTATGGTCTATCCCAGGAGACTGCATATAGTTTGCTGTGCTATACAGTAGGACCTTGTAGTTTATCCATTCTAAATGTAATAGTTTGCATCTACCAACCCCAAATTCCCAGCCCATCCCTCTCCCTTCCCTGCTCCCCCTTGGCAACCACAAATCTGTTCTCTGTGTTTGTGAGTCTGTTTCAGTTTTGTAGATAAGTTCATTTGTGCCATATTTTAGATTCCACATATAAGAGCTATCATATAGTATTTATATGACTTAATCTTTTTAAAGGAACAAATATGGTAGAATAGCTGAAAAAGGGATTTGGAGTAAGACGTAACTATCTGTGTCATCTTGGGTCATTTATGTTTTCTTTCTGAACCTGAGTTTTCTGAGCTGTAAAATGAAAACAATAACACTTTACTTACTGGGTTCTCTTGAGAAGCCAATGTGGTAACACTTGTGGAGTACCTATTGCAATACCTGTAATAGTGTAGTAAGGCCATAATCATTCGTTTCTTTTTCAGAGATTTTTTTTTTTTTTTTTTTTGCTGTACCCGGGCCTCTCACTGTTGTGGCCTCTCCCGTTGCGGAGCACAGGCGCCGGACGTGCAGGTTCAGTGGCCATGGCTCACGGGCC